>NC_090812.1:43921346-44234793 GCF_000390325.3 Nicotiana tomentosiformis | reverse complement strand
ACCATAGATCACGTCGTAAGTTAGTCGATGTAAATCCAAGAAGAGATTATCTTTGAGATGATAAGAAGTTAATCCTATTGGTCTTAAACGATACAAGGGTGTATAAGAGTGGTTAACAAGTATTTGAAGTTAAGCTAATCAAGGATGTTGTAACCCGTATTTTCGGGTAACACTAGAGGTGATTAATTGTCCCAAGAGGTAATGTTTTAATGTATTTAAATCATATAATATCCGTATCATAAGTCTTGAAGTCAAGCGAGTTATGAAACAAAAGTCAATAAAAGTTGTCGCAACTTAGGTTTATAATTTTACTTAAACTTTAGGTCAAATATTACTGCATTTTACTCCCAATGTGCTTGGAATTATGGGGTGATCTACCTATCAAATTGAAGATCTATGAGTCTAGTTTCCAACGCATTAAACCGTTCGTCGATACGATCTCGGAATAGAGAGATATTCGCGTTTTCGCGAGAGTGCGCCAAGCTGCTCTCTATGGGGCCCACAAAGGCGGTTTAAGACATTTGGACATATATAAGATAACTCAACCCCGTTTTAAGTCATTATTTTTCAGTATATTCAGACCTTATAACCCTAAAAATATTCTCTCAAGGTTCTCTCATGATCCAAGACCCAAACAAAGGGCAAACAACACAAATCAAATGTCGGGAATCCCGTGGCGCTAGTAAGTTTCTTGTTCTTCTTGTTGTTGCTGATTTTTGTGTTGTTCCAGCTCGTGTGGGAGGTTGTTTTAAGTGTTTTATGTCCTGTAAATACACCTTCAAGTTTTTAATATCAACCCTAGGTGATTTCAAGTCTTCTAAAGTAATTCTAGTGCCGAAAAACCCGAATTAATTGCTAGTTTCGCTTCCTTGTTCTTATGGCAGAATGGAAGGGATATTTCGTGGAAAATTAAGGTCAAATTGGAGTTGTTCTTTCTGTTTAAAGGTAAGGAACCTCTTACTCTATATATATTTAAGATTATCCAAGTTGCAGCTAAGTCGTTGAAGCTAGAACTTGTGAAATATATATCGAAAGGCTTGGTAGTAATGTTGTTGGTTGGTGGACTGTTTTGGAGGCTCAATATGATTATTAATGATGTTGTTTGGGCTGTTTGGTGATTGTATTGACTTGTGGGAAGTCATATAAATAGGGGAGGTGCTGTCCGTTTCATCGTAAAATAGGTTGTGGTTGATACATAATAGTTACGACGCTTAAACGATAATGATAGTGTCATTTGTCTTATTGTAGACTAAGGAGTCGTGATATTTGCATAGCTTGAGGTTGGGCAGTATATACAAGGTATGTGAGGCTATCCCCTTCATTCTTTTGCACGACTCCGATTGTACATAATGTAATGAATGAGCTCCCAAAGATACTCTACTCTTAGAAGCTAGCAGTACTTACATTGCTGCCCTTCTTATGAAACGATTGATATTGATGTTACTTCTCTTATTCTTATATTATCAATGTTGTTGTTAGTTCCTGATTCTTATAAGATTCTTGATGAAAAGTTAATCCTAATAACATGTACGAAGGATACCGACCTTACGTCACTCCGAAAGGCTCAAAATGTGATTCCAATGAGTCCAGCATGCATCATATATATGTATCTATTTTACTCTACCGAGCCACGCTATAGTCGGCCGGGTATGGCACCTATTGTGCAACCACTGATCAGTTGGGTTTTACCGAGCTCCACGTGGCCGGGTACGATTCTACCGAGCCCTATGATGGCCGGGTACGTTTTACCGAGCCTATTATGGCCGGGTACGATATGATGATGATGATGCCCACAAAGGCATATGTTTTAAACGTTTATGTATATATATATGTATGTATCATGTATTTCATGTCAGTAGCCCTCAGAGGTACCCAGATGTCACAGGTTGTATATTCCCTATCACTGTTTACATTATTGTTCTTACTTATGCTATTCTGCCTTACATACTCAGTACTTTATTCGTACTGACGTCCTTGTTATTTGTGGACGCTGCATGTCGTGCTGCAGGTCCTGATAGACGGGTAGACGCAGCTCCCCCATCACAGTAGGCTATCCGGTTCAGCGTTATTGGCAAGATCCTTTCTCCGGACTTGCCGTGGTCTTGGTATGCATTTTTGTTATAGACCTTATGGGTATGTCGGGGCCCTGTTCCGGCAATGTTGTAGCACTTATGTTCTTTTAGAGGCTCATAGACAGGTGTCGACTCATGGTAGCTCGTACCTTATATATAGTTTCTTGACAGTCTTGTCGTCCCATGTTATGTATGTTCATGACATTATCTTTCATTGTTGGATGTTCATGATCCATGTCTACCATTTATATTGATCTTGTCGGCCCTTAAAGATAATAAGGAAGGTTAGATAAAATGTACGTTGGTGCTCGGCAAGTATGGCCCGGGTGCTAGTCATGACCCTCCAGTTGGGTCGTGACAAACTTGGTATCAGAGCAAGTCTGTCCTAGGGGTTGTCTATGAGCCGTGTCTAGTAGAGTTTTGATTATGGATGTGTAGCGCGCCACATTTATAATCAGGAGGCTACGTGACATCTAGGGTTGTTACCTTCTTCCTGAATCTAGATCGTGCGTAGAGTTGAGTCGTATGTGTTCATATCTAATATTCACCTTGTTTTCTTTTAGCGATGCCTTCGACTAGGAAGCAAGCGATTATTAAACGGCTTGATACAGCTGTGGGAGAGGGTAACATTCAGGTGCCTCCAGCTATAGCAGGCCAAAGTGAGCCTCAGAGTGAGATGCCGTCTCATACCTCTCTGTCTCCTCCAGAGGATATTAGGAGGCACCCAGTACATCCAGTTCCTCCGTCTGGCACTACAGACCACGATATGCGCAGTGCAGTGCAGTTGTTGAGTAGCTTAGTAGCTGCTCAGGCTCAGAGGCAGAATACCAGTGCTGCTGATAAACCGGTTAGTGCAGGAGTTCGTGATTTTATTAATCTAGACCCTCCAGTGTTTACCGGATCAAGCCCCAAGGAGGACCCGCAAACATTTATTGATCAGGTTCATTGTACATTGCGTGTTATGCATGCTAGTGATACAGAGGCAGTAGAGTTGGCTTCTTATCGGTTATGGGATTTAGCGATTTTATGGTATGATAAGTTGGGAGAGATCTAGGGGTCTGAATGCTCCTCCAGCCGTGTGGAAGGAATTTTCTGAGGCCTTTCTTCGTCACTACTTGCCAGCTGAGATACGACGAGCTAGAGCTGATAAGTTCTTGAACCTTCGACAGGGTAATATGAATGTACGAGAGTATAGTATACAGTTTGATTCTTTAGCAAGGTATACTCCCCATATGGTGGCCGAGATGAGTGATAGGGTGCATCTGTTCGTGAACGGGTTGGGACCACATCTGATAAATGAGTGCACAATAGCCTCCTTGGTAGAGGGCATGGATATTTCCCGTATTCAGGCTTATGCCCAGACTCTTCATGATCATAAGTTATATGCTAAGATCTCTAAATGTGAATTCTTGCTGAACTCAGTAGCATTCCTTGGCCATGTGATATCTGATGAGGTTATTAGTGTCGACACTCAGAAGATCGATGCAGTGAAGAATTGGCCGAGACCTACAACACCGTCAGAAGTCCGCAGCTTCCTAGGGCTAGCAGGATATTATAGGCGGTTTGTAGAAGGGTTTTCCTCTATATCAGCACCATTGACTAAGTTAACACAGAAAACTAAGTTCCAGTGGTCTGATACTTGTGAACATAGTTTTCAGGAGCTAAAGAATCGATTGACATCCGCGCCAGTGCTCACTCTCCCAGAAGGAACAGAAGGTTATGTGGTACATTATGATGCCTCAGGTATAGGTTTGGGGTGCGTATTGATGCAACGTGGGAAGGTGATTGCTTATGCATCAAGACAATTAAAGAAGCATGAAAAGAATTACCCGACTCATGATTTGGAATTGGCTGCAGTAATATATGCTTTGAAGATATGGCGGCACTACTTATACGGCATCCATGTTGACATCTACACAGATCACAAGAGTTTACAATACATCTTCAAGCAGAAGGAGTTGAATTTGAGGCAGCGTAGGTGTCTTGAATTACTGAAAGACTACGACATCGAGATATTGCACCATCCTGGTAAAGCCAATGTTGTGGCAGACGCTCTCAGCCGTAAGTGAATGGGAAGCTTAATACATATTGAGGCAGGTAGACAAGGGTTGACCAAAGAGCTTCACCTGCTGGCCAATATGAGAATCAGATTGTTGGACTCTGATGACAGAGGTGTTACTGTACAGAATACAGTAGAATCATCTTTGGTAGCCGAGGTAAAAGCACGGCAATATGAAGATCCTACCTTAGTAAGATTGAGAGAGGGAATTCAGCAGTGTAAGATTACAGCTTTCAAGATCGGAGGAGATGGGACACTGAGATACCAGGGCCGATTATGTGTACCTAGTGTGGCAGGGTTGCGAGAGAAGATTATGATTGAGATTCACCAGTCCCGATATTCTATCCATCCTGGCTCGACAAAGATGTATCATGACGTTAAGGAGCAATATTGGTGGGATAACATGAAGAAGTCTATTGCAGAATTTGTAGCCCAGTGTCCTAATTGTCAACAAGTAAAGATCGAGCATCAGAAACCTAGTGGATTGATTCAGAATATAGAGATTCCGACCTGGAAATGGGAGGTGATTAATATGGACTTCATTATTGGATTACCTCGCTCTTATCATAAGTTTGACTCCATCTGGGTGGTAGTTGATCGACTTACAAAATCTGCCCATTTTCTGCCAGTTAAGACAACTTACACGGCTGAAGATTATGCGAAGTTGTATATCAAGGAGATTGTTAGGCTTCATGGTGTGCCGGTATCTATTATATCAGACCGAGGAGCTCAATTTACGGCTAACTTTTGGAGGTCTTTTCAGAAGGGTTTAGGCACACAAGTAAATCTCAACACTGCATTCCATCCGCAGACTGACGGACAGGCTGAACGTACCATCCAGACGCTTGAAGATATGCTACGAGCATGTGTTCTAGATTTCAAGGGGAATTGGGATGACCATCTGGAACTTATAGAATTTGCCTACAATAATAGCTACCATTCCAGTATTAAAATGGCCCCGTATGAGGCACTGTATGGGAGGAGATGTAGATCACCAGTTGGATGGTTCGAAGTCGGTGAGACAGAATTATATGGGCCAGATTTGATTCACCAAGCCATTGAGAAGGTGAAAGTGATACAAGAGCGACTGAGGATGGCACAAAGTAGGCAAAAGTCTTATTCCGACGTCCGACGTCGTGATCTGGAATTTGAGGTTGGTGATTGGGTTTTCCTGAAGATCTCGCCGATGAAGGGTATTATGCGTTTTGGGAAGAAGGGTAAGTTGAGTCCGCGGTATATTGGGCCGTACAAAATTCTTCGACGAATTGGACAGGTTGCATACGAGTTAGAATTACCATCTGAATTGGAATTTGTCCACCCGGTATTCCATGTATCTATGTTGAGGAAATGTATTGGAGACCCTTCTCGGGTCGTCCCTATCAAAGATGTACAAGTTACAAAGGATCTATCATATGATGAACTGCCAGTGGCTATATTAGATCGACAAGTCCGCAAGCTGAGAACAAAGGATGTAGCTTCCGTGAAAGTATTATGGAGGAACAAGAATATAGAAGAAATGACATGGGAAGCAGAAGAGGAGATGAAGTCTAAATACCCTTACCTATTCCAGAGTGAAAATAACGAGGATACCGGGGGAAAGAAGGACGCATTATAAGGTGAAACGGCTCTATGAGGTAAGCAATAGCTTGTGAATACTCTTTTTTTTAATACAAAATGGTGATATGCAGATAATGTACATATCCATAATGCTTTGTATAGTCTTGTATGGCCATAGGTTGGGTTTAACTGCTTGCAAGTTTGGCTAGTGTCCATTTTATGGGGGAAACTCAGCCGGAAATCTCCGTCGGAATCCACGATGAGTTAGACACCCCATAAACCCTTACATTCGAGGACGAATGTTCCTAAGGGGGAGAGGGTGTTACAACCCAAATTCGCATACCATAGATCACGTCGTAAGTTAGTCGATGTAAATCCAAGAAGAGATTATCTTTGAGATGATAAGAAGTTAATCCTATTGGTCTTAAACGATACAAGGGTGTATAAGAGTGGTTAACAAGTATTTGAAGTTAAGCTAATCAAGGATGTTGTAACCCGTATTTTCGGGTAACACTAGAGGTGATTAATTGTCCCAAGAGGTAATGTTTTAATGTATTTAAATCATATAATATCCGTATCATAAGTCTTGAAGTCAAGCGAGTTATGAAACAAAAGTCAATAAAAGTTGTCGCAACTTAGGTTTATAATTTTACTTAAACTTTAGGTCAAATATTACTGCATTTTACTCCCAATGTGCTTGGAATTATGGGGTGATCTACCTATCAAATTGAAGATCTATGAGTCTAGTTTCCAACGCATTAAACCGTTCGTCGATACGATCTCGGAATAGAGAGATATTCGCATTTTCGCGAGAGTGCGCCAAGCTGCTCTCTATGGGGCCCACAAAGGCGGTTTAAGACATTTGGACATATATAAGATAACTCAACCCCGTTTTAAGTCATTATTTTTCAGTATATTCAGACCTTATAACCCTAAAAACATTCTCTCAAGGTTCTCTCATGATCCAAGACCCAAACAAAGGGCAAACAACACAAATCAAATGTCGGGAATCCCGTGGCGCTAGTAAGTTTCTTGTTCTTCTTGTTGTTGCTGATTTTTGTGTTGTTCCAGCTCGTGTGGGAGGTTGGTTTAAGTGTTTTATGTCCTGTATATACACCTTCAAGTTTTTAATATCAACCCTAGGTGATTTCAAGTCTTCTAAAGTAATTCTAGTGCCGAAAAACCCGAATTAATTGCTAGTTTCGCTTCCTTGTTCTTATGGCAGAATGGAAGGGATATTTCGTGGAAAATTAAGGTCAAATTGGAGTTGTTCTTTCTGTTTAAAGGTAAGGAACCTCTTACTCTATATATATTTAAGATTATCCAAGTTGCAGCTAAGTCGTTGAAGCTAGAACTTGTGAAATATATATCGAAAGGCTTGGTAGTAATGTTGTTGGTTGGTGGACTGTTTTGGAGGCTCAATATGATTATTAATGATGTTGTTTGGGCTGTTTGGTGATTGTATTGACTTGTGGGAAGTCATATAAATAGGGGAGGTGCTGTCCGTTTCATCGTAAAATAGGTTGTGGTTGATACATAATAGTTACGACGCTTAAACGATAATGATAGTGTCATTTGTCTTATTGTAGACTAAGGAGTCGTGATATTTGCATAGCTTGAGGTTGGGCAGTATATACAAGGTATGTGAGGCTATCCCCTTCATTCTTTTGCACGACTCCGATTGTACATAATGTAATGAATGAGCTCCCAAAGATACTCTACTCTTAGAAGCTAGCAGCACTTACATTGCTGCCCTTCTTATGAAACGATTGATATTGATGTTACTTCTCTTATTCTTATATTATCAATGTTGTTGGTAGTTCCTGATTCTTATAAGATTCTTGATGAAGAGTTAATCCTAATAACATGTACGAAGGATACCGACCTTACGTCACTCCGAAAGGTTCAAAATGTGATTCCAATGAGTCCAGCATGCATCATATATATGTATCTATTTTACTCTACCGAGCCGCGCTATAGTCGGCCGGGTATGGCACCTATTGTGCAACCACTGATCAGTTGGGTTTTACCGAGCTCCACGTGGCCGGGTACGATTCTACCGAGCCCTATGATGGCCGGGTACGTTTTACCGAGCCTATTATGGCCGGGTACGATATGATGATGATGATGCCCACAAAGGCATATGTTTTAAACGTTTATGTATATATATATGTATGTATCATGTATTTCATGTCAGTAGCCCTCAGAGGTACCCAGATGTCACAGGTTGTATATTCCCTATCACTGTTTACATTATTGTTCTTACTTATGCTATTCTGCCTTACATACTCAGTACTTTATTCGTACTGACGTCCTTGTTATTTGTGGACGCTGCATGTCGTGCTGCAGGTCCTGATAGACGGGTAGACGCAGCTCCCCCATCACAGTAGGCTATCCGGTTCAGCGTTATTGGCAAGATCCTTTCTCCGGACTTGCCGTGGTCTTGGTATGCATTTTTGTTATAGACCTTATGGGTATGTCGGGGCCCTGTTCCGGCAATGTTGTAGCACTTATGTTCTTTTAGAGGCTCATAGACAGGTGTCGACTCATGGTAGCTCGTACCTTATATATAGTTTCTTGACAGTCTTGTCGTCCCATGTTATGTATGTTCATGACATTATCTTTCATTGTTGGATGTTCATGATCCATGTCTACCATTTATATTGATCTTGTCGGCCCTTAAAGATAATAAGGAAGGTTAGATAAAATGTACGTTGGTGCTCGGCAAGTATGGCCCGGGTGCTAGTCATGACCCTCCAGTTGGGTCGTGACAAACTTGGTATCAGAGCAAGTCTGTCCTAGGGGTTGTCTATGAGCCGTGTCTAGTAGAGTTTTGATTATGGATGTGTAGCGCGCCACATTTATAATCAGGAGGCTACGTGACATCTAGGGTTGTTACTTGACCATGTTGGAAACCCGAGGTATAACCTGCTTTCTCCCAGCTTGCCTCATAACCCTTAGAGAAGCATAAGGATATATTCCTCTCAACCCGATTAGCACTAGATGAGGAGTCTCTCCTGACCTGGTGATGAACTCGCTGCTAGGGAACCATTCGAACATCTAATGCACTCTTTCATCAGTCAAATTGCTGAAGAAATGTACCCAACTCACAGCATTTCCCAGTTGTGCCAACCTGTTTGGGATAAGAGTCATTCTCTTTGGATGATGATAGGCTATATGGTCATTCCATGATCGTCACGAAAGTTCTTGATGGTATTCACCTCTTTGAAAGTGTTCTAACAACCATACCTACAGCAACAGATTGCAAACCTCGAAGTGCCCAAACCCTTTTTTGCAATGGTTTAAAGCCCGGTACATATCCGCCAAGATCAAGTTTGCCCCTCAATTCCCTCAATTAAAGTCCTAGCTACCATAGCTAGTTGAGTGTGGATCCTTTCTCCCTTCATCAGAAATATCAGCATTCCCAGAAAACAGATAATAAATACGAAAACCCAGCGGTGTGTCCAACCCAAAGAAGTAATGGAAAGTTCATCATGGTAAAGGCGATATGACTTGCTGTGCCCATAACGCTCATAAAGGAACTCGAATGGTATATAAGACTCCTTCGGACATAGTAACTCATCATCTTTCTTGAAACCCATCATTTTCAAGAAACCTCTGGAGGTACGGTATTCCGGAACCAACAAACCAGGGCTATCCTATGGGAGTCCAGCGAAGCCTCCTATTTCCTCTAAAAGAGGAGTCATTACTATATTGCCAAAACGGAAGACGGCTCTCTTCTCATCCCAAAACATGGTGGCGGCCTCAATTAAATTCCCGAGAACACGTTTTACTTGGTTTTTGTCACTTGGTGAGAGTTTTTTCCACCAATCCAGCAGTAAAGGTGGGATATTTTGAACCATGCAGAACCTGGGGACCTCGTGCCTCATTTTTGCAAAACAAATAAAGTTACCCTTTCCCCCTCCGGATTAGACTATTTACACATTAATGATCGGCAAACGTACATGTTTTCTCCAAATAATGCACATATCATGATGGCATCCATAGGGATTACGGAAGTTTCGGTGGACTTTGGACAAGGCTTGCCTTAGCGGGTTATCACGCGGACAGCATTCTAACACATACTAGGTTTGGACATGATGCATGCAAAGTCAATATTAGAGTGTGGTTTCTAGAAGAGTCTCAAGCGGACAACTTGAGAGGGAAAGGCACGGAAACGTCAACTGCACCGCTGATCGACTAGTTTTACCACAAATAAGCCTTTGCAAATTCAAAGGGTGATTTCGGAAGAGCGCGGACACTGATCAAGTGCCGCTATGGTATTAGTTGGGCACGAGTAGAATATAATGTGGACCATGATTTATGCAAAGATAATAACACATTGCCAAGTATTTGCGTGATAAATATGTAAAAAGCGATAAATACAGTATTAAGGTAAAACATACAAGAGAGACAAAGGAAGAAGTTAGTCCGTGGATGATATGTGAGAATGTAATAAAGCAAACAATATAATAGTCTTTAAACAAATGAAGAGCAGTTAGAGCAAATAAGGGCGAATAGGGAAAGGGGCGTGCATGTCGTAACAAATTTAAGAAAACAAAGGTGGAGAAGGGAAGGAATGTGCATGTTATAATGGGTTTAAACAAGTAAAGGCGAACGGGAAAACCTTAGCAAATAAAGATGGAAAAGGAAAGTGCGTTTTATAACAAAGAAAACTATTCCACATAAGCCAAGTTCATTATGGTAAGAACCTAAGTATCCCCAGCAGAGTCGCCATGCTGTCGCGCCACCGTTTTCTCTCGCGAAATGCGGGCTTCGATGTGTGACAACTCTTTTACAGGAGGTATTAAAAGAGGAGAGTCACCACCTACCAGTTTTTAATGTGTGTTAGTGCACTTATTATGCAGATAACTCTGTTGGACTAGTCTACGTCACCAAAGATTGGGTAAGGGTTCAAGTTACCTCAAAGAGAAGGTGTTAGGCACTCCTCGAGGTCCACAATTGTGGGTCCCGACTGAACTTAAGACTATGTGGATTATGATTAAGTTAGGTGATCAAATAAACAAAGAGAATTCTGAAGTCAAACAACTTTATTACAACATGATTAATATAGATCTCAGTGCGAATATAGGAATATAACTACTTAGATCTAATAACAACATATAAAAAGGAGGGGGGTCCTAAGTTTTTTAGCCTAAAATATCACCCCGTGCAACATAAATAATACTTCGTAACTCCCTCAAGATGGGGTGTTACTCATATTATTCAGCTGGCACAAACTATCATCTCCTGCTACCCGATTACTGTGTTAAAGTTGTTACCTAAAAGTGTTCTAATTCAATTATAAGTCGTACCCTATATGTGCATTACCTGTCCATTACCTATGGTGTAGGAGGTATTAGATCTCTACTTACGGTGGTTCTAGAATTAAACTTAGGCTGCTCAAAATGACAAAACTAGGCGACATACAAAACACATTGGACTTTACATATAGGCAGTCAAGGATCAAGTTTGCCTCCACACTTAAGCAACAAATGCACGCAAACACATATGCCGATAAGGAATCTGCAGAATCCTATAGACATGCTTTCTAGGCGATCAAAGTATGCAAGTGATTTCAGATGCAGGATATAACTTATAGACAGAATCATGCGGGTATCATAAGCTAATTGTTGAGAGTTTTAAATTACCAATCCTATATGTGAAATGCCTAAGTGATCTACACAGTTGGGTACAACAGAATCTGCTAGGGAAAGAGTCCTAGGATTATTCATATGACGTGCATGAAGCAGTGTTTGAATGGTCTAGCATTAACCAATTATAGGGAACAATTATTTCCTATAGGCAGGATCTCTAACGCATAGTACTTTAGAGCTTAGTCCTATGAACAAGATTTCTAATGAACAATGTGATACAATAGCAAATGAAATGATCAAAATCATGTAGGCATGATTTCTAGTGAATAACTTAAGTGAATTGAAGGAAAGTTCATTTTTGTTCTTATAGGTAGGTCTCTTATATATTTGAAAGTAATCATGCAAGTTGAAGGGGTGCTTGCTCCCTATAAGCATGTTGTCTATAAACATGTAGCAGTAGACATAGCATTTGAACTCATGATTAATAATAAACAAGTAATGTGTGTGTGTGCTCCCTTAATATCATGATCCCTACAATGCTCATGCAATCGAACAACACATATAGCAAACATATTACCAATTCCTATAGGCATGTTATCTACCCATTGCATGTAAATATTAAAATCTGCCCCATTCCCTTTTACTAACAACCCCAATCGTTTATATAAAGATTATTACAGGCCCAACAATGAGTAAAAGTAACAATGTTACATAACAGTAACAATAGGCCCACAGCAGGCCCAAATAAAATAACTAAATACCCAGCTTTACTGGGCCATCAATTTCTCTCACATAGAGCCACATTCAATACACGACTCAGGGATCCATAGAGGAGTCCATACCAATTCAATGAGCCACAACACAAGTGTTGCACCACTTGGAACAACAAATATAGATATACAGTACATGACAAGAAGTAGAGTACTAGGGCCGGTTTTGGAGGTTGAGAGAATGACTAGGACCAAGACCTAGTGTGTTAGAGTTCACAAGCACCTCTATGGATCCCCATCAGTGCTCGTACCAGGGAGTCAGTAGTAAGAGCCTTGGTAGCCTTGGCTTTCAATCGGCTAAGAATGAGAGGTTTAAAGATAGCATAGATAACAAATGAGGGAGAGTGGACAATGGTTGAGGGACAGGAATTGAGGGAATACACTTATAACTTAAAGTAGACATAGCAAGGATGATAAAACAAAGCAATTGATCAAACAAGTCACAAGACTTAGAAGCAGGTTCAACACGGCATAAAAGCGGGTTCAACACTTAGCAAAATAACACATAAGAAGTCACATATTGAAAGAGTTAAGGGAGAAACAAGTTTGCAGGATTAACAAAGATTATCATACACAGGTGCATAATACTAAACAAGTTTATGCAGAGCATTAACTTAAAGTATTAGAACCTAGGGGACCAAATCATGTTAAGTATCCATCACAATATCAAAAGACAGACATGTTAACTTACATCATTAAGCAAAATAGTATCAAACATGGTAAGGAAACACAAGTTGAGATAGCTACTCTAAAGGTTCAAATAATCAGTAAAGGACATGTGATTCAACAAACAAGGACATGACAAAGTGTCAAAGCTAGCATGGGAACGAATCATAGTTAACAGTGAACAAATTACAGATGCGAGTTAGTCATTACATGAATGCAGAACAGAGTAGGAATAAAAACTCATGTTAAACAGCAAGTATAGACATTCATGTATCAACACATTAAGCTTAAGAGGGTCCAAATTATTCAGGTGAAGCATATTCAAATAACATATTTCAGAACTGGCAGCCTTATTTAAAATCAAATTCTAAAGAGGCTCAAACGAGTGCAAAAACTAAAAAGGCTTCACACAGAAGTAGCCCAGAACACATTAGGTCACAAATTTCAGAGGTAAAAATATGCAAATTGTGAACACAGAAGAACAAAATTGAAAAAGCCAAAAGACTTACCAGTTATCAGTTGACAAAAACAGACAACAAGAAATAACCAACTCCACAATACTCTGAATATCAATCAAAGAGCGAGAACCCAGAATTTTAGTGCGTCAGAGTTCCAAAGGGCTTCGAATAAACCCCGGGCAGTGCTCCCACCAAGAAAAGTTGAAAAATCAAAATCCGGTAGCCTTGGCTTTTAGGCTACCAACAATCAGAGTATAGAACAAGATAATAAGAGAACAATAGAGTAATAGCTTCGATTTTTAGTGCATCTGGGTGACTAAAAGTATGTCTTAAAGGGGAATATGGAGGGGTTTATATAGTAGTAGGATTTGAACGAACAAAATTGGAAAATAGTCAATCAAGCGCAAATAAGGAAAGAGACTATCACATGCAATCACTAATAGAACCATTGAATGGAAAATAAGATTTCAAAACCAAATCGGAATCATACTTAGGGTAAATTGTTCACAGACTCTAATCCCGACGGAATCAACGGGGATATGCCACAAACAGGAAGAAATTTGCTCTTTCTGAGTGTATAGAACCACAATCGCATCCAGAACGATAGAATCGTAGCCAAATATGTGAGAATCGAACTTGCCATGAGTATGAAGGTAATAAAAGTTACCATAAATAATTGATAATAGCAGAAAAGGTAAGTAGGATCTGCGTCTAATGCGTATGAGAAACGGAAAAACTAGGTCTTTTGGGCTTGTTAGGGTTTGGTCTCTGAAGGAGAAGAGAGCATGTGAGGGCGGCTGTGGAGAGATGAGTGAGGTCTTAGGGTTTGGGTAAGTATAATAAAAAATTGGGGAAGGGTTGTGGGTCGTTGATCATTTATGATCAACGGCCCGGGATTTGAGGAAAAGTAGGGCGGGGCAAATAAACGGGTACTGATCGGGTTAAGGTTAAGGGATCATTTGGATTGGGCTGCTGAAGAGGAGAGTGAGTGGGTTGAGTGTTTGGGCCAAAATTGGTCCGAATATTAGCCTAAAATTGGGCCAGCTTTTAAATAAGAGATTAAAGGAAAATAATTTAATAAAATAGTTAAACAAAAATATAAACAATGCTACTCATGAAAATTAATAATTTAAAACAATAGTATAAGATTATAAAAATGTAAAAAATTATTCTGACCTTGAATAAAATGACAAATGCAATAAATTGCAAAATATAGGCTATTATTGCAAGATTGATTAAATAGCCTAAAACTACTAATATAATTATATAAAAGGAAGTAAAATATTTAAAACATATGCAAATAATAATATGGATGATTAAGTCATCACAAGAAATAATTGGTGAATATTCAGGTAAATTAAATGCAAGAAAAATTAATTTTAAAACTCTGAAAATTATAAAAAATTATAAAAATGCTCAGATAGATCTTGTAAATGAATAGTGATGCAGAATGATATTTTGAAAGTATACATGCTATTTGAAAAATATGAGGGCATAATTGGGTATCAACATTAAGTTAGATTTCTTATGTGGTATTATGAACCCCTCTGCCCTAAGAAAGAACTTTCATGAATAATAGACTATCCACATCATCCCATTTCGGTAGGGACAAGACCCGCAACAAGAGCGAATGACAACATTATGCCCAACCCAAACACCTTAACCAGAGGGCCAATAGCCGGAATAGTTAATTCACATAAAGGCGTTTCACTACTGGCATGGGGCACCGGCTGGGTAAGATTTCCAGAATCGATAAACTTTGCGACCTCAAATCCCTGCGGTTGATACTGTAGGTCAAAATACTTCTCGTAGTTGAATAGAGGGCCAAATATGGTGTTATCAGGCATATTAGCCATTGAGCAAAGGTCCACCTTGTACTAGACAACACAACTTACACCCGTGACCACAAGCACCAAGTAACGCCCAAAATATTCGGGACGTAATGTTACAACATCAATTAATACCCTATCTGCATTCCTAGGTTCATTCAATAATCCACGAACGCCAGCTCCTAAACTTGAGGCGGTAAACATACTATCAGTTGAAATTCTACTAGTTATATATGATAAGCCCAGGTTGTTATTGCAGTATACAGTCAGATTTTCCAATTTAAAACTACAATACTCTAACTCTTCAAGTAGAAACTTAGATTGACTGGGTAGAAAATGAAATGCAAAAGCCAGATTTTTTTTACCTAAATTATTGTACAAACCCTGATAATGGGGTAAAACCTCATCTAAGCAGAAACCTTTCTTCATACCCTGTATTATACGCTACCACCAAGGATGAAATGTGTTCAAAGAATGAGAAAAAGGAGGCATACTGCTTACGATTCCCTCAGAATTACCCGAGGAAGATCCAGTATTACCATTATCCCCATCAGAAGAAGTCTCGCTATCAATTGTCAGTTTTTTGAACTTCTCACACATCGTATAATCTTCCAGGTCGTCGATATTTTTCAATACATTATAAAATCGACACCAATCTATACTGTTCCGCCGCATAACTGGAAATGAATTTAGTATGTAGGATATAAACCCTATAAATAGTGCTTCCGCTATTTAACACAGTTACCAAAGGGTCACCAGCGCCAACCCGGTTTGCTAGTTCAGCAAAAAGGCGGAGGGATAGTTTAATTCTAGGTGAGCAAAGCTTATATTATATTTACTGAGCATTTAGCATTGTAAACCAACTATTTTTAAAAATCAATACATACACAAAAATATCCTATCAAAATAAACACTATAACTAAAAATGACCAAATAAACAAATAGTTTACCATAAATATCTTTTTTCTCTTCAACCCTTGAAATATCAGCTTTACCCTCTTGTTTTTCAACCCTTACTTCTATACCATCATAATTTAGAACTGAATAATTATTTAAATCTGAATAATTATTCATTTCTTTGATTAGAATTGAATTTTTTTAAAATAATCTATGATTAGATCAGCTAAGTTCGGTATATCCCAACCCCTACACCTGAGAATGTAAGTTATCACTAGTATTAAAATAAATAACTGACCTAATTCAATTAGTAAGACATTTAGGAATGATAAGGTATGACATCTATGGATATATGTATAGAGAGTATAATACATTTTGGTGAAGATCCTAGTTGTGTAGTCTATAAGGCGAAGATGGAAAGTTAACACTCTTAAAATCTTGTATAAACCGTAAATCCAAACCCTATACACGATCCTCAAGAACGGTCTACCCCAGAAAATGATTTTCCTTAATAAATAAATAAGCATTTAATATGAATTTGTATATTCTGTTTAATAAACCATGAAATAGTATATGTATCACTCACCCTGCGCCAAACCGGTAGCGTAAATCTATGACAGCTAAATGGCGTAGGTATATTAATTACGGGGTGATCTGGTTTTATTATCTATAGAGTTCAAGATATGTTAGTATCATTTTTTTTAGGTTTTATTCCCTATAGAGTTCTTAAAATGTTAGTACGTATTCCACTAAGAGAAAAGTAAGGAAGTGAAAGTCACAATAGTCTTTCTTTTCTTTCTGCCTAGCAAGAGTAAAGCAAGAAGAACTGATCGATCTAATTTCTCTCTTCTCTTATTATAGCTACTATAGCTAATCTATAGTGTGGACTTAGCTCAGTATGGAGGGCACCTTCTTACAGAGTGCTCTATCCCTGGAAGAAAATTTATTTTAGCATACTCTCTTTCTTTGGAAATGATATGATACTAAATTTAAATACTAGCTACTAGAAGAGGAATAAAAGCATATAGCAAAAATGCCTAGGAGAGCCCGGGGCTAGGAATGCTTCGATCCTTGTGAAACAAAGAGGCAACGGAGAGGCCTAACCACAGAATGAAAGACTTTAGTTTCGCTTGCTCGGTAAGAACAATCAGAATACAAGGACGCAAGGATGGGACCGGGCTAGAGGACTCTCTATTGTCCCTATCGTCCTAACACTTGATCACGTCATGAAATTAGAGTTACGAACTATTTGATTGTTCTTGGGAAACTGAATCCGTACCACAACATGGGGTGCCGGGCTTGGCTCAATATCGGGATAGAAAGAGGCCTAGTTTCCTAGGTTGTTTTCCAGGCTAAGGTAATAAAAGTTATACCAAGATTCAGGACTGACTTCCTCTACAAAGTAGTAGAATAAGATGCGAGAGATTCATGCCTTTAGAACAAGAAGGTTTTGATTCTGGGAGATGGAGCTCTAGAAGTGAAGTTCCAAACAGTATTGGGTTTCTGCCACTGATACGGAATATCTACCCGTCTTTGGTGAGCTGTACCTTGAAACACACCTTAGAAAAGAAAATTGAAGTTTCACTGAATGAATGAAAATAATAATCTGAATAAAAGTATGATACTAGACGACTAGAGAAGAGAGAGGCAGGAAAGCCAGATCGAACTGACCGATTGGAACGATTAGGAAAGTTTCCGACAGTTAGACCGTTTGAGAACCTTGCATGACTTTCGAGAGTTAATGACAGGAGAAAAGGAAATTGATTGAGATATTTGACTATGATCATTCGAGATTAGCGTTAGCATACTCGATATCGCACAGATCAATTGCAAGAGGATCTAGATTGAATAAAAAAGATTGATTCATGCTTGATACGATAGAGATCAATCATTTACTTCCACTAAAATCGATGAAGTACTGAAACTACTTCAACTTCAATGGATGAACTTCTTGCTTGCCTGCTGCTCCTCTGAACTTTGCTACTTTACTATAGTTTTCTAAAGTTGAATGAAAGTCGATATTTCAGTTGCACTTTAAATACAGCTACATTTAATAATAATAAGGGCTTTGTTTCTAGTGTTTTCCCTTCCCAGTCACGTATGAGAGTGGGTTCACAGGGCTTCTTGCTACAGAGAAGTTGACGTAGACAACCTTTTATTTTAAGGGAATGGATCGGAGTGCAGCAAGCTTATCTAATATATACGACTTCAGTTACTTGCACGACCACCACACTCCTCTTTGCTTTCAAAATAAAATATTTCTTCGCTATCTTTCTTTAAGATCCTAGGCAACAGATCTTACTCCCCAAGAAGAGTCATTGAGAAAGAGGGATCCATTTAAAGGAATTCATGCTGATTGCCTAACTTCAGGTACTTTCAAGGCTCACACTACAACTAGAGTCCGAGCGACCAGGAGCAGGCTTGAATACAGAAAGAGATTCGTACTATTTGCGCTTACTTACCCATCTTCTTATTAACAAAGACAGCCAGATTCGCTTACCCCTTTTTGCCTACCAATGATAGAGGAAGTCTTACGTCAGACCCGAACCCCCTAAGTACTACTTGAAAAGTCTGACTTGCGCCTATAAGTACTAGACTTTGAGAACGGAGTGGGGAGGCGGAGATATTTAATACTGGAATCGTAATCATAAAGAAATAATCAAAACCTGCTACTTGAAAGAACCTATTAAAGAAGAGGGACTCGATTAAATGACTCATACAAGACTTATTCCAGACCTTATTCCTTCGCATGCTTCTAAGGCTCAAACTCGTCACTAAGTGTGAGAGCTCTAATGTCATGTCAAACCTGAAAGCGGATGCGAGAAATATGTCAAAAATCTGCTTAGGGTCAGATTGGACTTTATCTTCTTGCCCTGCTTGCTACCACTCTGAAATCCTGATTTGCAGCGCTCTAAATTATTCCGAACTAAGTAAGGGTTAGGGGTCTAGCTCAGCTCTAAGCCTTGGATAGGACCTTGTCCAAGAACCAACTTCTTTCTATTTTAGTATAACGGAGTCTTAGTAAACCGTTCTAAAGCCCACCCTCTAGCCTGTCAGGCTTTCCTATACTCATCTCGCCGGCGAAATTCTTTTATCTGTCCTACCTCCTATGAGCCCTAAGCAGACCAAGCTTCCTTAGCATACTGAGCCTACCTATTCAATAGAACAAAGCCTAGCTACAATGGTATTTATTATCCTTTCGAGGGAGATCCTTTCTAGAGCTTGTCCATCTATGAATTACTGATCCAACTAGCATCTTACGTATGAATTCATGCTCCAAGTATGGGCTCTTTCCCTCTCTCCATAAAGGAAGAAGAAGGCAAGACTAGGTCATTTATCCATTTTCTATTTCCATTCTGCTTTCACCATGCCTACCCTGTAAAACCAATTCTCCAACTGATGATTTTTCAGTTTTTGATGTGACGGCTTAGGCTTCCATTTTTGTTCTAGGTTTTCTTTATTCGTCGGGGCACTCAGTTCCTTCCTGTTCACAGAGCTTAGGCATTGTAGTGCAGCTCCTGCTGAAGGCTGCTTTGTTTGAGAAGACTACTCTTGTTGTTTTCTTGTTGCAACGGCCTCAATACAATTCTGGCTATCCTCTATTTTCTTTTGCGTGCGGCCCGTGATGTTTTGATCCTTTCTTTCTTTATTGGTCTATTGCTTTTTTTTAGGGCCTCCCGGACCCCATTGTCAATAGTGTTCTTTAGCGGGAGGTATGTATCGACTAATGTTTTTGTATCAAATAAAAGCATCTGCTCTTTCGGCATCTCTTTCGCTTGTCCATTAACCTCTTCTTTCTCCAAAAGAAAAAGTAGGAACCCAGTCTTGATGCCACTAAACAATAGTAGTAGCATGAATCCTAAGCTACGGCACGCGAAGGAATGGTTTCATGAATCATGGGCGGATCTTAACAGATTTCCCATTAGAGGACTACTACGATTACATCATCGCCGAGGCACCCCGGTCTGAACATGCCAGGTTGGTTGACAAACCCAAGGGCAAATCCAGGGGGAGGGGGCAGTCGGAAAGGATAGTTCCTGAGGTTCTAGAAAATAATAAACAGGAGCGTGGGTACATACAAACCTGACGGATGGGATAAGAATAATTTTTTGGGCGATCAACCAACCGAACCACAACATTGACTCGGCTCGGAGCGAGTTTGCATATTAAGTAAATAGAAAAACAAAAACCTACTTCCGCTCGGTTGCTTATGATAGACCAAAGAGAGGCACTAATAGAGTATAGCAAGCTGCTCGTAAGATAGCAATAACTTGATTGAAAGCTTACCAACCAATAGCTACAATACCACATTCCACCATTCATATTGATTTGATTATCTTACTGTTCGCGACAAATTTCATGTACGTAAATTAATAACTACAATCACGAAACAAATGTAAAGAAAAATTATTTTTTTAATAAAACTTATGAGTACAACTCTGTGTATCCCTGATTCTTGTCTCTAATTTGTTTTACGTGATTCGAGGGCTGAAGCAGCGTATTTCTCGAGCGCAGGATGATGTGGACCTCCTTGTGATTTACTTGATCGTCAAGAAGCGTTAGTAGCGCTTCAGATTGATCACGAGGGACAACTTCTCTTGATCACTCCTTCTTGTTTTCTTCAATTCGAGGGATAATGTAGTGTATTTCACTAACAAAACGAGTTCCATGTGATGTGTTGAATCTTCAATGAACTTCCATCAGCACTTCAGATTGATCTTGAGGAAGAACGTCTCGTGGATCTCTCCTTGCTTGTTAGAGAACCTTGGAAAATACTATTACGTTGATCCCTTCTTGTGATCGCTTTTAGCACTAGCTTGGTTCGCTTCGGCTGTGTCATTAGCGTCAATGATGATCTTTCCATCTCTCACCAACGTCATGATCTTCTCCTTTAAGATGAAATATCTTGCTGTAGGATGACTGATGATGCGGTAATATTTGCAATACTTGGGATCATCCACCTCTGTTAGATCTTTCACCGCGTCGCTGAGATTCAATGATTCCATCATAGGCCCTTTCTCTACAGCCTAGAGATCCTATAAGCTTTCGGGTCTCTGTAGAGATGGGAGCGGATTCATTGAAATAGGTGGCTGAAGTGGTTCATCCGCTTATTCAAGGGATATTCTAAGAGGAAAGTACGCTATTCATCGGTGAGGGATCTATGGTAGCTCGTCTATCTCTTAGCATCGATGACAAGCCTACTTTTATAGCTTGAGACTTACTTTGCCTTTGAAAGGTTGGAATCCAGGAAACGTGGACTATAGCCCTTATTCTAGGTCGATGTGCCACAAATACATTCTACCTTTGAAATCTGGCTTTACCTGGGCCGCTTCTCGACAGAGATCTCTTCGATGGATGTCACAGTTCTTGTCTCTTCTCAACTGGATTTATCTTCTATTTAATAATTTTTGAATATTGAATCTAACTACTAGCATCGGTCCCGGCAAAGACCCCTCTTTCGTTAGAGCAAAGGGCACCTAACCTGAAAGAGGAAATAAGGGTTTTTCTCAATGCAAAAGAGCTAGATCCGTAGTTTATCTGGGATGAATTCCTACTGACTTTTCTTAGTAAGGGTAATGAAGGTATGCCAAGGGAATCTCAGGCCAACATATGTCTCGGTAGCTGCCCAAGAAAGGACCAGTCAATCCAGACAGAACCTTGAGAGGCAAGCCATGGAAGTAATGCTAGGTAGGGAGCAAGCTCCTACTTCATTGGATATCTGATGAAAATGGGGGTTTCCAACTGAGATTCACGAAGAGAAGAGAGGACCCGACGTCACAACCCGTGTTGAGCCTATGAAAGAGTATGCCCGAGTGGAACTGATAAGATCAAATGACCCGACAGAGCAAGAAGTGACCAAGTGCAGTTGACTATAGAACATGCCCTTTACCATCGTTGCTAAAGCAAACAACCAAAGCTTTCCTATTGATTTTACAGGCAGCCGATTTTTCATGCTTTGGTATCATTATCTTACCTAGCGAGACCACCCTACCACAGAGAGCTAGGCCTGGGTGCAAGTCAACATATTAGAATATCACACTGATGTGGCATTCCCAACTTAAAAAGGGTTGGTAGACTTCAAGCTGGGTCAGCTTGACCTAAGTAAGTAGGCATCGAAAAAGGATTGTAGTAAGGAGTTTTGTGATTTGACTACTTTTTAGTTGAAGAACCTAGTGAGCTAATTCCTACTCCTTCGGAGTCTTCTGTGGAGCTTTCTTCTCTGATGCAATTCCGAGTGGAAGAACTTCTGACTTCCCCCAAAGAACTTAATAGCTCTGAGTGAAGCTCCTGAGTTTCCATTAGTCCCTTTTCTAATTGAAGGAAGAAAGCTATTGAGCCAATCATTCAATAAAGAAAATAAGTAAAGAAAAAGAAAGGTGAACAAGAACGGAATAAGCTCTCAAGCTTCGTAAGAGAGCAATCTCTTGTGGAAAAAAAGGCAATTACCTGGCAAGATCCGACTAAGCCAATCTTGATTCTCTCTGAATGCTTCAAAGAAGAAGAGTCATACTACAATCCTATAGAAAAACTTTGCCTTTCTTCTTCTTCCTGAAATGAAACGAAGAGAAAGAAGGTGCCCGACCTAAAAGACTGATGGAAAAACCTCTTTTTGTTGGTCAAGACCTTTTGTTGAACTAAGTAAGTCTGTTTTCTAAAAGTAGTTTTCCTATCATGGATTTCTTCCCGTTCAAGCCAGAAAAGCCCCGTAGCTATAGCTATCCAAGAGTGAAAGTGAAATTCAAGCGGGCGCGGATGCCATCGAATGGGCTCTTTGCCACAGAATGTGATGTCTTAGAATCTCCTTCCTTTAAAGCGTCAGTTTTTCAGTTCAGAATCCGATGTGAGGAAAAGAATCCTAGGTCAAGGCAGTAGCACGGTACGTGATCGGTCCCTTGTTCTCAGTGCAACATGTGAAATGACTTAGTCAAGAGATCGATCTTAGGGTACTGGCAAAAGAAGAAGATGGATACTACTTTGATTCCGATTCGGGCAGAGGAAGACTGATTTAGAGGGGTAGGCATTCCCGTCCGCCCTTACACAGGGCCCCCCAAGAAAAAAGAAATGTTGTACCGGCTGTGATCACACACTGGACATAAATCTGTCATTCTTATGCTTTAGCTTAAATGGGACAAAAACATCTATTTGGCACACTATGGAGTCCTCAAAGTATGAGTCCATACAATTGCTAGTTAAGACTTGATCGTCAAAGACTGGATTCCTTTTCTTAATACCTTTCTTATCTCTCCTAAGGGTCTTGCCCTAGGCGTAACCTATATACAAAGAGTTCCAACTATCGAATCAAAGCAAAGAGGAACCTTTCCCCAGTTCAGGAGGGAAAGAAAGGAAATGAGCCCATTGATTCACCTATCTAAAGCTAAAGGAATGAAAGCATTAGAGTCTTGATCCCCTGCTTAACCTGAAATGAAACCTCTCAAGCCAGGGAAAGATTGACCATAGGGTTCATTTCCGAGTCAGGACGGAAAGAGGCCAAGAGTGACTACTCGATAGAAAAGGGTCTGCCCCTATGATTAAGGGAAGTGACTAGCCTTGTTTCTTAGGCCAAGGAAGGAAAGCACAGTAGAACTAGCGTAGCAGGACATGTCAGTGGTTGGGGAGAAGGAAAAGCTATCAAACATCAATCCAATGAACAGACAAAGCAGCTTGGCCTAAGGGTCAGGAAGAGAGAACCGCTATACTTTCTGATTTAGAACATTAGGAACCTTACACCCAAGAAAGTAGCCAAAATAGTAGAGAATATTAGAGACAGGTTTAGCGAGAAAATTAGCTCACACCTATATTTGACGAAAGAAGCCGCAAGTTTAGCTAGAAAGAACAGCCAGTGTCAGAGAGATGACTTATGTTAAACTCTTCCTTTACATGAAGGAATGAATTCCTTAATGGAAATGGAACGGAATCTGGGATCCAAGTAGATTAGGTTAAGGCAAGTATGAGTTCAACCCTTTTCTCATCGGGCCAGGATCGATAGCCATTCGATCTGAGGAAAGTGCGGTTAGATTTAGAATCATCAATGTATTGGTCTTTACCTTGGCTTCTAAGGACAAGCAACACATCTAGGTAAGCGGCATCTAATTGAATTGATTCACCGAATCTTCTATCTACAAAAATGGAAGAGATGTCTGTTAAGGTCGGCTTCCTGAAAGCAAGAAAGGAAGCAAGTTTAGCGAACAAAGAGATGGATTTTGCCCGGCAGTTGTCAGATCAATTCCCATTCATTCTTTAATGGAATAGGGAACGGGAAGAGCTACAACTATCAGGAATGGGTGATAGCCTATGACTAAAATCGCCGACTATCTATGAATGACCAGGATCGGAATGCCAATCTAAGAGATGAGCCTACGAACGATTTAAGGATCAGACTATGATGATTGGCATCCTCACTTACGCAAAGAAATTAAATTGATGAAGTAGCCAGTGCCCTTGAGTTATTCTCTTCGGTATCACCTTCTCCCATCATTAAAGGCGCCGCAAGGCCCTCGACTGGAAGGAGTGAATGTTAGGAACGCAGGGAAGACTCTGACTATGCACTGGCACTAGCCCTAGGAATGAATTCTTCTTTGATTGAAGGAACGAGACAGAAGAAAACCGAAACCATATCCTTCACACATTCAGTCTGATCATAGTTGTACTATATTGCCCGATCATAGTTGTACTATATTAGATTAGTTATCCATCTCCTTTGCACTATTAGAACAGTATGGTCTGTAATAACACAACCTGAAAGGAAGCCATTCCTAATAAGAAATTTATAGCCATCTTTCTTGAGGAGCGAGAAAAGAGAAGAAATGGACTATCTGGTTTGGACACTACATTTTATGAAAAAGGTATAGATGAATCCCCAAGATCAGAAGGAAGTAGGCTCTTAGATAGGGAATTCCCACTTATCCCCTGGCTTACCTAAACCGCTGTTAGCATGTTAGCACGAGAGTGGATCAGGGAATCGAAAATGCTTCTTTGACTGTTGAGTAAGGAAGCGTAGCAGGGGAAGGGGATAGCACCGGTCTTGACTCTGATACTATTCTTTTTTGAGTAGACGTCAGCATAACCACTACTATTTCATCTGCAGCTCTTACCGTTGAAGGAATATGTATTGCTTTGGCTTGATTGCTTTCACCAAGTCTGGCTAGATTGGGAGTGGATTAGCCCGAGTCGTGTTAAGATAAGTGGCACTTGAATTGGAAGTATCCATCGGCCAGGTCTTGAATAGAACTCAAGCGGGCTTGAACTGCTTTATTCGGTCTTCAGCTAGCCTACGAGGCTGCTTAAGGAGATGAAAAGGAAAGATGGTACTAAAAAGGGATTGCTACTAATTAGGCTAGAAAGAAGACAGTAAATGCCGAGTAAAGTGACTTACTTGAATGGTGAGCTATCCTATAAGACTAAGAAGCGGGGAGAGAGAAAGATAACCTCTTCAAAAAGGACAGAGCCACTTGGCCGCTACTTACCCATCTTCCGTTCCGGATTGAACTAGGGAACGGAATTTAAGGGCAACGAAGGCCCTTAGATAGGACTTCATCTATGAGTAGAAGAGATTTTATTTCTAGTAGAGCTCATCACGACCATCATAACCTAATTCTAGGACTGCTACTGGCACCGATCCTTCTATTTAAAGTTTTCTTTCTCCTCTTGAATGTAGTTTGTCTTACAGCTCGCTAAAGTGAAGGTTATTCAGTAGTGTAAGAAAGTTATTCTTAACCCTATAGTGAATTTAGATATGCTGCGCTAGGAGCTAATGAAAGTCATCTAGGTCATCTAACTCAATAGGCTATTAGTGCTTATTATGTTCCCAATATGTGAAAGAAGAGTTGAATTCCCTGGAAGAAGATTCGCCGAACGAAAAATAAGCTGTAAATCTTAGTTCTCGAAAGCGAGTGAATAAGTCTTCCTTATAGCTCTTTCCTCCCTCTGCTTTGGTTGTGTTTAACCGTGGTTAAAGACAAATAAAGGGTTGTTTAGCTAATAGTAATAGTTTGAGAGGGTAGCAGTCTGAAAGAGAACGAGCTAACTAATATATAAGTACATAGAGCTGAGCGAGTACGCAAGAAGAATATATTGACCGTACAGGCATTTCCCCTTCTTTCATCACCATTGAAAGCGCTTTGTCTCGCCTATCATAAAGGCCCCATATTTTTGTAAGTAAAATTATGCCATAAATAAATTGATGAAAGCTCGAAAATGAGATGTTACATCCCGCATTTTTATACGTTAAAAGTTTCGTCGTATGTTAATCGACGTAAGCTGGGGAATGAGATTATTTCGAGATTATAAGTATTTACGCTATTTCAAACAAGTGATAAATAAATTTGTGAAGGTAAGAGGGTAAGAGAATCGAAGGAAATGAATTTCGTCGAAGTTTGACATTTTGGGATAAATTATGGTACGAGCTAAAAATACCCGGTATTTATGGACTAATACCATACAAGGTACCACATGGCCATGATAGTAAGGTGTACAAGGTATGTTAAAAGTGAGTAGTATTTTAAGTAATTTGAGGTAATTCTTAATTATGTAGATAATTAGTTTATTATTGGATAGTGGGAGATTATCAAATTAATCATAAGATTAGTGGATAATTAATCCAAATATTTGGATAACAATTACATCTCAAAACGTGGCAGCACATCAATACAAATTGGTGATTCTTAAAGCATAATGCAAGGTGGCCAAATTGTATGAATTTTGGTGGCAAAGTCTTCAATGTGGGGCCCACCTAAAAATTCAATATGCCATTCCTAGTACAAGATTATCTTCTAATTCTATTCTCTTGGAAACGTTACTATCCAACTCACAAGAGAAGTTTCAGCCAAGCACTTTGAGAAGTTACCATCCAAATCACTTTCTAATCCAAAAAGAAAACATAGCAACGTTAATTTCATTTCCAAATAGCAATGTTGTTTCAAAACTTTTAAGGAAAGGTTTCGGACAAGATTTTCTTTGCATAAGCAGCGTGATTTATTCAACCAAAATCCAACGAAGTTTCTTAGCACAATTAGCAACGCAAAAATTTTGGGGTTCTGAAGGAGTATGGTACAACCTTTTCCAAGAATATCATACGGATTTTTCCCTACTCCAGGTATGTTAAGGCTATCCTTTCATTCCTTTTGGCATGATCTATATGACACAAATGAAATAGGCAAATGCACAATTTTCATATATGACTCTATTCATAGAAATATTAGGGGTATCTATATTCTTGATTCCCCATGTAAATTATTATTATATCTTTTGTTCATGGGTCTCAGAAAAATTACGTGTTTGATAAAATTTATCCGACAGGCATATTACTTTTATGACCTTCCGAGAAAATCTTATTAACGTATTTCTTAAGGCATATTATTTTTATGGCATTTCGAGAAAATATTATTAACGTATTTCTTATGCATTTATACATATACATTGACCCATGACCAGATGACATTATATATGTATATTATATGTATATGGAATATGAAAAAAGGTTATGGCGTTATATACGCACCACCACCTGATCAGCTAGTATACGTTGATGATTTGCGCTGAAAGTATATGATGGGATGCCCTCGGAGGCTTGATGATGCTATGAATGCATATACTATGCATGGTATAATATTTATACGCATATGCATGACATTATAAAAATGAAATGACTAGCAGAGTTGTGCACACGTACATGTCGAGTATTTTACTCCATGTTTCTCTCATGTCTATTATTTACTGATTTTCATTCCTTACATACGCGGTACATTATTTGTACTGACGTCCCTTTTGGCTGGCAACGCTGCGTTTCATGCCCGCAGGTCTCAATAGACAGGTCGAGAGTCCTCCAAGTACGCGATCAACTCAGCAGAAGATATTGGTGCACTCCATTTGCTCCGGAGTTGCTTGTTTGGTTAGTATGATTTAGATGTGTATGGTTTGGTATGGAGGGGCTCTGTCCCGACCTTTATGACAATTATGTACTCTTACAGTTTTGTAGACATATGTCGTGTACGTGAAAGATTGTACGGCTTTGTCAACCTATGTTTTGAGTTTATAAATGATCATGTTGGCCTATTAGGCCCGTGTGTCATGTGTATATGATAATGTAATAAGAAAGATACGTTGCATTGGTACTCGGTTGAGTAAGGTACCGGGTGCCCGTCGCGGCCTATTGGGTTGTTTCATGATAGCCTATTTGAAAGGCCCCCACCCATCTCTCTGACTTCGATGAGCCGCTAAATAAAGAGGTTCGGCATCTTCTTGAGCAGGAAGAAGAAATCTTTGATCCGCTCGATTTAGATACTTTCCAGGGGCCAATAAGACGGTGTCTATGATGGCAACCAACTATCTTTCCGTAGGGATTATCATTTCCAGTCTGGCTCTCGAAGACTCAATATCAGAGGAAGTTTTTTTTTTTGCAAATTAGTCCAGCATTAGTATCTGAATTAGTCGAATAAAATTCTAATATAATAGAGTAAGGTTCGAGGCTCACTATCATAGGCGGATATAAAGTCATATCTTGTAGTTACAGATGAAATAAATTTATCTTTCTCTTTAAGATCCAGTAGATGTTGAAGGAGCAGTTGGCTTCCATCGAGTAGCTTTTGTTCTCTATTGTATTCCGTTTGCCCTCCCATCCTTGTGTTGGCTTCGATTCAAATGATCAAGTGAGCAAGCAAGTCAAAAATTCTTTTTGTTGAGATAAGAATAAAACTGATTTGGTTCAAAGAATTTCAACGCCAAGGTTCATTTTTTAATGAGCCCTAAGTCTCGCATGAAGAATTCTTATTGTAGCTTTATGAGGAGATCTTGAATGATAAAATTGGATGAAACAAAAAGTGGAAGGTTATTATAAAGAAAAGGGGATTGAACTCTCAGCTAATACAACTCAAGCTTTTAGCTCTTCTTCTGACTCTACTCTTCCTGATGCAACTCGGTGTCTTAAAGAAGCTTCTTTACTGGCAATGGTCGGGGTCAACTACTCTGCCATTCCTTTATTGACTGGTCTAATGAAAGAATGTTTTTTAGCATATTTTAAATCATAAATAAAATAAAGTGAAACTTTTTAGCATTCGGAATGCTCTTACGTGTAGGATTCAATTCCAGTATAAAGAGCTTCTTCAATAATTCCAATTCCCGGAAAGCTTAGAAGTACACTTCCTCTGTTGGACCCAGACTCTCCCTTATTAGGATTTTGAGTTCATTCCAGATCCATGCCTATCTACACTGATAATTCATGAATCAATCCCAATCTCTGAGTTAACAAGGACAAGTATGGATGGATTTTGCTATGGAGTTAAAAGAGAGACACAAGCATCCTTATCTTATAGAGCGGCTGAACAAGTCTACCTCCCTTTACAAAAATAGTGGAATCCAGTGGCAGGGTACTTTATTCCTATATCTCCCCCCGAGGGTGAGTTAGACTTCCATATCCTTAAGGATAAAATAAGATCTCTTGCTTTGCCCACAAGCCTTACTAGCGTAGCATGTCTGGTCGTTGGTGTGTTGTTCGTTCTAGCGATAGGCTCTAAGAGCGATTCTTATTCTAAATTAGGTTTTCTATTCTGGAATGAATCTGTTCTAAAGAAAGACCTACCTATACTGGAGAGGGGCTGGTTCATGGTAGTGAATGGTGGTTTCGGTCGGGGCAAGCACAACACTCGTTCTCGCATCCCTTGTTGCAGCTGATAGACTCAAAAGTAAGTGGGGCTATCCCTACCCTAAGATAAGATGGTTCCCACCCTCAGGTCAGGGAATAGAGCTAACTACATCAGATAAAATAGCAATTCCTAGTCTGAATCATGGACCTTGCTCACGCTTGAAAGCAGCAATTCTTCTTCCAATTTCATAAAGCAAATTGTGTATATAAAGAAGAGTTCGTCCTTCTTCAGAGAGATAAAGTCACGCGACCCCTCAAGATAGAGGTTTAAGTCATCGTTAGAATCCCGGGGCAGGCCAAATTACATAAAGAAAGGACACTTATTTCAAAGCGGTTCAGGTAGCTTAGCTGGACTTAATCGAATCCACATCCACTTCACAGCAAAGAAAGACAATGCGGGGTAGAGGAATTGGTCAACTCATCAGGCTC
The DNA here is from genome assembly GCF_000390325.3 of Nicotiana tomentosiformis. Classification (NCBI taxonomy): domain Eukaryota; kingdom Viridiplantae; phylum Streptophyta; class Magnoliopsida; order Solanales; family Solanaceae; genus Nicotiana; species Nicotiana tomentosiformis. The sequence goes on along the minus strand of NC_090812.1, from coordinate 44,204,823 downwards.
ATGACCTGAAGATTGCAGGTTCGAATCATGTCCCCGCCTAATCAGTGGAACATTGTTCACAGGGATAGAAGGCGGGTCCTAACCCATCTAAAAAATGGGGCTAGTGTTCAGTCTTTGTTTGTTCCACCTCTTTGCAGGGTGATGACACCAGTAGCTGTTACGTACAGATGACAATTTCTTAGACTATTGAATTCCAACTTAGAGCTCCTCTCCTTACAGTCAAGCGGCTTTTACTCCTTCTACTCTAAACTACTGTGTGCCTATTTTTTGCTTTTCACAGTCAAAGTCAAAGGTTTGTTGGTGGCAAGTTCGACATGCCTTCTAGTTGTAGTTGTCTTTAAGCGCACCTAAACTACCCATAGTCGTCTATTTATGGGCTTGCACTCAATATTCAATTAATTCATCTTTTTGCTTTCTATCGCACGCTTCAACTATTTGTTTATATAGCGTGTGAAGTCTAACTAATGGAAAGTGCCTATGAATTAGTTCCAAGAAAGCGGCCGTTCACGTCAGGAATAGAGGTCGTTAAGGATGTACTTGCTTTTCCTTCATTTCGGTCAAGATTGGGTTGGTGTTTAGTGTACCGCTTGTTATGCCTATGCTTTGCAAGCCTACATAGGGTACAAGATCGAAAAGAATACATTGGATGGATGCCCGGGCATTGAGAAGGAAGGACACTTTCAGAGGCAAAAGGCCATGGGGAGATGCCGTCTGTGGTCCATGGATCTCCGATCGGGAAACCGTATCCAAGCATAGTGGCTAGTCTGCTCTCTCTAGACTTTTCAAACTTAGGGAACCGAAACATCTTAGTAGCTAAAGGAAAGGAAATGAACCGAGACCCCATTAGTAGTGGCGAGCGAGAGCAAATTGGGGGTTTGAAGAAAAACAAATACGAAGCTTCGTTCTTCATAAAAGAGTTCACTTCTTTTTCGCCAGGTTTCATTTGATTTGTTGTGGATTGGATGATGGAAAAACTAGCAAGCAACGGCTTCAAAGCTGAACTTATTTAGAATAGGTGAATGGGGGGCAGAGCTTGAAGAGCGAAGCGTGCCGCGCTAGTCTAGCAACATTTTTTAGCAGCAAGCTACGGTCTAACGACCCCCTAACCTAGGTTGGGGCAAAAACTCCAAAATCCAAAACGTTGGTCAGGGTTCAAAATCTTTCTCTAATAATAAGGTAAGCTTTCAAGCCGCCGCCCTTTAAAGGAGCGGGCGCAATGAACTGTAATTGTGAAAAGATTGGAAGATCTGGCCAAAGAAGGTGATAGCCTTATAGATTCATTCCCATGGTTCGATCCTTCCCAGTAAAAACGCGGCGTGTTCTAATTCTGATCGCTTTTACGCGAGAAAGGGGTGCCACCCTCTAAGCCTAAGTATTCCTCAATGACCGATAACGTACAAGTTTCGCGAGGGAAAGGTGAAAAGAACCCTATTTAGGGAGTGCAATGGAGAACCTGAGATCTTATACGAACAATCAGTCGAAGGAGCAGTGCTTAGAGCCTTTACTTTATGTAAATCGCACTCACTCTAACATCGAAACTTTTGCATGATGGGTTAGCGCGGAAATGGGAACAACGGCTTAAGCCATTAGGTGTAGGAGCTTTCCAGAGGTGGAATCTTCTAGTTCTACCTATTTGACCCGAAATTGATCTATCTAGCCATGAGCAGGTTGAAGAGAGCTCTAACAGGCCTTGGAGGATCAAACCCACGTATGTGAAAAATTACTGGTATGACCTGTGGCTAGGAGTGAAAGGCCAACCAAGATCGGATATAGGTAGTTTTCTGAGAAATCTATTTCAGCAGAGCGTATGATGTCGATGGCCCAAGGTAGAGCACTCAATGGGCTATGGTGGCCTCATTTCACCTTACCAACCTCAGGGAAACTCCGAATACAGGCCTAGATCGTTTGTACAGAAAGACATTTTGGGTGCTAAGATCAAAAGTCGAGAGGGAAACAACCCAGATCGTACGCTAAGGTCCCTAAGCAATCACTTAGTGGAAAAGGAAGTGATCGAGTGATGACAACCAGAAGGTGGGCTTGGAAGCAACCATCCTTTGAAGAAAGCGTAATAGCTCACTAGCCTAGCTCCATGGCACCGAAAATGTATCAGGTCTCAAGTGATTCATCGAAGCGATGAGACCTTGAAAGCTGCTTTTTCAAGTGTCAGTAGCGGAACGTTCTGTCAATCAGGGAAGGTTTCTAGTGACAAGACCTGGAGATATCAGAAGTGAGAATGCTGACATGAGTAATGAAAAATCCTGTGAAAAACATGATCGCTTGCCAGTGGAAGGTTTTTTGCATTCAGTCAATCTACGCAGAGTGAATCGGTCCCTAAGGAACCTCCGAAGGGGCTGCTGTCCGATGGGTACAAGAAAGTAACGAAGTTGCTATGACTACAGAACCATGCCTATCTATTGGAGGGAATTGGATATTCGGGCCGAGGGATACCCTCTCTTCCCCTCACTCTCCTTTCCCTAATATGAACCTTGAGTCATCAAAGACTTTCTGACTCGGCGTGGCCCGGTCGCCCTATGCGACTGGCGCTTCAAAAGGTGAAACTCTCGGTCATAGTTTGATGACCTATCTTGAGTAGGGGCCTTTAGTCTTTTGATAAGAGTAGAGGACGGGAGAGAGCAGAGCATACCGCCCTGCCATAATCACGAGTCTGTTTATAGTTGCGACTATTGTCATAGTCAACAAGGTTGAAATTTACAGGAAAAAACTTCGAATTGGGAGGGCGATCCTCCCGGTAAACTGACCGTACCCCAAACCGACATAGGTGAACAAGTAGAGTATACTAGGGCGCTTGAGAGATCCATGTCTAAGGAACTTGGAAAAATGACCTCGTAACTTCGGGAGAAGGGGTGCTCTCTTATCTTTTGATTAGGAAAGCGGCACATACCAGGAGGTAGCGACTGTTAGTTAAAAACTCAGGACTCTGCTAAGTGGTAAAACGATCTATAGAGTCTTACACCTGCCCGGTGTTGGAAGGTCAGAAGGAGAAGTGTCATAACCTATGAATGGAAGCCCGGGTAAATAGCGGCAGTAACTCTAACTGTCCTAAGTTAGCGAAATTCCTTATCGCATAAGTAGCGACCTGCACGAATGGTGTAATGACTGCCCCGCTGTCTCTGACATGGACCCAGTGAAATTAAATTTTCCGTGAAGATGCGGAGTACCAATGGCTAGATGGTAAGACCCCGTGCACCTTAACTATAGCTTCATAGTGACAACCTTAATCGAGTGTGTAGGATAGGTGGGAGGTGGTGACACAATGACCAATCCTGAAAGACCACTCTTTCATCTAAGGATGCCTAACTGCCGCACCGATCATTCGGGGGGAGGCGGGACACTGCGAGGTGGGTACTTTATCTGGGTCGGATGCTTCCTAAAGAGTAACGGAGGTGTGCGAAGGTAAGATCAAGCTAAGATTCTGCTCGTGAGCGTAATGGTATAAGCTTTCCTGACTGTGAGACCGACTGGTCAAACAGAGATGAAAGTCGACCATAGTGATCCAGGAGTCCCGTATGGAAGGGCTCTCATTTAACGGATCAAAGGTACGCCATGGATAACAGGCTGATGACTCCCAAGAGCTTTTATCGACGGAGTCATTTGACACCTCGATGTCGACTCCTCACATCCTGGGGTTGAATAAGGTCCCAAGAGTTCGGTTGTTCACCGATTCAAGTGGTACGTGAGTTGGGTTTAGAAAGTCGTGAGATAGTTCGGTTCCTATCTACCATTGGTGTTAAAGGGAGAACTGTGATGAGCCAACCCTAGTACAAGAGGACTGGGTTGGGCTACCCTATGGTGTACCGGTTGTTATGCCAATAGCAGCGTAAGGCAACTAAGTTGGTATGGAAGAACTGTTGCGCCGCGGGAAATCCTTCTCTATACAAGTTCTTGGACGAGGTTTTTAAACAAAATTTCGATAGGCGAGAGGTGTAAACACCGCGAGGTGTGAAGCGATATCATACTAAACGAAACGACTTTCACTTTCCACAGCAAAAATGAAAGAAAGTTAACCTATTCTTGAAATTGCAAAAATGTGCTTGTGTTGTGTTTTTTTGTTTTTTTTAAAGCAACTATACCACTCGACAGCACTGGCCTAGTGGCTAATATATAAATAAAATGCCAAAATGGGTCCATAGCTTACAAGATGTCCAAACCAAAATAGAAGTTGCATGAAGCTACTAGTTATTAAAAAGATAGAAAATTTAAAATCTAATGAACTAGCTATTACAACATGATAATTTGAATGCTTCCTTCTCCTATTAGTGTATGTGAATCCAATTGTCATTGGCAAATACCAAGCAGCACCTATCAAGCTCTCACCAGGCGCCAGGGTATACTGTCCATACGCTAAAATGAATTCCAAACATTTCCACCGTATAGTTGAAGCCAGCATAGTCTTCCAAGTGTAGCTACTATATGATCTCCATATGCAGTGGACTGATTTTGTCCAAGTATTAATTATATGCTCACTCATCAAAATTAATATGTAGAAGAGGAGTCTGGCTTTAGGTAGGCTTTGCAGGGCAAAAGTCAAGCTTGAGCTCGCTTTAGGAAGGCTTTGCAGGGAAAAAGCCAGGCTTGAGTTGGCTTTAGACAGGCCTTGCAAGGCAAAAGCCAGGAATGAGCTGGCTTTAAGCAGGCTTTGCAAGGCAAAGGCCAGGATTTGAAATTGTGCCTTTTTGTGATCTTTTAAGCTCAGATCCTTCCCTACTTGAACCTTTACTGTAGACATCATTCTAAACATTGCTAAACCATCCACAAATTGAGCATGAAAGCATGCTAATACCATTGAGAAATGATTCAACAATCTCCAAAAATACCATATGATGGGTTAATCATTTTCCTTAGCATTTGGACGTATTATAAGTTGGATAAATTGTACCACCCCACACCTGCTTATCGCATTTTTTCTGTACACTATCAAAGCACCTCCAAATTGATCATGGGACCATGTTAATACCATTGGAAAGTACCTTAATAGCATACTGAATGGGACAAAGAAACATGCAGGTTTGTGCAGAGTCCAATCCTGTGAAGCCATTAGTCTGGGGTTCTTCTCATTTCTATCCTAACCCTAAGGTTAGGTGATTGAGATTTGTCTAGATTGATCAATCTTCTCCCTGCACTAGGCAGTTCAGAGAATGAATGAAACTCAGACGTACCTGCAAAAGAGAACACAATGTTAGCTATAAAATCCGCCACTGAGTTGCCTTCTCTAAACACATGTTGAAAGATCACATTGAAGTTGTCCTTCATCTCTATAATTTTCTTCACATCCAACCTTTGAAGAATAGCCTTAGCGTCAGCTACCACATTAGTTGTTACTCCCAGGTCTACTGCCCTAGCATACACCACATCACCTTCATCACCCCTCACACAAAAGCCTAGGAAGCTAGGTCTAAGATTGCCCTTTGAAGCTCCATCAATATTACATTTATACCAACCATGAAAAGGAAGCTGCCATGTTACTCTTGTAGTGATCAATATAGGTTTATATCCTTCAAAGTATTGAATCATGTCTGGCCATAATAATGGAATATTAGGGATCCAAGCATACCTCACCCTTGCCAGTTGATGCATTGTCCTATTTATCTCATGAATCACCCTATATATGGACATTGAACCACCATGTTTACCTGCATTTCTTCTCTTCCAAAGCTCCCAAGTGATGATAGCTGGTACTGCTTGAAATAATGGCTTTAAATTTAGACAACACCGAGCATACCACCAATGCCTTATAATCTGCTTCAATTGAATCAATTGCACAGAAATTCCAGCAGCCCCCATGAACAAGTTCCATACCTTAGAGGCAATAGGAGTTGTGATAAATATATGCTCAATGGATTCCTCTTGGGGATGCTGACAACACCAACACCTAGACATCACCATTTGCCCTTGCCTCCTCCACATGTCATCGGTGGCTATTTCTGCCTCCACAATCTCCACAAGAAAAAGGATATCTTGAATGGAAAACCTTTAATCCACATTAACTTGAAGTCCTGATTAGGAACAACCTTATGCCTTAATATTTGCCTAGCACTGCTAACACTGAACTTGCCTGAAGGAGTTGGCATCCAGTATGGCCTATCCCAATATTCCTCACTGCCTTCATAATGCACATTTAGCCTTATATGTTCTACAATTTCCTCATTCAAAGTTTGATCTAGCAGCTGATCATCCCATGCTTCCCCTTGCCGCAGTTCTGCCACCTCCTGAAGATCTTCATTTAATGGAAAGTCTTCAGGTAATACGTGATAAAGTGCACCCAATCCAGTCCAATTTTCATGCCAAATATTAGTTGTTCCACTCTCCAATTCCCATACGATCTCATGTTCTACTTCTTCCCTAGCATTCAGCATTTGTCTCCAAACATGAGACCTTCCTCTAAAATGCACCACTATTGGTAGCTCCTTCTTGCAATAATTATTCCACATGAAATTCGACCACAAAGATTTTGTGGTCCTAAACCTCCACCATAGTTTAGCAAACAGTGCCCTTGAGACATCATGCAAGGACTGCCCATTCACAAATACTGAATACCAGTTATTTGATATCAAGTTCCATACCATGTTGATGAAATGTTCAGAAAATCCCATCTTCTTTAGCACATGCAATAAGTACTTCCATGAAACCCTATCGTAGGCCTTAGCCATATCAAGCTTGATCACCACATTAGCTGGCTTTCCCCTAAACCTTACGCCAGTGACAATTTATTAAGTCAATAAGATGTTCTCAAATATATTCATACCCGTTACAAATCTGGATTGATTAGGAGTTATTAGAGATGGCAAAAAACTCTCCAATCTTAAGTCAGAGAAGGTCTCAACTCTCGGTTTCTTGGGCAGCAACACTAGATTGGTGTGAGTGATTGATTTAGGCAATGTGGCTCCTCCATAGAAGTGTAGCACCATGTTGTGTATATCAGCACCAATAACATCCCTACTCCATTTTGAGAGTGCTGCCTTCACCTTCTTGATATTCTGCTTGAACATAAAAAAACGGATCCCCTATGAAATCAGCTTCCCAATTCTGCCTCACCACATCCATAAATGTGGCATGCTTTGTCTACAAGTTCAAGAATCTGAAAGTCTTGACAAAATTGGTTGTTTGTACCTCACATGTCATTAGAAATGGTGCATGATATGATCCAGTTCTGATTAGATGCTCAACTTCAATAGTTGGTCACATGTTCTGAAATGGAAAATTCACAAAAATCCTATCCAATCTCTTTAATATACACTCAGCATTGGATCTCCTATTCCACCATGTGAATGGACTTCCTTTGCACCCTTGCTCAAACAAACAACAAGAGTTTACACAAAATGCAAAATTCTCATATTCAGGAGGGTGTACTGGAAGTCCCCCTATTTTCTCATCTTCATGCAATATCACATTGAAATCCCCTCATACCAACCATGGTAATTCCATATCACTTTCTAAGTAATACAAGTGATCCCACAAATCCAGCCTCTCCATTGCTAAATATTTTGCATAAACAAATGTCATCATCATGTGCTGCCCCAGGTCATGGTGAAACACTTTCACAGTTACCTGTTACTCAGTATCCTCCACTAATTCCCATTCCACCACTACACCGAAGAGCAACCATATTTGCCAATTAATATTTGCATAAGCAGTCTCCATATTCAAACTCATTTTACATCTATCAATGAGTCCCTTCTTTTGAAAAGGCTCATCAATGCAACTACACAAAAATTATGCTCCCTATTCATGTTGATCACCCTAGGAAAGACTTGTTGTGTATTCACAGACCTTATGTTCCATATTAATGTTTTGATCATCATCATTTAGATAGAGAAGCTGCCCTCCTGGGCATTATTCTTGAAGGTCGTGGTGTATCTTTACTCTGATTCTTCTTAGTATTTTTACCTCCTTTAGCACTAGTTGTGGGTGACAAATCCCTTTCCCTAGCCACTTGTTTGAAGTTTTCTGCAGTTGATACATCATCTCCTTCATCCTCCATTGGATTTTTTCTCAATAAGTCTTCATCAATTGGTGTCACATTGTGTGTAACTAAATAATGTAAATGTTGCAGAGGAGTCTTAAGTGGAACATTAAAATGTAGCTTCATAATTTGATCGGTGCCAGATTCCATAGGCATTTCCTCTATTTCCCTAGGTGCTCTTGGAACAATTGCCCGCTCATCAGCCTGTTCATACTCCTTTAATTGTAGCTCATAGACACTGCCTAGCTCAGGAGTTATTGTAGCAGTTTGATCTGAAAGCACTGTTCTAGTGAGATCACCACACTTCCCATTACTTTAAATTTGGTCCGAACCCACTATATCATCCCTAATATTCACATCAACATCTCCATCAAGTTTGTTCTCTGATGCAAACACCGGAACGCCATCTACATAGGCCAAAATCTCTCCAGTTGCACTAAGGTTGGGATTTACTGTAGCAGCCTAATCAGGTGAACCCGGCTTTAGGCCTGGCATCGCTAGCCTAATGCCTGGGGAACCTAGCTTTAGGCCTGGTGTCGCCAGCCTAACACCTGAGAAGCCTGGCTTTAGTGCTGGCGTCGCCAGCCTAACGCCTAGTGAGCCTGGCTTTAGGCCTTGCATAGCCAACCTATCACCAATTAAGCTTGGCTTGTTGTCCTTCTTCACCTTGTCTTTTGTTGTCTTAGTTTTGCCCAGCTGATCATCCTTAACCTCTACTGCATCGCTCCATACGACCTTTGTAGAGTTTACCTCATCAAGATCCTCAATCTGCCCAGAATCTTTAAATGTTTGAGATGGAATCTCATGACAAGATTGGTTTGTGGTCACATTGAGTTGTTTTAGCTCCTCTTTGCTAGTCCCAAACCTTCTATAAACCCAGTCGATTGTGGACTGAATCCCAGAAGGATTAGGACCATCTTTAGAACTGAAGACTGGTTTTCCCCCACCAAAACCCAGTTGGTTGTTCTCGTTTATATCACTTTATTCATCCTCTAATACTGCAAATTTATTCCTTGCTTGAACCTTGTTTGTCTGATCTTCTTCGACCTCCACCAGTGCAAATTTATTAGTAGTGCGTACCTGGAAGCACTTTTGTTTTCAACTGCCAGATAGTAAAGGAAGGCGCCATCCATCCTTTCTCTCGAAATCACAATAGCCGTACAGTCTAGTAGTTGAGTTAGACGGGGGATGATGGTCAAACTATCGAAGAGGTCCGCTACCAAAGAATTAGGAGTTATAAAATTTATAAAAGAAAGAAATAATAAGAAGAATTGCATAAGTAAGGTAGTCGCTTCTTTTTTCGGTATACCACTATGCGAGCACAGCGAATGAACATAAATCTTTCCGCATATCATGAATATCCTTTGCCCCTTATCTCCTCATCTTTCTATTTATAAGCCACATCTTACTTCGACGTTTTCAATTTCCCATAGAATCTCCGGAGCTTTCCTAGCTACTATACTTTTCTTTTTTTATCTTCTTTGTCCGAAAATTGGTTTGATTTGCTTCACCTATGAGAATTTCTACCAATTCTTCTTTTATTCATCAAAGCGCATCCTAATCTCCGTCGAGATTACTGCCTTAGCCCTGTCCTATCATCTGTATAATGGAGTTCGTCATTTATTGACGGATTTTTCGGGATTTTGCTTTCTTGGAATTGGTATAAAAAGATTGAAATGACTATTCCAAATTTCACCTATACCTTTCTTTGAGATTTAAATTAAAAAAATTTCTTTTCTTTTGAAACGTTTATTATTCGTTGATAGATCTAAAGCTTATGCCATAGAAGCTGACATCAGGCTATTGGCCTTTTATCTGCATCTTCCTTCATAGAGTGGCGTCTCTATAAGAAAATGCTTTCTCAATGGAACTAAAAAAAGAGTTTGAGCTCTTTTTTTGGTTAACCTTTACCACGCGCGGCAGCAATGCGCATATGTCCCAAAGTGACGTATATTTTTTGGTAACGGGTATACTCAAGAGAAAAGGTTTGGAATTCAACCTCCCCTTATACGCTCTAAAAATGGGTCATGGACTCTTTTTTTGTTTAGGATCCCCTTTCTACATTCAATTATTTATTGAGCCTGGTGTGGAATCACCATCATTACACATTCATTCTTGGTGTGGCTGCTGGTCCAGCAAGCCTTCCTAGCCACCTAGAGTGCACCCTGCCTACTGAAGACCATAACGTAAGTAACTTAGTGCTCCATACGGGGGAAATGAAAGGAGAATTCGTTTGGATCCTCCCACATGTTCAATATTGTTTTAGCGATTTCCCTAGAGATCTTTATCATTAATGCGACCTTCATTTTGCTCATTCATGGAGTTGTATTTTGTACCTCTAAGAAATATGATTATCCACCGTTAGTAAGAAATGTGGGTTGGCTTGGATTACTTAGTGTTGCGCTCCTAGGAGGGCAGCATGCTTTGCGATGCGGAGGAGCTATTATCGTCCAGCTCCCTAACATAAAGCGGCACCGGGTTTTGACCGCATGGAACCGTAGCATGGAGGGACGTCTAATCCTTTTGCCGTCGCAAGGCTCGCTAATTGTACGCAGCATGCTCGAATACGCCTGGTTCTGGAAGGCACATGAGTGAGAACACTATGTTGAATGTGCGACCGACACTACACTACATAGGTACCTGTGTAGGTGAGGCATCGGTCGGTCCTAGAAATGGTGGCAGTGGCGTCAGGAGTTAACGACTAGACTTGCTGCAACCTAGGGATCACCAGGCAAATCTTTCGCTCTATAGGGATCCGATCGGGGGGGGGCATAGCACAATTCTTCTTGGAGGAGGGTTGTTTGCCTGGGTGACTTATCCTATCATAATGTACTTCTACCTATTATAACACTGGCAACAGAAGTCGAGCATACATACGACAATCTTCATGCATGAATAGCCGGGAGAAAAGAAAGGGTGGTAGATGATAATGAGAAAGGGCACTGAGTCTAGACGGGCAGAATGTATGAGCGAAAGGTGTCATGCCATGGAGTGGGAATAGCCCTCATCTCATGCAAGACAACTAAATGCACCTCGAAGTGCTGCCGAAGAACTGAGGGACCTTCTCGAGCACAAGATAGATAATTAAGAGATAGAGCTAGCCTATTCGTTATGGGAAATCAATGCTCCAGGCCAAATAGAGCTTACCTATGACACCTGGCTTTCTCCTGCGAGCTTTCTATCATAAATCCAAAGACGCCCCAAGACAAGGTACAACTGTTGGGAAGGGGACATGATTAATAGAACCTGGCTGGATCCGGGCCAGGATATTGCCTCCCATTCTTAACTAGTTCCGAAATGGTTCGCTCGTGCTAGAGGGAGCATCCCCACTTGGTGATCGTTCCGCTAGTTCACGCAAATACAAAGAAATTATCACAAACGAGCCACATTCAGGGAAACTTGCATGTGTGGTTCTGGACGGGCTTTCCTGAGGTATCTAATAACCTTGCTTCTGCTTGCCGCTGGCGCACCTCTCCTAACTATTGCCCATTATTCTGAAATAATCTTTTTAGGAGGGACAATTTTACATATTTCTGCCAAATCCTTCTATTATTAAGTACGAGTGGTACCATTTCGATGTGTTGCAATTCTTTCGAACAAGAGAGGTTTGATTCTTTTGAATCAATTGTATTAATTCCACTATCTACTCGCGGTATGCTCTATCTCGGCTTACGATTCAATTGCCATGTATTTAGCTATTGAGCCTCAAAGTTTATGTTTTATGTGATCGCAGCATCAAAAAGAAAATCTGAATTTTCTACGGAAGCCGGCGCGAAATATTTGATCTTAGGTGTATTTCCCTCTAGAATATTATTGTTTGGGTAAGACCGGACAACTACCGATATCTATTAATATATTTTCTTAGAATGTTCTTTAGAAATATATATCTGTCAATCTATATCGTAAACTATCGGATCAGGTATAACTTAGATATGAAACTTATAGACCTCATAGGTTGTAATATTTTTCTTACGGGGGGAACGAAATCAAAGAATATATAGACTAGTAGAGACCCTCTATGTAGTTATCTATCTAGAGCGATCGATCTACATCTTTCCCCAGAGCCCTGAGGCTGTGTCTCGATCTCCTATGTATGAAGTATAAGGGACTAGTTCCTATAGAGATTCCCCTTGGTCTAATTCCATGCCTTATGCCGAAAGGGGAGTCAGCATGGCGTAAAGTGAAGATTGGGGGGAGTAGAAAGAATTCGCTTATGGGATATTACAAAGGTGTAAGCTAGGCAACAAAAAAGAAGCCCGATACTTCAACTAGAGGAGCGACCAGTTGGTTCACCAAACCCCGACCTAGTGTCACATATTCTCCAGGTTCGAAGGGATCAAGTGCCCAACTACCGACTCCTCCCGAAATTGCGTTATCGAAGCCGAGCCAGGAATGGCCGTTAGTGGACACCCATTACTTTTCACCGGTTTGAGAGGCCCTATTTAATACAATAAGAAACGATATTCACAGGGGCTAGGAAGACTCGATCATAGGAATTTAGAACACCTACATGCTGGTAAGAGAAAACCACCTCGACCAGACCATAGTAAACAAGAATATCGAATTAGGCTGCCCTTTCGCTTGAATGAATTTACACGCGGCAACCAACTTTCCCAAAATAAGGGGAGATCTGCTGCTTACTGCTCACGAAAACGTCCGACCTATACTATAGTCTAGTCATTCACCTATCTTTCTGATATCCTTTCATTCTGTTCATCAAAATTTATGCTTTGACCCAGTGAAAAATAGGGTTGATGGTGTTGGCTAAAAAGGAGGGAGAGAGGAGAGCCTTAGGCTACGCTCACTTCTGCCTTTTTGTTTAGGTTCTCGAGATTCTCAATTGCTCTTTTTAGTGGGGAGGAATAGTATGTGAATGGCGGTTTTCAGACGAGGGAATCATTCCTCACTAAATAAAAAGAAGTTAGAATCCTTTTATTGATAGAGCTTTCACGTTTGCGCATAGAATCATTTTTTGCCCTTCCATTATGTTCTTACGGTAGTTGGGTCGGAATCCGTGTGATGGTTCGAAATTCGTTTCAAATATTCTTCGCATCCCCAGAGAGATAGATTGTTGCCATTGTGCCCTGGTCATCAAAAGGGGCACGAACAACCGTAAAGTACTGTTCTATGTCCCAGAGGTCTTCGAGGCTTGGCATTTCGAATCTCGTTGAATGGATGTGGTTCCAGGACTCAAGTCTGGAGTCGCCAGGTGAGACATTCGGTTCACGAACCGGAAACCTATCTACACAGCAAGCTCCTCAATTTGACCCGGTCCGTCACGCTTTGGACATCGCCACCGGGATCGTTGAGGCCCTATGAAGACGGCTCTACTTCTCTGGGAAGACGCGGTACTCATTAGCGAGCGTCTAGTGACCAACAATTACGGATTCCCCTGCCTTTCTACCATAGTCTACACTTGTCCATCAAAATGGTCGACCTTGGCATCAAGTTGGGTCACTCGATCCTTGAGTGTATCATTAACAACAGCCGCCGCTGATAGCACTCTACTGCTATAGTCATGTACATGGTACATCAAGAAGTGAATTAGCATAGATCGAAAGGTTTTTACCCAAAACTCTGCTCTGATAACTCCTAAAATGAAATAGGCACGCGCACGGGTAGAGAGTCTACCTGAGTCATGCGGCTGCAGGTGACGCCTAGTTTATTGTAGCACCTGGGTTCCACCTTCTCCTTGCCTTTCCAAGTTTTGCTTTTGATCTCTCTCTGAGTCTCTAGTTAGTTACCTTTTACTACCGATCTTCTCCCTATGCTGTTACTGGACCTACTGGATATCGACCTAAGAGATACTAGAATAGGTACGATAGGAAGGGATGCTGCTATTCATGGACCGATGCTACCTTTGGATCTAAGAATCATGGAAGACGTAATTGAAATTTGCACCTGGAATTAAATCACATTGGTATAAAGAGCCGGAAAGAAAAAAGAGGAGGAAATAAGCAAGGGACTGAGCGACGAAGCGAGGTTTGGAACCCTTCAATTACAAAGTGGAAGATTCCTCTCACAATAGGTAGGATTACTGCATTTCTTATATTTGACTCTTTTATTTGATAATATATATAGGGAGTTGGGCAGGTTGAATGGGAGGGGAAGTAAATTTAAACATAGTGCCACCATAACCCTAAGAAAACGAGATTGGGTTTGTGTATGTAGACTATCCTTGGAAGTGTCTATTCAACCAAACCACAGGACGCAGCCGTAGATCGAGCCCTAGAAGTCCTCTCCTCGTGGCTACCTGCATTGATATTCGATGAAGTTGATCTCGACACGAAGGATATACAAGAAAGACCTGCTCTAGATCCCCAAGTCTCCATGGTCGTTCTTTTTAACATCTCTTTCTATTCTTATTATGTAATGCTAAAAGTCACATCATACTACCCCTATATCGCATCCTATGTAACATCAAGGAAAGGGAAGGCTCATAGTACCGTGGCAGGAGTTCGATTCCCAACACATTCGCCCTATAGTTGATCTGCCACAGATTGAGGCATATCTTTTTTAGATGGTCACGTCAGTGGCGGCAAGTCGATCATTCATGCGTAGATTTAACTGAAAAAGAAAGAGTCCCTTTTGTTACCGACCTTCTTCCCTTGGCTGGTGTTTTAGGTCTTCTTATCCAAGAGGAAACTTTAATCTTGCTTTACATGCCTGAATGTTTATCATTCTTGCCTTCTAAACTTCTTTGTATCGAGGGATGAGGAACCATATTATCTTGCATTCCTTAAACTTATGTAGTGAGTCGTGTAGGTGGACTGTTTAAATTAGGACCATGCATTGGGATTCTTTTCTCCTCAACGCTAGCCAGTCAGGATGCTATCTCTATTCTCCTTTGTCACTCAACCATCAAAATATGGTATATAATTAACAAACTCTTTTATTGATATTTACTTAAACTATACTGAACCACCTATCTATTCATTTTTGGCATTGTCCTGACACTAATGAGCATCACTTAGGGATTCATTCATGATACACTGCTAGGATCTATAGCGCTTCAATAGGCCCTACGCACCGATGTGAGGTTAAAGTTTTAACCAATGTAACATACTATCCATAAACACTGTACTCCCATAATATAATAAGGCAAGAAAGCGAAAAATTTCAAAATAGTAAAATGGAAAAAGTGCCCCCTTTTGATTAGCCTGTTTCCAAGAGGGAGAAGGTCTTATGGCAATCTCAAGCATACTCAAAATCGGTTATTTGGCATGATAGAGAAACCTATGAACAGTTGTCGCCTACATAACCTACCTCCCAGACCAAGGGAAGAAGGTATTAGATCACTTTTGAGAGCCTTTTGTTAAACCAATTCCTTTACTCTTTTTGAATGAATTACAACCAGTAAAGTAATCTGGTGGAAGGGGTCCATAGAATAAAAATTACAGCCAGTAAACTAAGGCTACGCTCTCTAGAAGAATTGCTTGGAGGTTTTTTTTTCACTTGGTCGCCTGGTATCTTGAAACCTCTTTGCTTGTGGAGGAATGAGTGGAAAGAGCACTTCGCGAAAGAATCGTGTGGCGCGGTGAAAGGTTTCCCATTGGGGTTTCTGACCCTCCAGGTCTCCACCTACTTGTGGAGGCAACCGATGCTTTGATCATTCAATTGACTCCTTGCTGCCAGTCTGTGCTTGCTGTCATGCTGGCAAAAGCAGGGGTTTCGGTCAGTTTTACCAACTATTGGATTTGAACCAATGACTCTCTCTATATGAAAGCGATACTCTAACCGATAAGTCAAGTAGGTCAAGCTGAGTCGCATCACCCTATAAGAGAAAGTTGTGCAACCAAAGTAGCCCTTACTATACAAGGGGGCGAAGCGCTAAGAAAGAGAAAGTGTTATCACTATACGAAATGAAGCATCGACTAGCACGCTAAGCTAAGATCAACCAATGTTCGAACGCGGAGCCTTTTTTTCTCGGTCGTCTGTCTTAATGAGTGGATTCCAATTCATGCAGTCGTTCTTGGCTGCATTGGTCTTTTCACTCCCCACTTTCCACCATAACAAAATGTTTCCACTATATCTCAGGAGTAGACAAAGAAAGTACGGCAGGTCCGAGTACGAAGAAATTTACTAAGAAATAGGGCATACAACAATGGATCAATTCATTAAAAAAGATTTGTTCGGATCAGACTAGGATGAATGGGATTGGTATGACCTCTCACTCGAATGTAAGACTCCCGCCGCTGACAAATGTCCCATGCCACCTTTCCTGAAGAGCTATGCCCAAGAATGAATTATGATATAGCGCCTAATAAGCCACTGGTCTATTCCCGACTCGAAATCCATAAAGGACTTTAAGAGAGATAAAATATAGGGCCCTATACCATACATCCTACTGCCTTGGGACAACTGCACGTTACATCATAGCAGCACGACCAAGTGGAGGTGGAAAGCCCTTGTTTAGGTTGGGCGATAGCTAGCGCCTTCTTTATACTAATATAAAATATTGGGCCTTCCCCTTATTTATTAGTATTAGGCAAGTTGCTCGAGGACTTCTACTAGGAAGGAAAGTTCCCTATTATAGGATCCCTAGTAAAGCCAATTTAATGATGGCCGCTTATATGAGTAAGAAGACGATGCTCCTATTATTGGTGAGCGATCTCCTCTACACGTTATCTTTGGGCGTTTTACTCTCTTTCAAAGAGATTACTATTCAAAGCTTAGAGTATTCGGATGCACGAGCTTTGTTAGAATTCCATCTCCTGTTGAGGAGTTTATGTGAGACAGCGTCAGAATTCTCCGATTTAATAGAGTCAGCAAGATCTGGGTGACCAGAGTGATCAGCAGCTTGATCAGCTTAAGGGGATGTTTCGCAGGTTTGTGAAAACAGATTCTCATCACTCAGTTTTCAGAGCTGAGCATACTGATTCAGTGGTCTCCTTCTCTCCCTATACTTCGAACCAAGACTCTTCTTCAGACTTAGGTTGTCTAGCTTCTATTCTCAAGGTATGTAGATCCACCCGTCTTCGTTTTCCTATTCATAGGTGTGTATCAACTAAGTCTCTGTCTACTTCCCACGAGTCATTTTTGCAATTTCATACATCTTTTCTAACTTGATACCTTTGTAGAGGCCATATCTCAACCCTTCTGGCAGCTCCATGTAGAAAGAAATCGTAGCACTAGAATGGTTTGCTACTTGGGATTTTGTCTCTCTTCCTATAGGGAAATCAATAGTGGGCTACAAGTGGGTCTATAAAGTCAACAAATATCTGATGGAGTTTTTAAGGGGTTGAAGGCTAGATTGGTGGACAACGGATACACACAAGAGTATTGAGTCAAACCCCTTTAGAGATAGGGGAAAGATTTGCCCCAGCTTGGAGAATCGCATCCCCGCGTAACGAATTGCATTGCCAACCTCCTGATTGTCTTCTTATCATTTTTCGCTGCATGTTTGGGATATGTTTGGTGTTCAATATATTCCTTGATGTCAATAAACCCTAGTTTACCATTAGGTGCCCTTTCAATAGATAAAAGATCACTATTGAACATGCCGGGAGTCAACTCAAAATTTTCTATTAGGTTGCATTACACTGGGCTGCTTCTTTATTCAATCATGATTGGGCAGACTTTCCCTCATGAATGTTTATCATGGAGGCCAGTGTTGCCAATGCATCCGCGAACTTGTTTTTTCTCTGGGTAGTGGAGAGAAACTGATTTTCTTGAATTGCTCAGTGAGCTTTTCAAGATAAGCATGGTCAAAAGTTTTTCATATTTCGTTTTTAATTTCTTGAGCTTGGCAAATGATAAGCGTCGAATCCCTAAATACTTCGATTTCTTATATTCCCATGGTCAAGTCAGTTTTTAATCCATGGATACATGCTACTCCAAAAAGCATGAATAGAGGAGGCACATGCCTGCCATTAGAAGAAACCAAAGGCAATTAGTTCATCTTTGAATAGGTAGCCTGGTTAGCTAGACAAGCTAGAGGGACTTCCTGCCATAGAGGAAAGGAAAGACCTGGGACTTGTACTCCCCAACTTGAGAACTTAGCTTATAGCGAAGGGAAGGAGCCGCTTTTTATGCGACACTAATATAGTGAAGAGTGAACCGAGACTCTATTTATTGAGATTTCCTCCGGGTTTCTTCTTCATTCAAGTCTTAATTCAAGGAAGGATAAGTCCTTATCATCCGGATCGGGATAGACGGGCCTACCTCGCTGCGGGTCAGCACCTCGGGCTCTTTTTTTTCTTTCTGTCTGTCTACAAGCAGAAGGCGTTAATAAAAATGTTCAAGTACAATAGCCATCAAATGCGAATTGATGTTGAGATGGAGTTCTTATGAAGGTACTTTTATTATCAGATGAGGCAGAATCAGAACCTGGAGATCAACCCCAAGGGCTGACTGCAGGAGCAAGGATGGATTTTTGACTGCATGACTTGATTCCTCTTCTTCCACTGAGTGCTCAGGGGGTATAGAAAGCAGGTTGTCAGCAAGCATGATGAGAGGGTGAGGTTCAAAGGAGGAAAGGCTTAGGGTGGATACCTAGGAACCCACAGAGGAAGAAGGACGTAGTAATCGATGAAATTCTTCGGGGTGTTGAAAATCAACATAGATCCGGAGATTCCTGAATAGGGCGACCTTTTGAACTGCTACCGAATTCATGGGTAGGCAAGAGAGAACCAGGAGAAATGAAAGATCTTAGTAGCCAGAGGAAAAAGAAAGCAAAAGTGATTCTCGTAGTAAAGGCAGGTGAAATGGGAGCTGCCAAAACCGTGAAAACGGGGTTGTGGGAGAGAAATACAAGCGTCGTGCAACTAGGCAAAGTAGCCTAAATGCTACATCCTAGATGGAGAAAGTTCACTAACTAAAAGCATCACTAGCTTAGGCTCTGACCGCGTGCCTGTTGAAGAATGAGCCGACAACTCAGAGTTAGTGGCTTGGTTAAGGGAACCCCCTGGAGGCGTAGCGAAATCGAGTCTTCAAAGGGTAATTGTCATTGCTTATGGACCTGAACCAGGGTGATCTATCCATGACCAGAATGAATCTTGGGTGAAACTAAGTGGAGGTTCGACCGGCTGATGTTGAAAAATCAATGGGTGGGTTGTGGTTAGGGGTGAAATGCCACTCGCACTCAAAGCTAGCTGGTTCTCCCCAAAATGCATTGAGGCGCAGCAGTTGACTGAACATCTATGGGTAAAGCATGATTTTGGTGCGGGCAGCGAGAGCGGTACTAAATTGAGGTAAACTCTAAATACTAGATATGACCTTAAAATAAGAGGGGAAAAGGTCGGCTAGTGAGACGATGGGGGATAAGCTTCATCGTCAAGAGGGAAAGAGCACAGATCACCAGCTAAGGCCCCTAAATGACCGCTCAGTGATAAAGGTGGTAAGGGTGCAGAGACAACCAGGAGGTTTGCCTAGAATCAACCACCCTTGAAAGAGTCTGTAATAGCTCACTAATCGAGCGCCCTTGCGCCGAAGATGAATGGGGCTAAGTGATCCTGCCGAAGCTGTGGGATGTCAAAATACATCGGCAAGGATATTTTAATTCCTTGTCCACTCTTTCCAGTATTTTTCGAAAAATAGCAATTAGGAATAGAGAATATATATATCAAAGAAAGGTCTAACTATTGGAATCATTTTTTCCATTGCTATTTGATACATTTCAGTCATTCACATTAGTGAATTAGGTGAAAGTGTGTAAAGGGAGGGATTCGAACCATCGGTAAACAAAAGCCTACATAGCAATTCCAATGCTACGCCTTAAACCACTTGGCCATCTCTCCTACATAATGATTATGACCCAAAGACCGAGTGAATAGCGAGTCAGTCATAAACAATTATTGATTGGGTAGGTATGACCGATCCATTCTAACTAGAAAAATAGAAATGTTTCATTCCCTTGCCTTCACTGAAATGGCGGGAATCCTTGTTTGATTTTATTGAATATCCTCCTTCCTTGGATTAGTACTAGGACGCATATATCAAAAGCTCAATGTGAAATTTGAATGAGATGTATCTTTCTTTTTTCAAATTCAAAATTGGAGTAATTGAGGTTACGCAAAATCTCCCCCAGAAAAGGAAAAAGTTGAATCTGGAAAAGTATTGTCTAAGGGTAATGTAATTGAGTTAGATTAATTTTTCATCATACAAGAAAGGAATTCCATTTGTGTATGTTCTCCCAATAAAAAGAAATAAGGTACTCTATTCCATTACGTACATGGATCGGGTTGAAAAACCAGACCCAGTCTCTCTTGGAATCCTGAATATGCCAATAAATAATTAATTGTTGTCACGACCCAAATCGATAGGCCGCGATGGGAACCCGGTACCTTACTCAACCGAGTACCAACGTAACGTATCTTTCTTATTACATCATCATATACACATGACATACAGGCCAAATAGGCCAACAGGATAATTTATAAACTCAAAACATAGGCCGACAAGGCCGTACAATCTTTCACGTACACGACATATGTCTACAAGCCTCTAAGAGTACATAAATGTTATAAAGGTCGGGACAGAGCCCCGCCATACCAAACCATACACATCTTTGTTTGAATGTACCGAGTATGTAAGGAATAAAAATCAGTAAATAATAGACATGAGAAAAACATGGAGTAAAAAACTCGACATGTACGTCTGCATAGCTCTGTGAATCATTTCATCTTTATAATGTCATGCATATGCGTATAAATGTCATACCATGCATAGGTGTATGTGTTCATAACATCATCAAGTCTCTGAGGGCATCCCATCATATCATTTCGGCCACTATGTGCAAATCATCAATGTATACCAGCTGATCAAGTGGTGTTGCGTATATAACGCCATAACCCTTTTCCATACCCTATATACATAATATACATATATACGCGTATATAACGCCATCTGGTCATGGGTTAATGTATATGTATAAATGCATGAAATGCATAAAAAATACGTTAATAATATTTTCTCGGAATATCATAAAAATAACATGCCTTAAGAAATACGTTAATAAGATTTTCTCAGAATGCCATAAAAATAATATGCCTTGAGAAATACGTTAATTAGATTTTCTTGGAATGCCATAAAAATAATATGTTTGTCGGATAAATTTTATCAAATACGTATTTTTCTGATACCCATGAACAGAAGGTATAATATTAATTCACATGGGGAATCAAGAATATAGGCACCCCTAATATTTCTATGAATATAGTCATTTATGGAAACTGTGTGTTTGCTTGTTTCTTTCAGTATTATTTGGTCATGCAAAAAATAAAGAAGGGATAACCTTAACATACCTGGAGTAGGGAAAATCCGTATGATATTATTGAAAAAGGTCGCACCGTACTCTTGTAGAACCGCAAAATTTTACGTTGCTAAATCTCATTGGAATCGTGTGGTTGCAAGAAGTCACGTTGTAGTATTTTTGCTAGCTTCAGATTGTTGGGTCTTTGTACTCAAGCTATTAGAAATGAGTTTAGCATCTAATGGTAGGGTCATTGGTATTCAAAATGTTAGAAATGAGTTTAGCATCTGATGATAGGGTCTTTGGTATTCAAAATGTTAGAAATGAGTTTAGCATCTGATGTAGTTTCTTTGGTATTCAAAATGTTAGAAATGAGTTTAGTATTTGATATAGTGTCTTGGTATTGAAAATGTTTAAGAATGAAGTGTTATGTAATTACTTTGCCACCTAATCACAAATGACTAAGAGTCATTTGTTTGGAAAGTGGCTTGCTGCCACGTTTTTGCCTCTGAGGCTTATCCAATCCAAGATCCTTATTAAGTATTCACTAATTATTAATCTCCAACTAAAATCAATAATTATCCGATTATACACATAATTAAGAATTATCTCAAACTACATAAAATACTAGTCACTTTTAATACACTTTATACACTTTACTATCATAGCAAATATGGTACCTTGTATGATACTAGTCCATAAATATCGGGTATTATCGCTCGGCCCATATTTTATCCCAAATCAACAAACTTCGACGTAACTCATTTTCTTTGATTCGCCTGCCCTTTCACCTTCACGAATTAACTTATCACTTGTTTGAAATAGCGTAATACTTATAGCCTCAAACTAATCTCATTCTCGTGCTTATGTCGATTAACCTACGAAAAAACTTTAACGTATGAAAATGCGGGATGTAATATCTCATTTACGAGCTTTCATCAATTTACTTATGGCGTACTTTCACGTACGAAAACATGGGGTGTAACAATTTTTCTAACTCACACACGTCTCTTTCTCATCAATCAGTACTAGTTGAAGTAATGAAAAAATTCCCTATTTGTTTGATGAGAAGTGCGAAATAAAAAAGAAAATCAAATATCCCCTGTTGGGAATGAAATTATGCTCCTTGTCCCCCTTTTTCACATAACATGGATAGATGAATTGATATATTTATTGAATAAGTCGGGACTAACGGGGATCGAACCCGCAGCTTCTGCCTTGACACGGCTGTGACCAATTGAACTACAATCCCAGGAAAATAGGTGTACAACCTAAAATCAATTTAGATTAGAACCATTTAGTTTTGCTGTGTTGTAACAGAGACACGAATGATATACTTAATTATTATTATTATTATCTAATTATATATAATTATAATTAAAATAAAATGCAGTAGACTCATAGTGGGCTAATTCATGAATTGAATCAAATGGGGCCTTTTAATTTAACTAATTTGAACTTAATTAAACTAAAAAGTCACACTCTTTAAATGCCCTATAATAAAAGAAGAAGAAAGAGGCTTAAGTCATCGCTTCCAATCCGATAAAGGGATTTTTATTTTCCATGAAAGTCTGTCCCAACAATTGTTGCAGAGGATATAAATATGAATATAGAAAAAAAGACAACTGCCTGGAGAGTCGTTTTTTAGTTTTTAAGTGGAATGTTCATTATCATAATAAGTAGTCGATTAGGAGAACAACTATCGGACTACAGAGTATACTCTTCCTCATCTTTCATTATTCATATTTTATGTCCTGGGACATAGATATTCTAGATACCCTTTCAATTATGAATCGCCAAAGTCTTCCTACTTCTCTATTGTTACAATCAGATCCGAAAAATGAGAAATCAATCAAAATGGACCTGAATTGAATCATGACTATGTAAGCTATTCTGATATTAAGAGATTTATTATAGATTTTATTTGTGGAAGCGGACCTTTGATTTTCTTGGACCACGTAAGAATTTGTCGTCCAATTGAATCTGCTTTTTCCTGGATGCTCTATAGGAATCCATCGCTATTCCTTTCCTCCACCAATAAAGGTTCATCCCCAGTCACAAGAGCAATCTCTTTTTTTTAATTCTTTTTCCTTTTCGTTATGGTAATGCAATGCAAGAGGTCGAAAATCAGGTTGTTTCTGAAAACCCGAAATGTCGGTATTGTTAGAAGACGACAAACGACATCTGATGGTTAGATGACGTAGGTCGTTATATTTGAAAGCTCATATGGAGAGAATAAACGGACTCCTCGAGGGATACTTAAGCCACTTTAGTGCAAACTAGAAGGACTTACGTTGTTGGATGTTTCTCAGTCCTGCTATAAGTTAACAACCAAAAAGCCCTGCATCGAACTTCTGCCCCTTCAATTTGTCAACGGGGTAACAGTCTCTGACGCCTCACACCATTACGATAGGAGGGGGCTTGCCCGTCAGCCTACTTTTCCAAGAGGTGGCAGGAGCGCAACGATCTTAGCCTAAACCTTCTTAAACAACCTAATGGCTTGGCTTGGTATGAAAGTAGACCTTGTAGAAAATTGGATAGGAAAGGTAGCCTATAGACTCAAGTGACCAGCTCGATGAAAACGAACCCCGTATTCCATGTGAGTTAGTTGACTTCGATTAGACCAGACCGCCCCAAAGAGGAACGTGCCCATGAGGGTACCACCAGATGTTGTAGATAAACCTACTAAAGAAGAAGTTGAGTATATCATAGCTGACCGCACCATGGGCTAGCCCATACACCCACTGCATGAGTGGAATACTACTTAGTCAAGTAGAAAGGAACAAGGTCTTATGGCACGATCACTATATCTTCGATTTTTCTTTATCTCTCCTCAATGGAAAGAGGGGATGATACGTGGCGTAGTATACCTGATCATTTAGCCAACAAGACGTATGTAAGTTGGCATAGCTCTATGTATATGTTCTTTAGAGCTAGAACCAATC
Organism: Nicotiana tomentosiformis; assembly: GCF_000390325.3. Lineage (NCBI taxonomy): Eukaryota > Viridiplantae > Streptophyta > Magnoliopsida > Solanales > Solanaceae > Nicotiana > Nicotiana tomentosiformis. The sequence continues at coordinate 44,180,705 of NC_090812.1, read as the reverse complement.
AATAGAATGAAATGAAATAATGGTAAGCTTAGGGCAACGAACATGGCTCAAGAGTGTCTATAAAAGCCCCTCTCTTCTTCACTCAAAGAGGCAATGCACCCTTTGTTTGAATGGTACTTGATTCATAAGGAATGATTATTTTGAAGTTATACGAACTTTCTAAAAAAAATGCCACGCGGAGCGTGTCACGAGATATATCGCTCTCGGACTTCTTACAGTAAGGACAATGCACCAGCCAGCCAGTGTGGTGGCGAACATACTGTTCTTTAAGCTAAATTGTTTACGTTATAGACAGAGGAGATATTGAATGTGTGTCGTGCTTGATTCATAAGATTCTATAATCAATAGCACCAGTATATTAATTTACATAGCCTGCATCTCCCATGACTTTCCGGACCAACCAACCCGGATCTGCCTTCGCAAGTCTCTCTTTGTTATCTATTTTTTAGTGGTTTCTTTGTTCTCATACTTGGATTGAAATAAATAACAAAACTTCCCTTTCTTTCTCTTCTTTATTTTTGTTTTATCCCTTCGATGAATTTCGGCTATGACCAATGCCCCACTAGCTAAATAGGCATAAGAAAAAGCTACCTGAAAAAAAAGGCAAGGTGCACCTTGAATTGAACTCGACGAACTGCGTTTTGCCAGAAATATTCTTTTAGAAAGATTATCCATTGGTAATTCAAAAATATAAAGACTATAAATGAAGGCGCATATACGGGAAGGCGACCCCACTAATTCTTCATTCAGGGGGAGGGGGGAGACTAGCCTCATTACTTCCCACTGGGCGAGAGGTGCACCTAACCCACCTACCCACTCATCAATCATGGTGTTCAGCAGACTTGCACTGATAGACCCCTATTGTACTAGAATTAGGCGCCCCTCTTTTTACTGTTGTTAATGAATCTCTTCCATATTCGATTCTACTCTATGTTAGAACATTTCTGTGAATGCTATTCTGATCTAAGTGGTCTTATTCTTTGTCCCGTGCTAGGAAGCATTACTCCTCTTTCCATTCCAAATTCAAGAATACGACCGATACGATTAATTGGTCTGTGCGACTCTCTTATTACCTTTTTGTATCCCCCTGTTCTTCGGATACAATTCCATCCTTCTATGGCCAAATCTCAATTTGTGGAAAGCCTTGGATGGCTTCCTTATGAAAACATCAATTTTTATTTGGGTATAGACGGTATCTCTTTATTCTTCGTGATATTGACCATATTTTTATCCCTATTCGGATTTTAGTGGGTTGGTCCGGTATGAGAAGTTATGGGAAAGAGTATATTACTTCATTTCTAATTCATGAATTTATAATGATCGCCGTGTTCTGCATGCTGGATCTTCTACTATTCTATGTTCTTTCCGAAAGTGTGCTAATCACTATTTTGTGCGGAGCTGAGTATCTTCTCTTCACTGGGATAAAGCCTTTCCTCTGCAGGGGCCTTGTGCAATAAACCCCCTACGGGCAGTCGTTCGTCGTCCTAAAGTAGTCCCCGCAAAGCTTTCAGGAAGAGGGGTAGTCTTGTGTGTAAGCATAGCATTTCTGGTCGAACCCGCCCAACCCAACTAAGAAAAACCGAACCTGACAGACACATATTTTTCCTTTTGGGAGGGTACTCCGAGTAGTGGGTACCTCGTAGGACCTCGACGCACCTACTCAGGTCTTGTATGGATATGCAGGAAGGGTTGCTCCTAGGTGTATGTAGGGGTTGTATTTGTTCGCGAGAAAGGATTCCTCGTCAAGTATGTTTGGGGGGTGTGGACACACTTTCGTGAATTCGGGTAACGGCTATAAGGGAGAAATCGAAAAGAAACTATACCTGACCAGGGATGGACGTAAACCTGTAAGCTGCCGAAGGTAGGGACAATCGTCCAGTTCATATTATGAAAGAAAAAAGACGCCTCGCCACAGCAGAAGGGTTGCTTCCTCTGTCGTCGCCGGGGAGCTCTTGGCGAGGAGACCTTAGGATAAGTTGCTAAAACAAACAGGATGGGAGGATAGACCAGTTCAGATAATTTCGAAGAAAGACTGTTGGCAGCAGGTAGAGAGAATTTTTTTCCTCGTCGGCAGAGGGTTCGAGATTAAGGTAGGGTCCTGTCCTTATGATTCAGATAAGAAAAAAGTTCCAAACCTTTATGCATGCACCTCCATACAAGTGCTGCATACAAGTTCCGGCCAAGATGAGTGAGAAAGTTTCAACCAATTTGAACCGCTGACATCACAATAGTAGTAGCGTAAAGTTTGTAAGTCAGGGGGAGGCCATAACAAAAGGCTATTACTTTCACACCTCTCTATCTATAGATAGAGAGAGATCCACTGTGTGAGCAACCCGACTATGCCTTACATATGCTCTACAGGCTGCACGTAGTTTTTCTTCCCAACGAGCCCTTTTTTTTATTTGGAAGACGGGCATTGCGTTCGGTTCGAAAGGCATGGTTTTCTGTATGTCTCCAGGCATCTCCCGCAATGCAAGAACCATTATTTGACACCACCCGAGAAGCAAAAGATTCAACAGTCCAGGCTGAAAATACATGCATAGATAGTGGTTTAATGCCAAGGCCGATGACGTGTCACTCCCCAAAACCGAGGAGCATGACCGACGCTCAATCGAGTGAACCCGACCGAGCAAGCCTGTTAGATTCCTTCTACCCAAACTCATTCATGAATAAAGAGAATATATGTTTTCCTTAATTAAACAATAAAGTGGCCATGTCTGCAGTTACCAATTTCTTACCATAAGTTTCACCATTTTTAAAGTCTTAAATGGACAAGTAATACAATCACAACGTAGCATAGTTTGTCCTTCACAGCACCAATACACAACCCACACTATGTCTACGGAGCCTCTATAGATAAATATGAGCAAAATGATAATGTCAGCAACAAGGCCCCAGCTATACCTCAAACAGAATACACAAAGAACAAAAGATACATGACCCCGGGATGAAGTGGGGCTCACCAAGTCAGCTGGAAAGAAGGTGTACTGCTATCACTGATCAATATCTCCTGCTGTAGAACCATCTGCATTCATTTAGAGATGCAGCACCCCCGACAAAAGGGACGTTTGTACCGTCTAATAGTAATAGTACGAAAACTAAACACCAATTTAAAAATTCAGAAATACAAGATGAATATGATGAACCAGTGCGGCAATAGTATAATATAGATAACCGTTTAAACCAGAGCAAGCTTATTAAGAACTATCAATAACATTTATAGGATTTAAGATGAGATCCTCTGTAATCTTCTTCACACAAAGCGGACCCGCCGCCTCACCCGATGTATGCAGGTGGAAGTGTATGTACAATACCACAATTCTAATCAAGCGACCCTGCCGCCTCACCCCAATGTATGCGAGTGGATGTATAACCACAGTACTAAGAACTTACACAAAGCGGCTATACCGCCTCACCCCAATGTATGTGGGTGTTGGTGCCACAACAATGCCAAAACTATACACAAAGTGGTCGTACCGCCTCACCCCAATGTATGCGAGTGGAGGTGCAGTCCCCCAATACCATAATCCCTACACAAAGCGGTCATGCCGCTTCACCCCAATATATATCCGGGTGGAGGTGTATCAGAATCACAATATCTATACCCTAATCCCCACACAAAGCGGTCATGCCGCCTCACCCCAATGCATGCGGGTGGAGGTGTATCACAATCATAATCTCTACACAACTTGGCATAATAACTTTCACATAAATCACGACTAGAAATTATAACATGTGGATACATAATCCATAGTTTGGGACACATCCTCATTTTATAATGCAATATGATAAGAGCATTTGAAATGCGACTTGAACATATATCTTCATCACAAAACTTATCGGAATACTCGATTTATATTCAGCATCTCGGAACTTACAAGGATATTGGGAATTCCAATTCTTAAAGAAGAGTTTAGCCAACATACCTCACTTGAGCTTCCTTACACTCTAAATGTTCCAGAATTCTTAGCAACTTCAATCTATTTTAGAAATATAACAAATTAAACCAAAATTAGGAAGATGATCATGGTTCTAGCTCATTTGAGAATTTTATCAAACACTAGGTGTGCACAAGGTTTCAAGGTCTTTTTATGGAGGATTCCATCATCCCACAACCCAATCTTTACCATGCTTAGTTCAACAATCTTCCTACACCCATTGATATCACATGCATGTAAAATAATCAACTCTCATGCCCAAAACTTATCTTGCTAATTACCCATTTTCAGATGATTTCGAAATTAGGGTTTAGGGTGTAGAATCTTACCTCTACGATGAAGACCTAGTGAGCTTGCCTTCTTAATTTTCCAAAACATGAGCAAGAATTGAAGAACACCTTCTCACTCTAGGGAACTCTTTCTAACTCTAAAATGTGAGATTATCTCTCCAAAATTGCCCAAAACGTGTATTTAGCGAAGTAGGGTCGGGTTTTAAAACCCAAAAATTAAGCTCCGGAACAGGTTCTGCGGTCGCATATGTGACCGCATAATGGTTATGTGAACCACATATCAGTCGCATAATTTGTTACAAAATAGCCAAAAGAACTTCCTGTGTATGCGGTCACTATGCGGTCCGCATAAGTGTTATGCGGTCGCATAATGCACCGCATAACAGTTATGCGGTCGCATAGTCGACCGCATAGCTACTTCCAGAATAGCCCTCTCCTGCTCACTTCTGCGGCCATTATGCAGCCCGCAGAGTGATTAAGCGGTTGCATAATGGACCGCACAAACACACTTTTTCGGGCACCATGAAACATTATTTTCTTTGAAAATTTTACCAGGCCTTACATTAAGTACTTTGAAATTTTCCAGGGTGTTACACGATGGAAGCTCGGGACGGAGCCGTATGTGGCAGAAGTCTAACGTACGGTTCTCTGAGAAGGGAGTGGCTACCTACTGGAGCTTTGACCAAGCACCACCGGTCAATTCCTCTTTGGGGCCACCCCTAAATCTACCATTATTATAAGGGTATGGGGTTTGAGACAAAGAAATATCAAGGTAGCATATTAGTTTTTCCTCTATACTTTACTTGGATTTATTTTGATGCTATTAGCTATTGTGTTGATTCTTCTCCAAATAGGAACAACCGATTTACAAATCTCATTAACCACAGAATTTACTGAGCAGCGCCAAATCTTTCTATGGATTGCTTCTTTCGCCTTTTTGCGCCATAAAAGTGCCTATTGTACCAGTTCATGTTTTGTTATCCGAAGCTCATGTAGAGGCACCTACGGCAGGATCCGTCATCTTGGCAGGAATTGCTTTAAAATTTGGAACCTACGGGTTTTTAAGATTTTCAATACCTATCTTTCCCGAAGCGACACTTTGTTCCACTCCTTTCACTTATACTTTAAGCGTGATTGCTATAATATATACTTTCTTGACCACCTTAAGGCAGATCGATCTTAAGAAGATCATTGCTTTCTCCTCAGTAGCTCAAATGAATCTGGTGACTATTGGTATGTTTAGTCGTGCGGCGGCCGTTAGGTCACTTATTTTGAGTTATAGACACACAAGGCAAAAACATGTGTGTCGGGCACGCGACCCATCAACCTACTAGCAATGGGGGAGAAAGCATAGGGGATGACCCTTAGCAAAACACTGCCATCTATTCCAAAAATGAAAGCCCCATAGCGCCCCGGGACGGGAATAGGGGATGACCCTACACGCAAGCAACAATAGCACCGGCTATACGAAGTGAGAATCGAATCTTTCTGTTGTCTTTCCCAATTCATTCGTAAATAATAATTGAAGGGCGTGAAGCGAGTAATTCGAACTGCTTCGCCTGCTTCTTATTATGGAAGATATGCTTTCGTGGATAAAATGAATGAAAAGCGAGATGAATGTGCTATTTTCAAATCGATTGATAGATAGACTGATCTGTTCTAATAGATCGAAAGAGATAGAGAGGGAATCTCTCAAGAATAAGGGGAAATCTCCTATTTCTATCTATTGATGACACAACTATCTATTCTTGATCTATCAGAAAGAAATTGATATGTATCTGACGGAGTCTACATCGTACGTAGAGCACCCAAGGGCTTTTTAGGCCAGCTCAGTTCTCTTATCCACCTTGACGCATTCCCTTATCTCCCCGGTACCATCCCACACAGAAAGAAAGAGCGTAGAGTTTCGGGCCGACTTGTAGGTCCGCTAACGTAAAGCGAGGAGTTGAGTCTGAACTGGCGAACCGAAGTCACTTTTGGAACCATACTTCCTACAGCTAACATGTGTCTAGTCGAGCGGGAACGAGCAACGCAAATGAACCTTAGCTGCTATACCGAATCCCCCGCTGGACATCGGTGACCGAGTGGTAAGTCCATGATCCGGAGGGGAACAGATCACTCATTCTTCCATTGGGGACAGGTGCACATAAGACAACTCCAAACATCACACATCTACCGCCTACTTACCATTTATGTGGCACTAGCGAGATCCAGCTAAGGTAAGGAACATTGTGTTGCGGCTGCTCCACTCCTCTACACTGTGGTCTCATGAAATGAACTCCGTTGCCTTCCCGCACGCGAAGCGAATGGGCACTGTGCCGTGGGTCAGTTTCGGGGTGGGGAGCGAAGAGAGACCAGAAGAATGATTCATTTGGATTGACGAGCTTTTTCAGCCCAAAAACAAAGAATCAATGGAATGTCTGTCTATCCATGAACATCTATTCTATCTATATATCTAAGGGTTCTTTCTATACATATAGATTTGTTTTATGGAATGATATGATAGGCTAGCCGTAACCGCATATCAGCTATGCTCAATGCAGGATTTTTGTTGGATCACATCTTTTAGGAAGCTTTTGGACCTAGCGAAAAGGGCTCTAAGACTTCACGCAACCAAGCACGAGAGAAGCGGAGCACAAAGCTACCGCTTCCCCCGATAGACTAAAATACAACAGTCGCGACATACTTTGATTCAAAAGAAAGGCGAAGGGTTTGGCAATAAGGAAACGCCTTTCTATCATAGTTTCAAGGGTTCGAAACCTTAACTACTTAAGTTCCAAAGGATGCTTTCAGTTGGTTTCATAATGGGGTTGTTCACTACAAACTATCAGCGCTCAGTGCTGTCTTAGATTGAACGTTGACTTATCTTATTGCTGTTCAATCTCTAAGGCGGGTTTCAGCTGAGAACGGAATAATGTTCGTGTCTAAAGGTGAGCAAAGCCCTAGATCTAGAGTTCACTGCTTTTCCCATGCCAGAGAAGGGATTATACTGCTCACCTTTGTTTGATTTGTTCATTCAGTACCAATACAAACTAAAACTACACCAAAGTGGAAGGGCCAGTATAGAAGCTAGAAGTACCTAGCCTATAGTAGTCGGCCTAACCAAAGCCTCACTACAACATAAACTTAGCCTTATGAATTGAATTAGCCTTAATTTTTGGGCTTAGCCCTCCCGCCTACAAATCAAAGAGGTTGAGACTAAGTGTAAGCTTACCCAGAAGTTTGATGAGCTTTCCTTTATTCGCTTCGCGGGAGCCGTACAACACATAGCTAGAAGTCAGAGGGCCCATACTACCTACCTAAACCTTCACTCTAAGGGACTTTAGATTGGAAAGCACCTTCTAACATAGGGCTACGGAGGTACGGTAAACTTGGCCAAAATATGAGACCCGAAGGGCCCGACGCGCACAATCCTATCCTATCCTATCCGAGTCTGAGTTTACCCTTGCACAACGGACATCCGTCTGTAGCCTCTTAAGGATGACCCCCCCCCCCTTCGAGGTACAAAAAGAGTACAGTACATAGGAGGTTCGTTTTTCTCAACATGGTGTATAGCACGAAAAACCTTTCGATACAAGACAGGGTCGTTCACATTAAAGTAAAAAATGAATACTTTCTTATCTTCTTTCCCAAGAGGGAAAGAGAAAGAGGGTCTTATGGAGGGAGGGGGAGGGGAAAGGCTTGGGCCTAGCTATCCCGATAGGACCCCATAAAAGAACGGTAGTTGTTGAGAGGTTCCATATTGCCAAGACGTAGGATAGCACTTTTGTACGTGATCGTAGTATGTCACTTCATCTCGGCCCCACTGCATCGAAGAGTACCAAGCCTGATAAGGAAGATAGAGTTGGGTGGGAGATACATGCAAACTATGGGTAGGAAGCAGGAACCATTACATAAAATAATTCAGGGGGGTTACAGATCTCTTATACTACCATCGATCTATAGAGCGGAACGACTAGAAAAAGAAGTTAAGTTAGAAAGCCATATAATAGGTGGTAACTATGTTGTATAATTCAGGGGGTAATCGGCGTACTTCGATCAGTGGGGGGAATCTTTGGCTCTATCAAACATACAGGGAAGTGGAGGTCGCGTTCTACCGATGTGAAGTCATGGAATGTTTTCTTCGGCCCTTTTTCTATGTGTTGGTGTTCTATATGACCGGCATAAGACTCGACTTGTTAGATATTATGGAGGTTCAGTGAGCACAATGCCGAATCTCTCTACCATTTTCTTCTCTTCCACTTTGGCCAATATGAGTTCACCGGGTACTAGCAGCTCTATCGGGGAATTTCTCATCTTAGTAGGAGCTTTCCAAAGAAATATCTTAGTAGCCACATTAACTTTGCTTGGGATGATTTTAGGCACGGACTAATCCCTTTGGCTATATAATAGTGCGGTTTCAGAGAATTTAAAACCCGATTTCCTCCATAAATTCTCTGATTCAAATGGGTGAGAAGTTTCCATATTTATACCTTTTCTTGTTGGAGGGGTGATCGTACGTTAAACTACAAAAGAAACTAGGGTAAACCAATGTGATCATGACATTGTAGGTGCTTGCGATAGGACGGATGCGACTTCCCTCAGTTGGTTTGGGTGGCATAGCACGTTGCATAAGTCCCCCCCCCCCCTTTTTTATGCATTTCTTTAGTCTTTAGGGAGCCAAAGCTTGACATTACTAAACTAATAAATAAGGCTAGCTCTAGGCGCTTAAAATTTTGGCTGTAGGGTTAGGGTGGCTTGCTGGGTGAGACTGACAGAAAGAAAGGACGGGGGGCAATCATGCACGATACTTCTCGACCCTATCTCTGAGGGCCAGTTGAACTAGCGACTCATGAATGCTGCTGGGTTGGACAAGCCAACAACTCGAAGGCGTTCGGTCTATTTTTTGAGCAAGAATCACAGCCTTACCTTATCTTCGCCATGATACAGACTCCAAGTTCTTATGGCAGAGCACGAGGTAATTTATCATCAATATGATGATTGGAATGGAAACCACAAGCACGACTGGGATCCTCGTGGTCCAAGATAATCAAACCATCAATAACAGTAACGTAAGCATGAGACTTTTTGGTAGTACCGGTGAACCAGATGGCCGCGGTGATGGAATCTGGGATGGTGGACTTATAGTATCTCTGTAGACCCCCTAATATAATTCGAATGGAGGCTGACTGCTGAGCCCACTCTGGCCTCGCAGGGCGGGCCCCTGTAGTTGCGAGCTGGAGCTGCCATAACTTAGGAGGGCCACAGTAGAGAAAAAACTCAAGATAACGAGCTCTCGGCCCGCCAAGTGGGCTGCAGGAGCAGCGGGCAAGTGCTTGGTAAGCCAAAAGCCTAGTGAACCGGGCGGGGCACTCGAAGAAAGGGGGCACACTGAGAAAATATGAGAAATTGGCCTCGCTCCCCTTTCTTAAAAGCAAGGACCACTACGGGAGGTCAAACCAAGGATCTATGGAAGTGGGGGCTCGTCCCCGATCAATATTGGATCAAACAATAGGGGTCCGTAGCACTGACCTCTTTTTTTTATTGATTCAATACAATAAGGGAAAAGATCGTACAGTTCCTTACCGAGACAAACTCTCAACGGATCCTTCGCATGCTGGGAATACCAATTCTGTGCATCTTTCTCATGGCGGCAACAGAACAACAGGGAAAGACCCGGCCCAGGGCGAGCTTTATTTATTTAAGAGAGAATGGGGATTGAATCGAATTATGTTTCAGTTCTTTGGGGGCTTTTGGGCCCATCTCGATCTTTTTCTACGTTGAGAAGGGGGAAGGATTCTAAATCAATGGACATTAATGAACCATCATTGATAGACGTTGCACATAACATGATCAATTCAACTCAAGGTCCAGCACTAATAGAAGTTTCTTACTTTCCCAGTAGCGAAGGAAAGGGTAGGTCCTTTTACAAAGTAATAGTGGGCGTGTCTCATGAGATCTATGTCGTCCGTTGGAATCAAATGAAGGTCAAAGGGCCATTCGATTCATTAAGGGGCATAGTGGCACCCTCGCCCGGTGCCATTTCCGGACCTAGCAGCAAACGGGCGGGCTGTGCCCGATTTTAGACCGGACCGGACTCTTCTTTGATTGAGATGCTCTTAAGCACACAGACCGAAGAACTCACTTATCATGGACAAGTACATAGAGATCTTCGTGGGACAGTGGAGGGACTCTCAATCGATCTTTTCTAGGATTCTTTATCACGACACACATGGAGATCTTTCCATTGATAGATCAGAGGGTCCCTCCTTGAACAAATTCTTAAAGGTTAGGTTACTACCTGCTTCAACGGAAGAGGTTTACTTTGTACCGCCCGGAGGTCATATAGATTGGAATCTGGAGCGATAAGAACGAAAGGATTGGTGTGGCCATAGCTACAAATACTGTCGCTTCAAATTAGATTCTAAGGGTGCTACTGAAAGCCTTTTTTTAGGTCCTATAATAGGGAGGTATAAGCCTCGAAAGCCTTTGGTACTTCATTAGGGTCGGACGGCTTTCTTTTCCCCAGCTTGGCAAATCGCATCCCCGCACAACGACATTCTTTGTTTGTGCGCCCCTTATAGTTCTTGCTCAGTCTTTCAACGGCTGGGAAGGCAGTCGTAGAAATGAAGCCTATCACCATGCCGACGATCAAATATGAGATTGAGCCCCTTCTTAAAGATTTGATGGAATGTCCAACCCCACCCAAGAGCGCTTATATCATAGGAGAACTCATGGCTAGAAACAATCCTTATGGTTTGTTTTGATATCCGGTAGGAATAATAAAAAACAAGTCTAAGTTGGTTGGTGAGCTTAGTGATAGGAGACTATCTAGCTTACTTCGGATAGCACTTGTTGGGTTAAATATTTATTTATTGCTAAATGTTACGGCCTAAATGCTGAACTATTAACTCTACTTGTTCGAATGGGTGTTCAGCCCAAAGTGTTCTCGGACCGCATGCATAAAACCGTAAGTAACTTAGTGCAACATGGAAAATTTTAGTAAGAGGAATCAGCAAAGAGAAGAAAAACGGGTCAACAACATGAACATGTGCATTTGATAGATTGTCCTCGGGCTGAGGAGTGTCCACATGAGTTCGTTGAGGTGTTTACACAGGCATGTGGTCCTCTTTTATATTCTGTCAAGAGTTAGGATTGCTCCACCTAAGTAGAACTAAAAGAAGGAATTGGAAAAGAAAATGGGGAGCTATTGTGAAGCCTAGAAAGGTGGAAGCGGAAAATCTCTTATACCGAGTTCTCCAGCAGTACCATAGCTTAGTAGTAACACTCTTTCTACCGGCGTGATGCTGCTGGATGCTTCTGATCAATAGAACACGAAGAGGAGGAAAACAAAAAGCTTATGCTGAGCATCTATTTGAGTCGATCATTTCCAAGATCTAATTCCAGTTTTTTCTTATGTAGTGAAAATGCCTTGCAATCTGAAGTTTTACGCTTAATGGAAGAAATGTTCTTGGTAGATGGAGGACTTGGGACACCCAGAATTTGTATGCAAGATGAGCCTACAGGAGTGCAAACCAACCGAGACACAAGGTTTGAGAATAAGGTGGGATTCCTGGATCTAGTGGCCGGTGAATCACTGATCAAAGAGCATATTTTGGAGAGATTCTTCATTGATCTAGTGGCCGGTGAATCACTAATCAAAGAGCGAGCAGCTGCCAAGTTTAATGATTTAGTGGGATCTACAGATGTAATGGCTGGTGAACCGCTTCTTCTTCTGCCGTGTAGATTCAGACAAAACCGAGCTTGGATGGAACTGAACAAGATTTTGTGAACGAATACAAAGGTCAAAGGCTTTATTATTGAGAAAGTAAAATGAGGTTATTTAGTAGCCATCACAGGTTTCATTACTTTTCTTCCATTCCGTCTCAGAAGGAAAATGATTTCGAATGATCGATTCACCATTGAGAACATTAACCCCAAAAGGATGAATATTGTGGTGTTCTAACAGCGGTAGATTAAAGAAGAACTTGACCGCTGACAAATAAAAAGAGAACATTTTGAATTATGATGCCTAGCGTCCCCTGATAACCTAGGATTAGTGGTGATAGGGCTGATGTGGTATCTCGAAAACTGGGATTTGATGGTCTTTGTAGAGCGGATCCCATGGGCTTCTCGGGTAGAGGTTGGTTGAAGATGATGTGATGCAAGGGAACGTCTACGAAAAAGCTATCGTAAAGTTTCGTTCTTCATTTCATCATCGATCAATCTATCACTCAATCAACGGCCGCTTTGTCATTGTCTGATTTTTGGTTGTCTGATCACACTTGAAATTATGAATCTACGTATCGTATTTTTACCCCGGATCGGTAGTTTTGTAGCAGGTTATTTCATACGTTTTCTAGGAAAAGAAGGAACCGCTATTATAACCACTACATGCATTTCATTCTCTTCGATCTTCTCCTTGATTGCTTTTTATGAAGTCGCACTAGGAGCTAGTGCTTGCTATCTAAGAATTGCTCTATGGATCTCATCGGAAATGTTTGATGCTTCTTGGGGCTTCTTTGGTGACCGTGAAGTCACCGGATGAATTGCTGAGTAAATAGATCAGATCCGAACGCGGATGTTGCTCTGTGGTGATACGGACTCGACCCGCTCCTACCCACTCCGGGGTACCATAGCATGTCGGGAATAAAGGGGGACATACTGGATGTAACCACTCCCTTGGTTGGGGTTGTGCCACCCTGCCTTTCGATCGATACACTGTTGAGGAGGCCGATCACGAACGCTACAGGTGTGGGAGAGATCCTGGTTAGGGAAGGCAAAGACGGCGCCTCGTATATAGGTAGCAAGAGGGCGCTTATGCCCCGACGGTGGGGCCTTATGGGGAAGGGCCCAGCCCAATAGGGATAGCACACCCCACACTTCAAGCGCACCTTTGTATCGACTGAATCACTCTTTTGGTCTAGTCGGTGGAACCGGTGAACCACGCGAGCTGGTTAGATACGTGGGGTAGAGGGCTCGTAGTACCCACTATGATTGATCCCGCCTTTTCTAAGCTTCGGTAGTGAATCACCTACTAAAGGGGAAGGCCTACATGCCTTATTTAAGACTACTAAGACAGGCGGTGGACTCTTTTATTAGTTAAGGGAAGAAGGGGCCTAAGCACGGTAGATGTCGTGCAGTTGAGTGGCAAAGGAAAGCGAGACCTTACCTGTTTTCCAGACTTGTTTGGACATACGGTTCTCGCGGAAGATCAAGTTGGTGAGCCGTATGATGGAAAATCATCCCGTATGGTTCGGATAGAACTGAATTAGAATGAGAGGTTTACCACCACATAATTGCATGCAAGGGGAGCTCGCTCGATTCGCAGATTGGTCCGACTCGTAATTCACTTCTGACCCCGTGTTCGATAGCTCGAAGGTAGTGATGTTAATTGTGATTACATTCATAAGTAGCTTAGTCCATCTTTATTCCATTTCATATATGTCTGAGGATCCACATAGCCCTCGATTTATGTGTTATTTATCCATTCCTACTTTTTTATGCCAATGTTGGTGACTGGAGATAACTCTCTTCAATTATTCATTGGATGGGAGGGAGTAGGTCTTGCTTCATATTTGTTAATTCATTTCTGGTTTACACGACTTCGGGCAGATAAAGCAGCTATAAAAGCTGTGCTTGTCAATCGAGTAGGAGATTTTGGATTAGCTCGTAGGATTTTGGGTTGTTTTACTCTATTTCAAACAGTAGACTTTTCAACCATTTTTGCTCGTGCTAGTGCCCCTAGAAACTCTTGGATTTCTTGTTATATGAGATTGAATGCCATAACTCTTATTTGTATTTTACTTTTTATTGGTGCTGTTGGGAAATCTGCACAAATATGATCGCATACTTGGTCACCTGATGCTATGGAGGGTCCCACTCCAGTATCCGCATTGATTCATGCAGCTACTATGGTAACAACTGGCATTTTCATGATAGCAAGGTGCTCCACTTTATTTGAATACCCACTTACGGCTTTGATTGTTATTACTTTTGAGGGAGCTATGACGTCATTCTTTGCGGCAACCACTGGAATATTATAGAATGATCTAAAGAGGGTCATTGCTTATTCAACTTGCAGTCAATTAGGCTATATGATCTTTGCTTGCGGCATCTCTAACTATTCGGTTAACGTCTTTCACTTAATGAATCATGAGTTTTTCAAAGCATTACTATTCGTGAGTGTAGGATCGGTGATTCATGCCATGTCAGATGAGCAAGATATGTAGAAGATGGGGGGGCTTGCCTCCTTGTTCCCTTTTCCTATGCCATGATGTTCATGGGTATCTTATCTCTAATTGGATTTCCTTTTCTAACTGGATTTTATTCCAAAGATGTGATCTTAGAGCTTGCTTATACTAAGTATACTATCAGTGGGAACTTTGCTTTTTGGTTGGGAAGTGTCTCTGTCCTTTTCACTTCTTATTACTCCTTTCGTTCACTTTTTCTAACATTTCTAGTACCAACTAATTCATTCGGTGAAGCATCTTACGATGTCATGATGCGCCCATTCCTATGGCCATTCCTTTAATACTTTTGGCTCTCAGGAGTCTCTTTGTAGGATACTTGGCCAAAGTGTGACCTGTTAGCCCATAATTAAGTACTGTAACAAAGCGTCTATTGCTCATCTGACACGATCGTACGAGGTCACACTTCACCCAACATGATCATCCGAGGTAAACAAGAATTGGGGATCGGATGCGGGCAAAATTCCCGCCAATGGCTGAGATGTTCAGTCGACTCACTCCCCCTTTGTGGGGGTCCTAACCCATACGAGGGAGTAGAAAAGAGGCCCTGGTGAAACGTCATAATTAGTGAACAAGTGTAAGCTTCGCTGCCAAACAGTATGGAGCACTAACCACACCGATGGACAGACCCTGAAGCAAAGGACGGGAACGAGCGGAATCAATGTGTTCCAATTTCTGGCCTTGCACCGACCATCCAATGGACCATGGACTAAACGGCCACTGCCTCCCCCCCCCCCCACACACAAGGTACATCTCATGCCTATGGGCTACTATAACTATCCAAGAAGACACTCAAAACTGGAAGGAGAAACAAACCCACCCGGTGGACTGCCGATCGGAAATTCCTATGACACAGGAGCGGGATTCTCTAAAATGCCAAGGTTGTGGGTGGCCAATAGGGCCCACTTGTATACTTGGGATCTCCGTAGAAAATACGAAGGTTGCAACAAGCCAGCCGTTCAAAGAGAGTCGGTAGCTAAATGTTCATCCTTCATTTGCGGTCGACGTTTCGGCTTTTTCAGTCGGTAGCTAAATGTTTTGATCTGGTTAGATTCATGATCGCATCTGTAAACCTTATCCCGTGGGCTTTAGCGGACATTTTTAATTCTTCAGCCGGTCCTTAGTAGCCTTTACAATGTCAACCTAACCGGTTACCTTTTCCAAGGCGCTAAATAGGCCTTCGCCCTTACGCCTTTATATATAATAGAAGAAAATTAGATAGTTGTATATAGAATTAGCTAGATCGTCTGAAGCATGAACATAATCGCCTTTGTTCTGAAGGCCTAGCGAGTTCCTTTTTTGTCAAAGGAGGTCCTTTTCTTTCCTCGGACCAATGACTCGCTTGTTCAATACTGCTAACTATTATAGGAGGATGTCTCCCCCTCGGGACTACCAGTAGCTTTGGTTGTTGAATCTCTTTCAAGTTAGGTTGTGGTTGTATTGGCTGCAAGAGAAACGTAGGCGCTTTAGGTGTGTCTTGACCATGCACTATCGCTTCGTCTAATGTCGTATGTATGATATAGGTAGTGTGGTGATTGACCTCAATGCTAATGGTGATCCCCAAGGTTCAACGAATGAATGAAGCTATGATCATACCCGGATAGAGATGATGGTCTTCCACTGATGTCTCCAAGCCGGCCATAATAGAATAGATAGGCGAAGCAGTTAATAGCAGTCTATTCTATTACATTCTTGTTATTGATAGAGTGGTATTCTCCGCCCCTGTCAAATAAAGTAAAGGGGGAGAACTGGAAGAGAGAAGGAAAAAGAGCAAAAGAATGACAAGTCTAATGGGGGAAGAATGGCTGACACGTTGACTGCGTTCGACACTAGAAAAAAAAACCAAGCGGTCTAACCTAAACCCCCAGGGCGGAATCCAACCGAAAGGCGCTAGACGGACTAAGGGCAAGCGAGATAAAGAAAGGAGGTGGCCCTATGTGTAAAACCTTATCGCGGGAGAGTCTTTCTCCAATGAGAATAAAGAAAGTCTTCGGGCAAGACAAGAAAGGAACTCGCCCTTTGACACTAAGGGATAAGAGTTGATTGCTGGCGATGACTTGGTGAAGGGAATCTATAAGAGAAGGTTCTCAAACCGGGTTATGACCGAATAGAGCACGGAACCAACGAGTTCAATCAATCAAGGTAACGAGTCTAAGGGAAGGATGAAGCTTAAAGGAATGGACGTGCGTAGGCTTAATAGTGAACGCAGACCCCCCTACTTATAAATATGAGATCAATGACTTAAATAAAAGAAAGATGTGGAGAGAAAGTATTAGCCCTTAAAATGCATTGCGAAGAGAGATTGAAGAGGAAGATTTTCTGACGCAGTGCGGGCACTAGATGGAAAAGACAGATAAAGGAACAACCCACTGGAAATGTATACCTCAAAGAGCACCAATTTCCCCCTGCAAAGATATATCTGCGCAAAGCTGACCTATGGATAGAAAGAAAGATGCAGGAAAGGAAAATGAAAGAAGAAATAAAAAATTGCTTTGGGAGTGTGAGATAGGCAGACGGGGAGTACACAGCTGAACAACCGTTGGGGTTTCCAGTAGTGATAGCTGAACTAGTTAGATGGGCTGCCCTAAACCTTACGCTGACATTTAAATCGGAAATCAACTGTCATGACCCAAATCTATGGGCCGCAACGAGCACCCGATACCTTATTTAACCGAGTACCAACATAAAATATATTTCTTATTCTACTTTCGTTGGCAAATGGGCCATACGGGCCATCATGGGCTAACCAGAATATACATAGATGAATACTCAATATAGGACGACCCCAACCTGATATAAAAACTTATACATGTGATATACGGACCTATAGAGCCAACATGATCATTTGTAAACTCAAAACATAGGCCGACAAGGCCATACAAGCATTAATATACATGATATCTGTCTACAAGCCTCTAAGAGTACATACTTATCACAAAGGTCGGGGCAGGGCCCTGTCATACCAAACAATACACGTCTAAATCATATTGATCAAACAAGCAACTTCGGAGCAAATGAAGTGTACCAACATCTTTCGCTAATCTGATGGCCTACTTGGAGGACTCTCGACCTATCTATCGGAATCTACGGGCATGAAACGCAGCGTCCCCATGCAAAAGGGACGTCAGTACGAATAATGTACCGAGTATGTAAGGCACATAAATAAGTACATAACAGACTTGGAAGAAATATAGAGTAAATGACTCAACCTATAAGTCTGGATAACTCTGTAAATCATTAAATAATTATAGTGTCATGCATATCCGTATGAATATCATATCGTGCATAGGTACATGTTTCATTACATCATTGACCTCTGAGATCATCCCATCATGTCATCTCGGACACTGTGGGCAAAATCATCAACGTATACCAGCGGATCAGGTGGTGGTGCACATATAACGCCATAACCTTTCCCGTATCCCATATACATATATATATATATATATATATATATATATATATACGCGTATATAATGCCATCTAGTTATGGGTCAATGTGCATGTATAAATGCATGAAATGCATATGAAATACGTTAATAAAATCTCTCAGTACGTCATAAGACCATTATATCTCTGATTAATATCATGAAATAAACTTTACCAACTTACGTATTTTTGAGACCCATGAACAGATGATAAAATAATATGACACGTGGGGAATCAAGAACATAAGCATCTCTAATATTTCTATGAATAGAGTCATGTATTGAAATTGTGTATTTTCTTGTTTCGTTCGTGTCGTATAGATCATGCCAAAAGCAATAAGGGATATCCTTAACATACCTGAGCCGATTCTCTTGACAATTCCTCTTACACACGTTAATTGCGACAAAACATGGAACAAGTCGTATGAAAAGCTCAATGCAATCACGTTGCTCAAAGAAGATCTTGCCGAAACCTTCCCAACCCCAAAATGACAATTCTTATGTGATTTGGATAAGAAACTCTTGGATAACGTTTCTTGGATAATGTTTCCATCCAAGAAAATCTTGGCCGAAAGTGA
Organism: Nicotiana tomentosiformis; assembly: GCF_000390325.3. NCBI lineage: Eukaryota > Viridiplantae > Streptophyta > Magnoliopsida > Solanales > Solanaceae > Nicotiana > Nicotiana tomentosiformis. The sequence continues at coordinate 44,162,242 of NC_090812.1, read as the reverse complement.
TTTGGACAATGTTTCGTATGTGCTTGGTTGAAATTCTTTTGTGATTTCAGATAGTAATGTTTATAAGAGATTAGAATTAGAAAGTGAATCTTGGACTAGGAGTGGAACATTAAATTTTTAGGTGGCCCCACTTTTAAGACTTTTCCACCAAAATTCATACAGTTTGGCCACCTTGCATTATGATTTAAGAGTCACCAATTTGCATTGATGTGCTGCCACGTTTTTAGATGTAATTGTTATCCAAATATTCGGATTAATTATCCACTAATCACTTGATTAACTAGTTAATTCCTCCATTATCCAATAATTCATATAATTAATGACTATGTCAAATTACTTAAAATACTACTCACTTTTAATACACTTTATACACCTTACTACCATGGTCATATGGTACCTTGTATGACACTAGTCCATAAATACCAGATATTTTAGCGCGGGCTGTATTTTATCCCAACATGACAAACTTCGATGAAAATTCATTTTTTTCCGATTTGCTTACCCTCTCACCTTCACGAATTTGCTCATCACTTGATTGAAATAGCATAAGGCTTATAATCTCAAAATATTCTCATTCCCAAACTTTCATCGATTAACTTACGATAAAACTTTAACGTACAAAAATATGGGGTTTTCACTCCCCGACCATGGGGGCGAGACCGGCACCCGGTGCCTCATCTATGCGTGTGTAACAACTTGCGTCTCAGGAATTCTGGACATATAATGTCATACTTTGGCAAGGGGCCACATTGCAAGATAATTTTTGAAGCAAAATATAAAACTGAATAGAGACTAACGCTGACTAAATGTCAACATAAAGCTGGGTCAGCAATGTTGTCATAACCATCATAGCTGACAAGCCAACTAAATATACATACAGGGCCTACAAGCCCAACATACTGCACTAACTGACAGGATATGTCTACAAGCCTCTATTGATAGATGTACTGTGATCGGAACAGGGCCCTGACCTACCCGTAAACTATCGACTTACACACATAAGATGTACACAAAACTTCTGGACCGGCAACTCCGAAGGATGGGGAGCTTACCAATAAAGCTGAACTCGGGCAACACCTACTGAAGAGGTTTACCCATCTATCTGCCTGAACCTGCACGCATGAAATGCAGCGCCCCCAGAAAGGTATGACAGTACAAAATAATGTACCGAGTATGTAAGGCAATATACTGAAAGCTGAAACTAAACTGATAATATAATAACTGAAAGCAACTGGGAGTCAAAGAAAATCTGAAGATATGATCACCTGTTGATACTGACTCAACTCTCTCAATATAGTGAGTAATATAGTTGTCCGGCCTTATAAGGCTCGGTATATATATATATGCGCTATGCCGTAGTAGGCTCGCTCCTAGGTGCTCGGCTATAATAAGCTCTATGTCTCGGCCAACTGGGCTCGCTCATAGGTGCTCGGCCACAGTAGGCTTGGTATATAACTTACCATCTGATCAGAGGTTGCCCAATAGGGGCCTGCCCATCGATTATAGCTCGATGGTAATGAAAATACTGTAATATTGTATATATAAACTTTCTGCTCTCTTGACTGAAAAAAGGAAATACGCAATTGAATATGAAGTCCCGATAAGGAGAATATTGTAACTTTCAAGACTAGGAAAATATACGTAAATTCCGGGACATGATTTTTTTCTTTATACCTCGTTATCAAACTTGTGTAATTATGAGATCATGCAAAATAAAGGAAGAGCTTAGCCTTAACATACCTAGAGTAAGGGAAACATCCGTATGATGTTCTTGGAAAAGATTGCACCGTACTCCTTTAGAACCGTGAAATTTTACGTTTCTAAATCTTGTTGGAACCGTTTGGTTGCAAGATGAATTGCTAACGTTTCTCTCTTCTGATTGTAATGTCTTGGTATTGAAAATATTAGGAATGAGTTTTGCATCTGATTGTAGTATGGATTGTTTTGAAAGTCTTAAAGTTCGAGGTGTCTTGTAATTATTGTATTAGGATGCCACCGAATAAGAAATGACTAAGAGTCATATGCTTAATAGGGGGCTTGCTGCCACGTGGGGGTGGGGTGGAAAATGTTAACCTTTATGCACTTATTAAGTAATTAGAAAATGTCCCGTAACCCGGTAATTAACCAATTACCCTCATAATTAAGAATTATCTTAAATTACTTAAAATACTACTCACTTTTAACACACTTTATACACCTTACTATCATGGGGATGTGGTATCTTGTATGGTACTAGTCCTTAAATACCGGGTATTTTAGCTCGGACCGTATTTTATCCCAAAATGTCAAACTTTGACGAAATCCCTTTTCTTCGATTTTCTTACCTCTCACCTTCACGAATTTACTGATCATTTGTTGAAATAGCATAATATTTATAATCTCATCCCGAACTTTACGTCAATTAACTTATGACGAAACTTTAACATACGAAAATAAGGGATGTAACATCATTCCCCACTTTGGAACATTCGTCCTCGAATGTTCGACTGATACACTTATCATTTTACTAACCTTTGTCTTCCTAATACTTTAGTACTCTCCTTGCCATCTAGGCAACTGTTTTCTCAATAAATCTAAAGGCCTAGGCATTCCCCCCTTTAAGCCTCTTTCTTACACCACGACTTGTGGTCGGAATCCTTCCAATCTTGTAAATGTCGCTACCTTCTGTCTAGGCTAGCACCCTATACGACTCTAACCTTGTAAGTCTACCTAGGCTACTCTTCTCTCTTTTTTTTTCATTCAGCTTTTAGCCAATATCTAGCCTTCACTTTGAAAACATATACAGAGCTTGATAAAATTTCCCTCTGGGCATCTATGAGTACATTGATGTTCTTTGCTCGGTCCTTTGTTGAACATACGAATATCGTTATACCTTATTTCATAGGTCTGTTTATTCATCCGTATGAATTTACTGCCATAACTCTTACTTTTATTTTTTATTACTAATGCCTTCTACCAAACTCCGGGTTACTCTCGTGCTTATCCTATATATATACATCTAAGTCCTTTAATGCTTCGTCATTACTGTTCATCTTAAGAATGGTGGCCTAATCTCATCTTATAATTTGCGACTTTTGTCCATCCATTGTTGATTCACCTCAATATTGATCTACAATTTACCAATGATAACTTAAAATTTCTTACGTAATATATTGTCACTAGGGCTCACGTCTCATTGGGGAAGCATCTGAAGTGATTAAACTGATCCACCTAGGGGCGATAGTATACTTCAATAACCATAATTCATAGCATCCCAATGTGATTCTCCTTATGACGTTATTTTAATCCTTTACAATTCATCAAATCATTACTCAATCGAAGGCCCAAACGTCATCCTCTATCTAACACAATACCACGGCAGCATTCCATCTCTTTTTAAATTCTACTAGTCTTAGACTCCCTTGAGTATATTCAGGCTATACCGAACTTTCTATAATTCTTGTTCTCAGGGCTTAATTCTGAGGACTTATTCCTTCTCGTCACCTTCTCACTTGACGTTTATTATCCTTACTCATATCTTCCTAAAACCTTATATCTTTACCATACTTTAGCTTGCGACCTACACATATCTATTTATACTACTCGTAACCTTCCTTCAACTTGCTTGTACCATAGATTTCCTTGTGTTATCTGGAACATCAAGCGAGCCATAGCATCGTCTCTAACTCTTCTTTACTTTCTTAACTAGTCCTCTCGATACCTAGAAACCATAGGCTGGATGATATGCCATTGACGATGCCGCTATCACTACTGGATACTGAATCCCAGCGCTTCTAGTCTTTTATCCGAAGTATAGACTATTCAGAATCTTATGCATTTGAGTATCTCATACGTTGTTCACCTTTATCTTATTTTCCCTAAAATCTCGCATCACATCTTTTATTTCTTTCAAGACCTCCCTTCCATATAGGTATAATTTACATCCACAACTTGATGCTCTATTATAATACTTGCACCTCTAGTGCATACACAATCTGGTGGGAGCTTCATACTGACTTCTTATGAGCATGGTAGTCTTCTAACTGGCTTTCTCGTAGAGCCGTTATAGAATATGGTTGTTATACTGTCTCTCTTGTACCTATGATATTAAGAGTGATTCCGCTATGTTCTCAATCATGGTTTCTGTAAGTTTCTTGGTTCAATAATCAGACTCCTGATTTATTTCGTTGATGTAACTCTTTAGTTTCATATTCCTTCTGATCAGCCTTTATGTAGGCTTAAGATATCTTCCGATCTGCGGCTCATGGTATTATTTATTATTTTAGCCTTTCATGGACGCTTTGGAATATCGATGATATAATCTTCTAACAATTCAATCTGTTGTCTATGACCTGGACTCAATTTCTTCGTTTTAACTTACACCGGAGTCTTCTACGACTGTATGATTGTCAACACATATGCTGCATGGATAATACTCCGAAATCTTATGTGCGTCCATAACTAATTATGGATCATTGATCAAATAATTCGTTCTGTTCCTTCTTAACTTTCCTTAAATGCGAGCAATTGTTTTTCCCAGTCATTCTTCCACTTATTGCATGAATACCCGGCTTATCTTAGTGCCCACGCATATTGGAGTTCCATACAACCCATATGATCTTGAATATCACCTTTTGGTTTTTTTTTACTTCCCGTTCATTAGCCACGATAGGTGCCACTTTCTTACGGAGTGTATACAATGTTATTTTGAGGCTGTTGTTACACAACCATTTCCTCTTTAGGTCACTGTGCTTGAGTTGAAGCCTCTTTCCTTACTTCCTCATCTAGTCTTTCATTGTAGTACTTAGGGAGGACCCTCTGATTCTTGCAGGGCTGCGATCTTAACACATCGTATTATTATTATTAGTTTTTTTTATATTCGTACTCACCTATAATTATCCTTAGTTACTTACCTCCACACTTATGTAGTCGTACGGTTACTTCTGAACTGAAGTTTTGACTGTCTTCCCAGTGAGACTCCCTTTTATTTCCGTAACACTCATACAGTGCCTTTAACTACCCCAACTCCTATCAAAATATTTCTCAAGGATCACGATGTCATTTTTGCGAGACTGAATTTCCCATGTTGGGGTTCACGAGATGTTGATGTGTCTTTAACCTCTTGTCTAGCCATGACTATGCTCTTCCTGAATCAACTACTAACTACTCGGTGGCCCATTCTCATGTCAGTATTCCGCATAATCTTTCTTGGGTTATTTCCTTTTTCTTAACTTACGTCTCGCACTGGCTCCTTATTTATCAAAAATATCTCGGGCCGGGACCCTTACTTCCTCTCCTTGACGTCGTTCTTGCATAACGTTCTGGAATCGTAGCATATCTATAGGATTTGGATAAGTGCAATCCCATTCCTTTCTCATTTTTTTTCGCATTCTTCCTTCACTGTTCCATAGTTACTAGAACAACTTAATTCCGACATAATGCCACATCACCCATATTCCCCAATTTAGGGGAGTACTAAGAGTTGGATCCATAAGGATCTACCTATAGATGTTTTACCTTTCCTCTTTGGCGTCTTTTCATATCATCGATGACCCTTGCTTGCCTTGCGGTAATCTTTCTATAACAAGGATAACGAAATTTCCTTACTCGTGCGGGTGACACTTAGTGTAACTGGCACATACAGTCCCTTAAGCTTAACTTTGCTCATATTGCTTGCTTTAGGGAAGTATCTTCCTGAATGACCATTCTCTGAATCTTTCATAAATCTTCTTCTGTTGTCTATTCTTTTATTGCTGGAACGATATCTGAAATTCTCATGATGTCGACCATTATCAAATCACTCAGTCCCTAATCCATGTTTAGTTTATCTTGTTCGCCAGCCCATATGGATTTCTATTACTCGAAAGGTCTAGCTTTTCCGTCTAATAGTCACGTTAGAGTCACAAACTTATTTCTCGAAATAAGGATATGACTTTATGGCCTATACTCTTTTGTTGTTTCAAGGCCTATCACCTCTCGTTTCTTCCTTCACTTGACTATAGACTCTATTATACTGTCATTTTTTTTATCTACCATTTTCATCCATGTATCACACCTTACTCATAATGCTTCCTTATCTCTCTCCTTATTTCCCCGTTAATATTTCTGCCTATCACTTTCTATTGAAAACTTCAACAAGACATTCTTTTGCTTTTAGCTCCCCTTTCTTCATCCACTGGCTCTTCGGGTTGCCTAGTATTTTCGCTCTACTAGGGACGGGAGCCATACTAAGGTAATATTTATTCCTTCCAGGATTCTAGTGCCCGTCTTTGAACATTCTAGAGTGCACCATCTGGGTGTCTCACAATGAGATCTATTAGCACATTTGCTATATCTTTCGGAAATATCAACTAACGCAAACAATCCATTCACCATTTTGGGTTACACTAACCCAAGCCGGATCATGATATCCCATCATTCCCTTAAACTACACCTGTTAGCCCCCAAAAGGGTATAACTGAGATGGGTGTGGCCAATTATACATACCCTTGTTATTGCTGAGAGTAACTCAAAAGGCTTATATTCCTCTGCCTGAATTGTAAATACTAATAATCTTCATTAGTTGGGCCCCTCGTACCCTTCTTCCTCTTGCTTCTTTTACTTATTGAAACATGTATCTATCTTCGGAATCTCTCATTGCCTTTCACCATATGGGTGGATAGATATTCCTTCCTTAAGGCTCCTTATCAAAAGGCTTACCCGTCTTAGTACCCACATGCAATCTCTTACCAACCGTCTTTATAGATATAGGCATCGTTGTATTGTGAATAAGATAGAGTTTAGGATATTGAGTTCCTACAACTTAGCTCTACCACACAATCTAGAGTAAGAAGAAAGAGTGACAGTCCTAAATGCCTTGTAGCCTTCTGCTTATAAGTGTGGTGCACAGCACACCCATAAACAAGACTTTACTAAACACGGCTTGTAGACTCCCTAGGACAGAACTGCTCTAATACTACTTTTGTCACGACCCGAGCCTGGGGGCGAGACCAGCACCCGGTGCCTCATCTATCGTTGCGTAACAACTTGCAACTCAGGAATTCTGGACATATAATGTCATACTTTGGCAAGGGGCCACATTGCAAGACAATTTGCGGAGCAAAATATAAAACTGAATAGAGACTAACACTGACTAAATGTCAACATAAAGCAGGGCCGTCATAACCACTATAGCTGAAAAGCCAACAAAATATACGTACAGGGCCTACAAGCCCAATATACTGCACTAACTGACAGGATATGTCTACAAGCCTTTACTGATAGATGTACAGTGTTTGGAACAGGGCCCCGACCTACCCATAACCTATCAACATACATACACAAGATGTACACAAAACATCTAGACCCGACATCTCCGAAGGACGGGGAGCTTACCAATAAAGCTAAACTTGGGCAACACCTATTGAGGAGGTCTACCTGTCTGTCTGTCTGAACCTGCACGCATGAAATGCAGCGCCCCCAGAAAGGGACATCAGTACGAAATAATGTATCGAGTATGTAAGAAAATATACTAAAAGTTGAAACTGAACTGATAATATAATAACTGAAAGCAACTAGGAGTCAAAGAAAATCTGAAGATATGCTCACCTGCTGATACTGACTCAACTTTCTCAATATAGTGAGTAAAATAGCTCTCCGGCAATATAAGGCTCGGTATATATATATCTACTCTACCGTAATAGGCTCGCTCATAGAACCTCGGCCATACTAGGTTTTGTGTCTCGGCCAACTGGGCTCGCTCATAGTCACTCGGCCACAGTAGGCTCGGTATATAACTTACCATCTGATCAGAGGTTGCCCCATAGGGGTCTGCCCATCGATTATAGCTCGATGGTAATGAAAATACTGTAATACTGTATATATAGACTTTCTGCTCTCTCGACTGGAAAAATTAAATACTCAATTGAATATGAAGTACCGATAAGGAGAATATTGTAACTTACAAGACTAGGAAAATATACGTAAATTCCGGGACATGATTTTTTTCTTTATACCTCGTTATCAAACTTGTATAATTATGAGATCATGCAAAATGACGGATTAGCTTAGCCTTAACATACCTAGAGTAGGGAAAAAATCCGTATGATGTTCTTGGAAAAGGTTGCACCATACTCCTTTAGAACCGCAAAATTTTACGTTGCTAAATCTTGTTGGAACCGTTTGGTTGCAAGAAGAATTGCTAACGTTTCTGTCTTTTGATTGTAATGTCTTGGTATTGAAAATATTAGGAATGAGTTTTGCATCTGATTGTAGTATGGGTTGTTTTGAAAGTCTTAAAGTTCGAGGTGTCTTGTAATTATTCTATTAGGATGCCACCTAATAAGAAATGTCTAAGAGTCATATGCTTAATAGGGGGCTTGCTGCCACGTGGGGGTGGGGTGGAAAATGTTAAACTTTATGCACTTATTAAGTAATTAGGAAATGTCCCGTAACCCGGTAATTAACCAATTACCTTCATAATTAAGAATTATCTTAAATTACTTAAAATACTACTTACTTTTAACACACTTTATATACCTTACTATCATGGCCATGTGGTACCTTGTATGGGACTAGTCCATAAATACCAGGTATTTTAGCTCGGGCCGTATTTTTTCCCGAAATGTCAAACTTCGACGAAATCCCTTTTCTTCGATTTTCTTACCTCTCACCATCACGAATTTACTGATAACTTGTTGAAATAGAATAATGCTTATAATCTCTTAATAATCGCATTCCCGGACTTTACGTCAATTAACTTACGACGAAACTTTAACATACGAAAATGTTGGATGTAACAGGGGTATAACATCATTCGCCCCTTTGGAGCATTCGTCCTCGATTGTTGACTAATGAACTTATCATTATCATAGAATATAGTCCTTGTGAATACTTTAGTACTCTCCTTGCCATCTTAGGCAGTTGTTCTGTGAATAAATCCAATGTCTAGGGTATTCCCACCTGTAGGTATATTTCTTACACCAAGGCCTGTGTTCGGGATTCTTCCAATCTCGTAACTCTTGCTACCTTGTGTCATGCACCTTGTATGACTTTTTCCTTGTAAGTACGCCTATGCGACTCTTCTTCTTCTTTTTTTCCTCCAGCTTTACCCAATCTCTATGCTTCACTTCGTAAACATATACAGAGCTTGATAAGATATCCCTCTACGCATCTATAGGTACACCAAAATTCATCGTTCGGTACTTTGTTGAACTCATGAATATTGCTATACCTTATTTCGTTTATCCATCCGCATTAATTTACTTCACCTTGGTAGGTCATACTATGCCATAACCCTTACCTCGATTTATCATTACTGAGGGCTGCTACCGAACTCTAGGTTACTTTTGTTGCTTATCCCATATGTATAAATCTAATTCATTTAATGATTCCTCATTATTGTTCATCCTAAGAATGGTGGCCTAATCTCATCTCATACATTGTGACTTTTGTCCATCCATTGTTAATTCACCTTAATATTAATTAACAATATACCACTGATAACTTGAAACTTCTTACATCATACGTTGCCACTAGGGCTTACGTTGCATCGAGGAATATTTGAAGTGATTTTCCGGATCCACTTAGGGGTGATACTGTACTTCAATGACCGTATTTTCTAGCATCCCAATGTAATTCACTTACGTGGGTATTTTAATCTCGTACAATCTATTAAATCCTCTTCAAATCTTTACTCACTCGAAGGCCTAAACGTCATCCTTTATCCATCACAATTACACCCCCACTGTACTATCAGGGCAGCATTCCATCTCTTTCAAATGCTGTTAGTCTTAGACTCCCTTGAGTTTATTTAGGCTATATTGAACTTGCTATAATTTAGAGAGATCATTAGCTCTTTTGTTTTCATGGGCTTAATCATGAGAACTTACCTGTTTCTCGTCACCTCCTCATTCGCCCTTTCTTGTCCTTATTACTGTATTTCTAAAACCTTGTTGGTTTACCATACTTTTGCTTGCGTCCTACGTATATATATATATTTATACTACTCGCAACCTTCCTTCAACTTGCTTGCGTCATATATTTCCTTGTGTCATTCTGGAACATCAAGTGCGACAACACATCATCTCTAACTCTTCTTTACTTTCTTAATTAGCCTTCTCGATACCTGGAAACCATAGGCTGGAAGACATGCCATTGACGATGCCGCTATCATTCATGGATACTGAATCCTCGTGCTTTTATCTTTCTATCACAAGTATGGACTATTCACAACCTCCTACACTTGAGTATCACGTATGTTGTTCACCTTAACCTTACTTACCTTAAAATCTTGCATCACGTCTTGTATCTCTTTCATGATCTTCCTTTCACATAGGTATAATTCACATCCATAACTTGAGGCTTTATTATAATACTTGCACCTCTGGTGTATACATAATGCGGTGAGAGCTTCACACTGACTTCTTATGAGGTTGGTACTTTTCTAACCGGCTTTATCGTAGGGCCATTATAGAATATGGTTGTTCGACAATCTCTCTTACACCTCTGATATTAAGAGTGATTCTGCAATGATCTTAATCACGATGACCATAATTTCCTTGGTCAAATAATCAAAATTCTTGATTTACTTGGGTGATGTAATTCTTTAGTTTCCTTTTTCCTCTGATCAACTTTTATGTAGGCTTAAGCTATCTTCCGATCTGCGGCTCATGGTGTTAGTAATTATACTTTTAGCCTTTCGTGGGCGCTATAGAATATCCATGGTACAATCTTTTAACAACTCAATCCTTTGTCTATGACCTGGGCTCAATTCTTTCATTTAGCTTAAACTAGAATATTCTACGGCTGTATGATTGTCGACATATATGCTACATGGAAAATACTCCGAATGCTTAAGTGCGTTCATAACGTATCAAACTCTGGATCACTCCTCGAATAAGTCCTTCCATTCCTTCTTAGCTTTCTTTAAACGTAAACTATTACCTTTCTTGGTCTTTCTGCCACTTCTTGCATAATACTTGGTTTATCTTAGTGCCCACATATATTGGAATTCCATACAACCCATATGATCTTGAATCCTTTCTCGCCTATAATTATCCGTAGTTAGTTATCTCCACGTCCTTGTGCTTGTAGGGTTGTTTTTGAACTTAAATTTTGACTGTTTCCAGTGGCATCCTCTTTTATTTCCATAACACTTATACGCCACCTTTAACTACCCCAACTTCTATCTGAATATTTCTCAAGGGTTCAGAGGTCATATCTGCAAGACTGAATTCCCCATGTTGGGTTCACTATGTTTATCTTGCACGATATGTTGATTTGTCTTTATCCCCTTGTCTAACCATAACTACGCTATTCCTGATTTAACTACTAACTACTCGTTGGTCCATTCTCACATCCATATTCCGCATAATCTTTCTTGGGTTATTTCTTTTGTCTTAACTTACTATTTATCAAAAACATCCCGGGAAGGGACCCTTACTTCCTTTCCTTGACGTCTTGTAAAATATTTGGATAGGAGTTGGGGTAGTTAAAGGCACTGTATGAGTGTTACGGAAATAAAAGAGAGTCTCACTGGGAAGACAGTCAAAACTTCAATTCAGAAGTAACCGTACGACTACATAAGTGTGGAGGTAAGTAACTAAGGATAATTATAGGTGAGTACGAATATAAAAAAAAACTAATAATAATAATACGATGTGTTAAGATCGCAGCCCTGCAAGAATCAGAGGGTCCTCCCTAAGTACTACAATGAAAGACTAGATGAGGAAGTAAGGAAGGAGGCTTCAACTTAAGCACAGTGACCTAAAGAGGAAATGGTTGTGTAAAAACAGTCTCAAAATAACATTGTATACACTCCGTAAGAAAGTGGCACCTATCGTGGCTAATGAACGGGAAGTAAAAAAAAACCAAAAGGTGATATTAAAGATCATATGGGTTGTATGGAACTCCAATATGCGTGGGCACTAAGATAAGCCGGGTATTCATGCAATAAGTGGAAGAATGACTAGGAAAAACAATTGCTTGCATTTAAGGAAAGTTAAGAAGGAACAGAACGAATTATTTGATCAATGATCCATAATTAGTTATGGACGCACATAAGATTTCGGAGTATTATCCATGCAGCATATGTGTTGACAATCATACAGTCGTAGAAGACTCCGGTATAAGTTAAAACGAAGAAATTGAGTCCAGGTCATAGACAACAGATTGAATTGTTAGAAGATTATATCATCGATATTCCAAAGCGTCCATGAAAGGCTAAAATAATAAATAATACCATGAGCCGCAGATCGGAAGATATCTTAAGCCTACATAAAGGCTGATCAGAAGGAATAGGAAACTAATGAGTTACATCAACGAAGTAAATCAGGAGTCTGATTATTGAACCAAGAAACTTACAGAAACCTTGATTGAGAACATAGCGGAATCACTCTTAATATCATAGGTACAAGAGAGACAGTACAACAACCATATTCTATAACGGCTCTACGAGAAAGCCGGTTAGAAGACTACCATGCTCATAAGAAGTCAATATGAAGCTCCCACCAGATTGTGTATGCACTAGAGGTGCAAGTATTATAATAGAGCATCAAGTTGTGGATGTAAATTATACCTATATGGAAGGGAGGTCTTGAAAGAAATAAAAGATGTGATGCGAGATTTTAGGGCAAATAAGATAAAGGTGAACAACGTATGAGATACTCAAATGCATAAGATTCTGAATAGTCTATACTTCGGATAAAAGACTAGAAGCGCTGGGATTCAGTATCCAGTAGTGATAGCGGCATCGTCAATGGCATATCATCCAGCCTATGGTTTCTAGGTATCGAGAGGACTAGTTATGAAAGTAAAGAAGAGTTAGAGACGATGCTATGGCTCGCTTGATGTTCCAGATAACATAAGGAAATCTATGGTACAAGCAAGTTGAAGGAAGGTTACGAGTAGTATAAATAGATATGTGTAGGTCGCAAGCTAAAGTATGGCAAAGATACAAGGTTTTAGGAAGATATGAGTAAGGATAATAAACGTCAAGTGAGAAGGTGACGAGAAGGAATAAGTCCTCAGAATTAAGCCCTGAGAACAAGAATTATAGAAAGTTCGGTATAGCCTGAATATACTCAAGGGAGTCTAAGACTAGTAGAATTTAAAAAGAGATGGAATGCTGCCGTGGTATTGTGTTAGATAGAGGATGACGTTTGGGCCTTCGATTGAGTAATGATTTGATGAATTGTAAAGGATTAAAATAACGTCATAAGGAGAATCATATTGGGATGCTATGAATTATGGTTATTGAAGCATACTATCGCCCCTAGGTGGATCAGTTTAATCACTTCAGATGCTTCCCTAATGAGACGTGAGCCCTAGTGACAATATATTACGTAAGAAATTTTAAGTTATCATTGGTAAATTGTAGATCAATATTGAGGTGAATCAACAATGGATGGACAAAAGTCGCAAATTATGAGATGAGATTAGGCCACCATTCTTAAGATGAACAGTAATGACGAAGCATTAAAGGACTTAGATGTATTCATATAGGATAAGCACGAGAGTAACCCGGAGTTTGGTAGAAGGCCTTAGTAACAAAAACTAAAAGTAAGAGTTATGGCAGTAAATTCATACGGATGGATAAACAGACCTATGAAATAAGGTATAACGATATTCGTATGTTCAACAAAGTACCGAGCAAAGAACATCAATGTACTCATAGATGCCCAGAGGGAAATTTTATCAAGCTCTGTATATGTTTTCAAAGTGAAGGCTAGATATTGGCTAAAAGCTGAATGAAAAAAAAGGGAGAAAAGTAGCCTAGGTAGACTTACAAGGTTAGAGTCGTATAGGGTGCTAGCCTAGATAGAAGGTAGCGACATTTACAAGATTGGAAGGATTCCGACCACAAGTCGTGGTGTAAGAAAGAGGCTTAAAGGGGGGAATGCCCAGGCCTTTAGATTTATTGAGAAAACAGTTGCCTAGATGGCAAGGAGAGTACTAAAGTATTAGGAAGACAAAGGTTAGTAAAATGATAAGTGTATCAGTCGAACATTCGAGGACGAATGTTCCAAAGGGGGGAATGATGTTACATCCCTTATTTTCGTATGTTAAAGTTTCGTCATAAGTTAATTGATGTAAAGTTCGGGATGAGATTATAAACATTATGCTATTTCAGCAAATGATCAGTAAATTCGTGAAGGTCAGAGGTAAGAAAATCGAAGAAAAGGGATTTCGTCAAAGTTTGACATTTTGGGATAAAATACGGTCCGAGCTAAAATACCCGGTATTTAAGGACTAGTACCATACAAGATACCACATCCCCATGATAGTAAGGTGTATAAAGTGTGTTAAAAGTGAGTAGTATTTTAAGTAATTTAAGATAATTCTTAATTATGAGGGTAATTGATTAATTACCGGGTTACGGGACATTTCCTAATTACTTAATAAGTGCATAAAGGTTAACATTTTCCACCCCACCCCCACGTGGCAGCAAGCCCCCTATTAAGCATATGACTCTTAGTCATTTCTTATTAGGTGGCATCCTAATAGAATAATTACAAGACACCTCGAACTTTAAGACTTTCAAAACAATCCATACTACAATCAGATGCAAAACTCATTCCTAATATTTTCAATACCAAGACATTACAATCAGAAGAGAGAAACGTTAGCAATTCTTCTTGCAACCAAACGGTTCCAACAAGATTTAGAAACGTAAAATTTTACGGTTCTAAAGGAGTACGGTGCAATCTTTTCCAAGAACATCATACGGATTTTTCCCTTACTCTAGGTATGTTAAGGCTAAGCTCTTCCTTTATTTTGCATGATCTCATAATTACACAAGTTTGATAACGAGGTATAAAGAAAAAAATCATGTCCCGGAATTTACGTATATACCAAGCCTACTGTGGCCGAGCACCTATGAGCGAGCCCAGTTGGCCGAGACATAGAGCTTATTATAGCCGAGCACCTAGGAGCGAGCCTACTACGGCATAGCGCATATATATATATACCGAGCCTTATAAGGCCGGACAACTATATTACTCACTATATTGAGAGAGTTGAGTCAGTATCAACAGGTGATCATATCTTCAGATTTTCTTTGACTCCCAGTTGCTTTCAGTTATTATATTATCAGTTTAGTTTCAGCTTTTAGTATATTGCCTTACATACTCGGTGCATAATTTTGTACTGACATACCTTTCTGGGGGCGCTGCATTTCATGCGTGCAGGTTCACGCAGATAGATGGGTAAACCTCCTCAGTAGGTGTTGCCCGAGTTCAGCTTTATTAGTAAGCTCCCCATCTTTCGGAGTTGCCGGTCTAGAAGTTTTGTCTACATCTTATGTGTGTAAGTAGATAGTTTACGGGTAGGTCAGGGCCCTGTTCCGATCATAGTACATCTATCAATAGAGGCTTGTCGACATATCCTGTTGGTTAGTGTAGTATGTTGGGTTTGTAGGCCTGGTATGTATAATTTGGTGGTTTGTCAGCTGTAGTAGCTATGACGGCCTTTTCAGCCTAGCTTTATATTTATGTTTAGTTAGTGCTAGTTTCCATTCAGTTTTATATTTTGCTTCGCAAATTGTCTTGCAAGGTGGACCCATGGCCAAAGTATGACATTATGTGTTCAGAGTCCCTTAGTCGCAATTTGGTACGCCAGGTTAGGTGAGGCACCGGGTGCTTGTCTCGCTCCTAGGTTCGGGGTGTGACACTACTAATTCGTATTCGTCTTTTAAGATAGGAGCTCGTAGGAAAACTCGGAAAGGAAGGAGTGGCTCCCTTCCCTAAACAAAGCACCAGTCAACTTTTGCCTTCCTTCTAACATAAAATATACAGAGAAAGGAATCGACATAATAAAGTAGGAAAATTTACTGAAGAAGTGCGGGAAATAGTCTTAAAAGAGCTTCTTCGAAATTTTGTTATCTTTTTTAAGATAGAAAGCCGAATCACAAACAAAGGAATTTTCTTTCAGGATATTGACAACGTCAAAACTAAAAGAGAAGTTTGTAGTGAATCGTCATTTTCTCACGATTGGGTGGGTGTGAAGTGTATTGAGGTTAAGGTACAATACCGAGCTCGAGATGTTAGAAGATGCAAAATAAATGGGTGCAGGAGCTGCTATTGAATCCGATCTTAGATGGTTGGAAGACAGAAGCGATAGCATGACAGGAATAGCAAGTTTAATAGAGATGACATCACAATAGGATGATGACGAGACTTCTTATCTGCTTTCACGTGGAAATGGGATAATGTAAAAATGCCTTTGAAAGACAACTAGTGAGAGGTATTACTTGCTAACGTATCCCTAAGGGAATATCGTCTTAGTCCAGGAGTTGGTTCATTGGATTCCTGGGCAACTGCATCTAGTAGAGTTGACTTAACACCAAGCAAATCTCCTTTCTAGTCTAGGACTTATAGCTTTGGAAATTTAATTAGTCCTGCAACACCCCAAGCTACACATGAATGCACAAAGAAGGCCCTCGCTCGGGTTCTTTGACATCGACTCGGCTGCTAGGAAGAATGCAGGCTTAGAATCAATAGAACTAGTGTTCCTTCGTCACCCTCTAGCGTACTGAACTTGTGAAAAGCATGATTTAAGATATTCACAGACAAAAGTAGCTGCTTAGGTTGCATATATAAGAATAAGAATCGAATCCACAACTATTGATATTGAATCCGCTAGTCTCACCTTAAAAGTTGGGTAAGCCAGGGGGGGACTTTGAACTGTTAAGAGGTGACTAGCGCTTTCATCTATGAAAGAGGAAGCTTCTGGGTTGTACCTGTACAACTAGGGATTGGGGGACGTTGAATAGTAAACTAAAAGAAGATGACGATGTCCAATTGGCCGAACGAAAGATCGACATGAGAAGCCGATGTTCTTGGTACAAAATCCCATACAGATTTCTTAACTGTTTTGAGGCATTGGCCTGAGCAAGAAAGCTGACAAGAGGAAATCAGAAGAACGGGGATTCGAATCGCCTAATTTTTCCCCTTCTTGTTTTCAAGAAAAAAAAAAGTAACTGAACTAAACAGTAAACAGGAGGCATAGTAGCAGAAATAGAAAGATGCCCATCCCATTATATTTCGATTTGGAAAGAAATAAAAAGATATGATCTTTGTTCTTTTATAGAATCTTTTCTTAAAGTTAAGTTAATCCGAAAAAAGAAAATTGCGTATAGTATATAAGAAAGGTATCCGCTCTGGCTTTTTAGGAAGAACACTATTTGCAAGATCCGGTCTTAGTGATATAGTTGGGATTAAGCTTTCACTAATACTAATAGAATAATTTTTAGTAAAGGGAGGAAAGATCTAGGTTTCGTATAGAAGAAGGGGTTTTTTTGCTTTTCGACAGGAGATGATACATAAGCGCTCTTAGTCTTCTATCCATATACGTTGCTCTTAGCCTTGTTAAAATCCAATGTTAGATGGAAGAATTCAATAGGCATCCCAATATCTGTTTTATTAGATAGATAAGAGGTCAGCTAAAGTAATGGTCATACCCCTCCTGCCCCCCCCCCCGTTTGAGGAAGATATCTCATGTATTCGCCTACCAGGTCTTCACATAATAGGTTGAAAAAATCCTTATTAGGAAGAAGACTTGGACAAATCCCCGATTTTATAGAAGTAGCTAGCAAGTCTAGGCATCTAATGTATGTGAGAGTAAGGGAAGGAAGTCTCTTTGGCAGCCAAAATAGAGATTTTTCTACAAGAAAAAAGTTGGTTGAGACACGGGATGATAGGGCCGGCGGCCGACTTTCGGTACTTTCTGCCAACTCGATTTCAATACTAAGTAAGCTCCTCATCGCATAAGTAAGAAAGTTCAGCTACAGAGGGCAAAGAGAGGGGCGGACGAGTGTTCTAATAATTCTCTTCTTTCCATATAGGTTTGCGAGCGTCCCATCTTTTTCTTACTTTAATGAAGAAAGACAGAACCTCTCTTTTCGGCCATAGCCAGCAGTTCCCTTTCCATTTCCGAATACCAAAGAGCGATTGAGAGAAGAGCAGTATATTGGACTTAAAAAGAGGGTTGCTTCCTCTCTTCAATCTCTTAATTTTGCTCCTCACCTTTCTGGTGCCAAAGGCCTGGCCTTCCACTTTACAGAAAGTTCTAAAGGAAGAAGTCGAAAAGGAAAAGAAAGTCACCTTTCCTGCTAACCTCCTAGCTTTATTCTTATACTAATCGAGCTGTACTATTTTCTATTCTAATAGATTCCACTTCGCTTGCTTGCACGACTTCCTCTTTGCTTTAAAAAAGGGGGCAAGTTAAGTAAGTAAGCAGTGATCTGAACCAAAGCACAAGCTTTGAACCAAAGCACACTCTCCCTTTGCCGGGCCGAGGCCCCCCTCAATGGGTTCTAATTCTAAAAAGGGGGGCGGCGCCCTGAATCAATCAAAAAGCTTATTGATTTTATTGAAGGGAACTAAGACGATTAGCTTAGCTAGCATTCCGGGAGAATCTAGGCATTTAGTCAGTTCATAACTATCATTGTAAAGGAAGAGGTAAAGCTTATGTGAAAGCTTCCCCCTCATGTAGTCGTCGGCCTTCCCAAGCCCCCAACCCCCTGTCGCTTCTAGCGAAGCTGCAAGTTCTTGAGCAAGTGAATGAAAGAGCTATGTTCCAAAAATAAAATGACCCTATTTGTTTTCTTTTCTTCCCCTATCCCTTCAAAGCCATTGTATAGGTTGGGCGCTAGCGCTTTACTAATGTAATAAAAAGTCAGGCTCTTCTTTTGAGCGAAGCCATGAGCCTACTTAAATATAGCTTATGCTTACAAAGCCTAATCTACAAAAATAGGGCTATAGCAAGCAAAGCAAGCTTCCCCCCTTCGTTTAATGTGGGTCGCGCCTCACCGCAGGCACTGAATGAATGAAATGAGTGGAGATCCTCCTTCCCCCTTGCTAATTACCAAGAACTTTGTTGCCAGTAGTAAAATAGACCATCCCCCCAAAAAAGAAGTCAGAGCCTAAAGACAAGAGAGTACAGTCTACAAGAAGCTAGCAGAGCTTTAGCCATTGGGCCACATCCATCTATCCTAAACAGTAACCCTTTTCTTGTTCGTTCTTCGAATGACCCTAGTGGAGACTAATTCCTTCTGGCTAATGAAGATACTACTCCAGTCTTTCCAGTGGATCCTTCTTATCCCTAAGAATGGAACAAACCAAGTTAACTTATATGAGAGTTAGGAATAAAATCCAACAATCAACTTACCGCTTTTGATATCCCACAATTCTTCAACTTTAGAAACAAAGGAGAAGGACGGGGTTCGCTAGGTCAGAAAAGCGAAAACTAAAAAATCTCCCCAAGTAGGATTCTAACCTACGACTAATCGGTCAACAGTCGACCGCTCTACCACTGAGATACTGAAGAACAACGGACTTAATGTTGGAAGCTGACTCTCATTCTTTGGACCACTCTATGACCGAATAAAAATGAGTTTGTCACTCTTTTTCATATACACCATGTGAAAAAGTTACGATAGCAAGCACCTCCCCGGCCGGAGAGCCTCCAGGACAAGGAGGCAGCGATCAACCATCCACTCTCGAGATTCATATTGATTAATAGTTCTCTGCGTCCATCCAGTTCGCTAAGTAGACTCACTCTACCGAGGGGCAACAAAGGCTGGAACTCTTCCTGCCAAAAACAAGGGACTTACTTCTCATCCTAGGAGTTAGCAGGTATAAAAGAGTCTCCTCTCTATCTATCTCTCCGAGTTTCTACTACTAAGTAGCACTCCTGCTATTGAATCGTAGAATCGATCCGATCAAGCTGAAAAAAGTCAGCCCTATATATGTCATTAGTAAAGCGCTAATGCCCTATATATAGTAAGAGGGCCTTCCTTGCTCGTTAGCGCTGTTTTTTGATTGCAGCTAGTGCACCCCTTTTCTTTCTCAAAGTCAACTTTCTTGCTTGTTAGTCAAGGTTTGAAGTCCATACTTTATTTAGATTTATGGGATATTTGAAAAAGCGCAGGTTTTCAAACATATACCTATACAAGGGGCTGGTCTTGATCTCGCTAGGTGGTACCCCTCTCAATGATTGTTAACGCAACATTAATTTCGTGCCTGAGTTGGAGGGCTCTCACTCATCCATCGAGTCAAGTAATTCGCTATCAAAAATTGATCCACCGCCTATCTCATGCCATGCTTCTTCTTTCTCTGAATCGGTTCATAGTGTCAGTCAATCAAGATTCGCCATCAAAAGAGGGAAGAGCCTTGAATTTAGGTTAGGCCGGTGTCATCATTCATGCAATTCCCCCGTCCATTAATTGATCAAGCGAGTACGCATCAAGTCAGTGCATAAAGAATAAAAAAAGTGTTCATCCTGGATTCTTTTCCTTAAGAAAAATGTCTATCAATTGATCCCTATTCATTCGGTCAAAGTCTCTACTTTTCATGCCCCTCTACTAAGAGATGAACCGTATTGATAGGAATCGGCAAAGACCTTCTTGTACATATCCTCGAGGGCAGCATTCACGGCAATCATCACTACTTTCACCCGAGGGCATGGTATGTCTTTGTTCTTGGTCTTGTTTAATAGATGTCGAGTGCCGCTTTTCCCCATCCGAGAATCTTCATCTGCTCTAAGTGGGCGTGAGCTAGAGTCTTTATGTCAGCTTGCTTGTTCAAAAGACTATCTCTTTACCCCTTGCATCTTCATCTTTTCGAAAGCCCAGACCATTCTTCTGGATCTGCATTAGTCCTATTTCAGGTGCAAAGCCTCTTCAATAAAGAACTCTTTTGTTTTCTTTCTCTCCCATTTCTCATTTTGTTGATTGAAAGATAATAAACGCTATCCATTGAGTAAAGAGAGGGTTTTCGGTCGGTTCCCTTTCGCCTCCCCCCATAGTCCATTAATGGGTAGGGTAGTCAACTTAGAGGGTGCCCGCCTCCTCTTCAGACGTGTCCTCGACAACCTGGCTGTTCTTCGGTGTCCGCTTCTGGGGGCGGGAGTGCTTAGTTGCTGAGGTTTCCTTTTCCTCAACCAATTCGATTGTGTCAACCCTGAGATTGCTCTAACATTTTGTTATGAGCTGGCTAGATTGAAGGTCAGATAGATTTGAGTTCAAGTGGGACAGCACCTTCGATCGACCATAGGGCCTATTCTACCCTTACCGAATTCATTCTATTGAATTGTAACGTAAAAAGCTCCTTCTTATCTTGCATTTCTTTGGTTTGAAAGTTCAAGAATGTTGTCTGTGGATTTCTATAATAAAGGAAATCCTCCTACCCTAATACTATGCCATTGATTGACACAAGTTCCGTGCTGCTCAACACTCCTCGAGGCCAAGGACGGGGTCGAACCGTCATTCTAGGATTTGTAGTCCGATACATTTCCATTATGTTACCTAGCCAAACCCGCCATCTCATGTGCCAAAGTCAAACAATTGTTCTTTCTTCTCTGCTCTTTCTTTTTCTACATATGCGGCGGCGACAGAGAAGAGGGGACAACTTCTTTCTTCTTTTCCTTGTTCAATCTTCCTTTTCTGACTGGAAGTGGCAAGCCACTCTACTATTGGTACAAAGGCCAGATTGAAGGTTGCTCATCCAGCCCAGCGGATCCATTGTTTATGCGGCAGTGCAATGCAACTGAAAAAGGGAAGCTCCTTTTTATTAGTAAGGTATAGGTTGGTTGGGAAAAACTCCAAAACTAGGGTTCCAAAAAGCTTACCTTATATTATAGAAACGTTTGAGAAAGGGGCACCCGTACTATACCCCTAAACTACAAGCAATCACACAACGGCTGAAAAGCCATTGTTGCTTACTGCTTGCAGGCTTGAAAATCTCTCTTTCGCCCTTCCTCCCTGTCTCAATTCTGATTGATTAACTTCTTCCTTCGCCAAAGATACGGTCAAACGACCCCCTTGTTGTGTTGCATTTTGTGATCTTCCGCTTCAGTTTGCATTTTTTGGATAGTCGGGTCTTGATGTTGATGTTACATCCCATGTTTTCATACGTTAATGTTTCGTCGTAAGTTAATCGACGTAAGTTCGGGAATGAGATTATTTTGAGATTATAAGCCTTATGCTATTTCAAACAAATGATGAGCAAATTCGTGAAGGTGAGAGGGTAATCAAATCGAAAAAAAATGAATTTTCATCGAAGTTTGTCATGTTGGGATAAAATACGGCCCGAGCTAAAATACCCGGTATTTATGGATTAGTGCCATACAAGGTACCATATGACCATGGTAGTAAGGTGTATAGAGTGTGTTAAAAGTGAGTAGTATTTTAAGTAATTCGACATAATCATTAATTATGTGAATTGTTGGATAATGGGGAAATTAACTAGTTAATCAAGTGATTAGTGGATAATTAATCTAAATATTTGGATAACAATTACATGTAAAACCGTGACAGCACATCAATGCAATTTGGTGAGTCTTAAATCGTAATGCAAGGTAGCCAAATTGTATGAATTTTGGTGGCAAAGTCTTCAAAGTGGGGACACCTAAAAATTTATTATACCATTCCTAGTCCAAGATTCACTTTCTTATTCTAATCTCTTAGAAACATTACTATCCAAAATCACAAAAGAATTTCAACCAAGCACATAAGAAACATTGTCCAAATCACTTTCGGCCAATATTTTCTTGGATGGAAACGTTATCCAAGAGTTTCTTATCCAAATCACATAAGAAACGTCATTTTGGGGATGGAAAGGTTTCGGTCAAGATCTTCTTTGAGCAACGTGATTGCGTTGAGCTTTTCATACGACTTGTTCCATGTTTTGTCGCAATTAACGTGTGTTAGAGGAATTGTCAAGAGAATCGGCTCAGGTATGCTATGGCTATCCCTTATTTCTTTTGGCATGATCCATACGACACAAACGAAACGAGAAAATGCACAATTTCCATACATGACTCTATTCATAGAAATATTAGAGATGCTTATGTTCTTGACTCCCCACGTGTCATATTATTTTAACATCTGTTCATGGGTCTCAAATATACGTAAGTTGGTAAAGTTTATTTCATGATATTAATTAGAGATATAATGGTCTAATGACATACTGAGAGATTTCATTAACGTATTTCATATGCATTTCATGAATTTATACATGGACATTGACCCATGACCAGATGGTATTATATACGCGTATATATATATATATATATATATGTATATGGACTAGGGAAAATGTTATGGCGTTATATACGTACCACCACCTGATCAGCTGGTATACATTGATGATTTTGCCCACAGTGGCCGAGATGATATGATGGGATGCCCTCAGAGGCCGATGATGTTATGAAATATGTACCTATGCACGATATGATATTCATACGCATATGAATGACATGATAATTATTTAATGATTTACAGAGTTATCCAGACTTATAGGTTGAGTCATTTACTCTATATTTCTTGCATGTCTGTTATGTACTTAATTATGTGCCTTACATACTCGGTACATTATTCGTACTGACGTCCCTTTTGCCTGGGGACACTGCGTTTCATGCTCGCAAGCTCTGATAGACAGGTCGAGAGTACTCCAAGTAGGCCATCAGATCAGCGGAAGATGTTGGTGCGGTCTATTTGCTCCGGAGTTGCTTGTTTGGTCAGTATGATTTAGACGTGTATTGTTTGGTATGGCAGGGCCCTGCCCCGACCTTTGTGATAAGTATGTACTCTTAGAGGCTTGTAGACATATGTCATGTATACGAATTATTGTGTGGCCTTGCCGGCCTATGTTTTGAGCTTACAAATTATCATGTTGGCCTTATAGGCCTATATATCACATGTATAAGTTTTTATATCAGGTTGGGGTCGTCCTATATTAAGTATTCCTCTATGTTTATTCTGGTTAGGCCATGACGGCCCGCTTGGCCCATTTAACAATGAAAGTACAATAAGAAAGATATGTTATGTCGGTACTCGGTTAAGTAAGGTACCGGGTGCTCGTTGCAGCCCATAGGTTTGGGTCGTGACAAAAGTGGTATCAGAGCAGTTCTGTCCTAGAGAGTCTACAAGTCATGTCTAATAGAGTCTTGTTTATGGGTGTGTCGTGCATTACACTTATAAGCAGGAGACTACAGGGCATTCAGGTAGAGAAATATAAGCCTTTTGAGTTACCTTCAACAGTAACACAGGTATGTACAATTGGCCACACCGATCTTAGTTATGCCCTATAGGAGCTAATATATATGGTATAAGATAAGGATGGGTATCAGGATTCGGCTGGGGATAGAGTGACCCAAAATGGTAAATGGATTGTTTACGTTAGTTGACTTTTCTGAAGGATAATCTGCAGATAGATCTCCTTGTGACACACCCAGATGGTGCACTCTAAAATTGTACAAATAATCAAAATTCTTGATTTACTTGGGTGATGTAATTCTTTAGTTTCCTCTTTCCTCTGATCAACTTTTATGTAGGCTTAAGCTATCTTCCGATCTGCGGCTCATGGTGTAAGTAATTATACTTTTAGCCTTTCGTGGGCGCTATAGAATATCCATGGTACAATCTTTTAACAACTCAATCCTTTGTCTATGACCTGGGCTCAATTCTTTCATTTAGCTTAAACCAGAATCTTCTACGGCTGTATGATTGTCGACATATATGCTGCATGGAAAATACTCCGAATGCTTAAGTGCGTTCATAACGTAACAAACTCTGGATCACTGCTCGAAATATTCCTTTCATTCCTTCTTAGCTTTCTTTAAACGTAAACTATTACCTTTCCTGGTCTTTCTGCCACTTCTTGCATAATACTTGGTTTATCTTAGTGCCCACATATATTGGAATTCCATACAACCCATATGATCTTGAATCCTTTCTCGCCTATAATTATCCGTAGTTAGTTATCTCCACGTCCTTGTGCTTGTAGGGTTGCTTTTGAACTTAAATTTTGACTGTTTCCAGTGGCATCCTCTTTTATTTCCATAACACTTATACGCCACCTTTAACTACCCCAACTTCTATCTGAATATTTCTCAAGGGTTCAGAGGTCATATCTGCAAGACTGAATTCCCCATGTTGGGTTCACTATGTTTATCTTGCACGATATGTTGATTTGTCTTTATCCCCTTGTCTAACCATAACTACGCTATTCCTGATTTAACTACTAACTACTCGTTGGTCCATTCTCACATCCATATTCCGCATAATCTTTCTTGGGTTATTTCTTTTGTCTTAACTTACTATTTATCAAAAACATCTTGGGAAGGGACCCTTACTTCCTTTCCTTGACGTCTTGTTCGCATAATGTTCTAGATTCATAGCATATCTGTATGATTTAAATAAATGCAATCTCGTCCCTTTTTTTTTTGCTTCTTCCTTTATCATTATATAGTTACTAGAACTACTTGTCTCTGACTTAATGCCACATCACTCCATATCCCCCCCTTTAGGGAAGTGCTAAGATTTAGTGCTATGCCGAGCTACCTATGGATGTTTTACCTCTTTATCTTTGGTGTCTTGTCACATTATCGATGACCCTTACTCGCCTTGTGGTAATTCTCATTTCTTACTTTAGGGAAGCATTTTCCTGAATCACCATTCTCTGAATTTCTCATGAATCTTCTTCTGTTATCAACCCTATTATTGCCGGAATGCAATCTCTGAAATTCTTATAATGCCGACTATTATCAAATCACTCAATCCCTAATTCATGTCTAGTTTACCTTGTTTACCATCCCATGCTGATTTGTATTACTTTGGGGGTCAAACTTTTCCTTTTGTTCACGAACTTGTTTCTCGAAACGAGGATATGACTTTCTGGCCTATACTCTTTTGTTGTCTCAAGGCTTGACACTTCTGATCTTTTCCTTCACTTGACTATAGACTCTATAATACTGTCATCATTTTGTTTTTACCGTTATCATCCAGGTATCACAACTTACTCATAATGCACTCTCTTCTTATTTCTTGCTAACATTTTTGTCTATCACTTTATTCTGAAAACTTCGACAAGATATTATTTTGCTTTTAGCTCCCCTTTTCTCCATCCACTGGCTCTTCGGGTTGCTTAACATTATTTCTCTGCTAGGCACGGGAGCCATATTAAGATAATATTTATCCTTTCCAGGCTTCCGGTGCCTATCTTTGTAATACTCATATCTAGTTGTACTATTTTAGAGTGCACCATCTGGGTGTGTCACAAGGAGATCTATCGGCAGATTATCCTTTAGAAAAGTCAACTAACGCAAACAATCCATTTACCATTTTGGGTCACTCTATCCCCAGCCGAATCCTGATACCCATCCTTATCTTATACCATATATATTAGCTCCTATAGGGCATAACTGAGATCGGTGTGGCCAATTGTACATACCTGTGTTACTGTTGAAGGTAACTCAAAAGGCTTATAGTTCTCTACCTGAATGCCCTGTAGTCTCCTGCTTATAAGTGTGATATACGACACACTCATAAACAAGACTCTATTAGACATGACTTGTAGACTCTCTAGGACAGAACTGCTCTGATACCACTTTTGTCACGACCCAAACATATGGGCCGCAACGAGCACCCGGTACCTTACTTAACCGAGTACCGACATAACATATCTTTCTTATTGTACTTTCATTGTTAAATAGGCCAAGCGGGCTGTCATGGCCTAACCAGAATAAACATAGAGGAATACTTAATATAGGACGACCCCAACCTGATATAAAAACTTATACATGTGATATATAGGCCTATAAGGCCAACATGATAATTTGTAAGCTCAAAACATAGGCCGGCAAGGCCATAAAAGAATTCGTATACATGACATATGTCTACAAGCCTCTAAGAGTACATACTTATCATAAAGGTCGGGGCAGGGCCCCGCCATATCAAACAATACACGTCTAAATCATACTGACCAAACAAGCAACTCCGGAGCAAATGGACCGCACCAACATCTTCCGCTGATCTGATGGCCTACTTGGATTACTCTCGACCTGTCTATCAGAACTTGCGAGCATGAAATGCAGTGTCCCCAGGCAAAAGGGACGTCAGTACGAATAATGTACCGAGTATGTAAGGCACATAAATAAGTACATAACAAACATGCAAGAAATATAGAGTAAATGACTCAACCTATAAGTCTGGATAACTCTGTAAATCATTAAATAATTATCCTGTCATTCATATGCGTATGAATGTCATATCGTGCATAGGTACATATTTCATAACATCATCGGCCTCTGAGGGCATCCCATCATATCATTTCGGCCACTGTGGGCCAAATCATCAATGTATACCAGCTGATCAGGTGGTGGTACTTATATAACGCCATAATATTTTCCCTAGTCCATATACATATATATATATATATATATATATATATATATATATATATATATATATATATATATATATATATATATATATATATATATATACGCGTATATAATGCCATCTGGTCATGGGTCAATGTCCATGTATAAATGCATGAAATGCATATGAAATACGTTAATGAAATCTCTCAGTATGTCATAAGACCATTATATCTCTAATTAATATCATGAAATAAACTTTACCAACTTACGTATATTTGAGACCTATGAACAAATGTTAAAATAATATGACACGTGGGGAGTCAAGAACATAAGCATCTCTAATATTTCTATGAATAGAGTCATGTATGGAAATTGTGCATTTTCTCGTTTCGTTTGTGTCGTATGGATCATGCCAAAAGAAATAAGGGATAGCCATAGCATACCTGAGCCGATTCTCTTGACAATTCCTCTGACACACGTTAATTGCGACAAAACATGGAACAAGTCGTATGAAAAGCTCAACGCAATCACGTTGCTCAAAGAAGATCTTGACCGAAACCTTTCCATCCCCAAAATGACGTTTCTTATGTGATTTGGATAAGAAACTCTTGGATAACATTTCCATCCAAGAAAATATTGGCCGAAAGTGATTTGGACAATGTTTCTTATGTGCTTGGTTGAAATTCTTTGGTGATTTTGGATAGTAATGTTTCTAAGAGATTAGAATAAGAAAGTGAATCTTGAACTAGGAATGGTATAATAAATTTTTAGGTGTCCCCACTTTGAAGACTTTGCCACCAAAATTCATACAATTTGGCTACCTTGCATTACGATTTAAGACTCACCAAATTGCATTGATGTGCTGTCAAGGTTTTACATGTAATTGTTATCCAAATATTTAGATTAATTATCCACTAATCACTTGATTAACTAGTTAATTTCCCCATTATCCAACAATTCACATAATTAATGATTATGTTGAATTACTTAAAATACTACTCGCTTTTAACACACTCTATACACCTTACTACCATGGTCATATGGTACCTTGTATGGCACTAGTCCATAAATACCGGGTACTTTAGCTCGGGCCGTATTTTATCCCAACATGACAAACTTCGATGAAAATTCATTTTTTTTCGATTTGATTACCCTCTCACCTTCACGAATTTGCTCATCACTTGTTTGAAATAGCATAAGGCTTATAATCTCAAAATAATCTCATTCCCGAACTTACGTCGATTAACTTACAACGAAACATTAACGTACGAAAACATGGGATGTAACATCAACATCAAGACCCGACTATCCAAAAAATGCAAACTGAAGCGGAAGATCACAAAATGCAACACAACAAGGGGGTCGTTTGACCGTATCTTTGGCGAAGGAAGA
This sequence comes from Nicotiana tomentosiformis, assembly GCF_000390325.3. NCBI lineage: Eukaryota > Viridiplantae > Streptophyta > Magnoliopsida > Solanales > Solanaceae > Nicotiana > Nicotiana tomentosiformis. Next base: position 44,133,730 of record NC_090812.1, on the reverse strand, counting down.
AGCTAATCAATCAGAATTGAGACAGGGAGGAAGGGCGAAAGAGTGATTTTCAAGCCTGCAAGCAGTAAGCAACAATGGCTTTTCAGCCGTTGTGTGATTGCTTGTAGTTTAGGGGTATAGTACGGGTGCCCCTTTCTCAAACGTTTCTATAATATAAGGTAAGCTTTTTGGAACCCTAGTTTTGGAGTTATCCCCAACCAACCTATACCTTACTAATAAAAAGGAGCTTCCCTTTTTCAGTTGCATTGCACTGCCGCATAAACAATGGATCCGCTGGGCTGGATGAGCAACCTTCAATCTGGCCTTTGTACCAATAGTAGAGTGGCTTGCCACTTCCAATCAGAAAAGGAAGATTGAAAAAGGAAAAGAAGAAAGAAGTTGTCCCCTCTTCTCTGTCGCCGCCGCATATGTAGAAAAAGAAAGAGCAGAGAAGGAAGAACAACTGTTTGACTTTGGCACATGATATGGCGGGTTTGGCTAGGTAACATAATGGAATTATATCGGACTGCGAATCCTGGAATGACGGTTTGACCCGTCCTTGGCCTCGAGGAGTGTTGAGCAGCACATAAATTGTTTCAATCAAATGGCATAGTATTAGGGTAGGAGGATTTCCTTTGTTATAGAAATCCACAGACAATATTCTTGAACTTCCAAACCAAAGAAATGCAAGATAAGAAGGAGCTTTTTACGTTACAATTCAATAGAATGAATTTGGTAATGGTAGAATAGGCCCTATGGTCGATCGAAGGTGCTGTCCCACTTGAACTCAAATCTATCTGACCTTCAATCTAGCCAGCTCATAACAAAATGTTAGAGCAATCTCAGGGTTGACACAATCGAATTGGTTGAGGAAAAGGAAACCTCAGCGACTAAGCACTCCCGCCCCCAGAAGCGGACACCGAAGAACAGCCAGGTTGTCGAGGACACGTCTGAAGAGGAGGCGGGCACCCTCAAAGTTGACTACCCTACCCATTAATGGACTATGGGGGGGGGAGGCAAAAGGGAACCGACCGAAAACCCTCTCTTTACTCAATGGATAGCGTTTATTCTCTTTCAATCAAAAAAATGAGAAATGGGAGAGAAAGAAAACAAAAGAGTTCTTTATTGAAGAGGCTTTGCACCTGAAATAGGACTAATGCAGATCCAGAAGAATGGTCTGGGCTTTCGAAAAGATGAAGACGCAAGGGGTAAAGAGATAGTCTTTTGAACAAGCAAGCTGACATAAGGACTCTAGCTCGCGCCCACTTAGAGCAGATGAAGATTCTCGGATGGGGAAAAGCGGCACTCGACATCTATTAAACAAGACCAAGAACAAAGACATACCATGCCCTCGGGTAAAAGTAGTGATGATTGCCGTGAATGCTGCCCTCGAGGATATGTACAAGAAGGTCTTTGCCGATTCCTATCAATACAGTTCATCTCTTAGTAGAGGGGCATGAAAAGTGGAGACTTTGACCGAATGAATAGGGATCAATTGATAGACATTTTTCTTAAGGAAGAGAATCCAGGATGAACACTTTTTTTATTCTTTATGCACTGACTTGATGCGTACTCGCTTGATCAATTAATGGACGGGGGAATTGCATGAATGATGACACCGGCCTAACCTAAAGTCAAGGCTCTTCCCTCTTTTGATGGCGAATCTTGATTGACTGACACTATGAACCGATTCAGAGAAAGAAGAAGCATGGCACGAGATAGGCGGTGGATCAATTTTTGATAGCGAATTACTTGACTCGATGGATGGAGTGAGAGCCCTCCAACTCAAGCACGAAATTAATGTTGCGTTAACAATCATCGAGAGGGGTACCACCTAGCGAGATCAAGACCAGCCCCTTGTATAGGTATATGTTTGAAAACCTGTGCTGTTTCAAATATCCCATAAATCTAAATAAAGTATAGACTTCAAACCTTGACTAACAAGCAAGAAAGTTGACTTTGAGAAAGAAAAGGGGCGCACTAGCTGCAATCAAAAAACAGCGCTAACGAGCAAGGAAGGCCCTCTTACTATATATAGGGCATTAGCGCTTTACTAATAACATATATAGGGCTGACTTTTTTCAGCTTGATCGGATCGATTCTACGATTCAATAGCAGGATTTCTTCTTAGTAGTAGAAACTCGGAGAGATAGATAGAGAGGAGACTCTTTCATACCTGCTAACTCCTAGGATGAGAAGTAAGTCCTTTCTTTTTGGCAGGAAGAGTTCCAGCCTTTGTTGCCCCTCGGTAGAGTGAGTCTACTTAGCGAACTGGATGGACGCAGAGAACTATTAATCAGTATGAATCTCGAGAGTGGATGGTTGATCGCCGCCTCCTTGTCCTGGAGGCTCTCCGGCCGGGGAGGGGCTTGCTATCGTAACTTTTTCACATGGTGTATATGAAAAAAAGTGACAAACTCATTTTTATTCGGTCATAGGTTGGTCCAAAGAACGAGAGTCGGCTTCCAACATTAAGTCTGTTGTTCTTCATTATCTCAGTGGTAGAGCGGTCGACTATTGACCGATTAGTCGTAGGTTAGAATCCTACTTGGGGAGATTTTTTAGTTATCGCTTTTCTGACCTAGCGAACCCCGTCCTTCTCCTTTGTTTCTAAGGTTGAAGAATTGTGGGATATCAAAAGCGGTAAGTTGATCCTTGGATTTTATTCCTAACTCTCATATAAGTTAACTTGGTTCGTTCCATTCTTAGGGATAAGAAGGATCCACTGGAAAGACTGGAGTAGTATCTTCATTAGCCAGAAGGAATTAGTCTCCACTAGCGTCATTCGAAGAACGAACAAGAAAAGGGTTACTGTTTAGGATAGATGGATGTGGCCCAATGGCTAAAGCTCTGCTAGCTTCTTGTAGACTGTACTCTCTTGTCTTTAGGCTCTGACTTCTTTTTTGGGGGGATGGTCTATTTTACTACTGGCAACAAAGTTCTTGGTAATTAGCAAGGGGGAAGGAGGATCTCCACTCATTTCATTCATTCAGTGCCTGCGGTGAGGCGCGACCCACATTAAACGAAGGGGGGAAGCTTGCTTTGCTTGCTATAGCCCTATTTTTGTAGATTAGGCTTTGTAAGCATAAGCTATATTTAAGTAGGCTCATGGCTTCGCTCAGAAGAAGAGCCTGACTTTTTATTATATTAGTAAAGCGCTAGCGCCCAACCTATACAATGGCTTTGAAGGGATAGGGGAAGAAAAGAAAACAAATAGGGTCATTTTATTTTTGGAACATAGCTCTTTCATTCGCTTGCTCAAGAACTCGCAACTTCGCTAGAAGCGACGGTTGGCTGGGGGCTTGGGAAGGCCGACGACTACATGAGGGGGAAGCTTTCACATAAGCTTTACCCCTTCCTTTACAAAGATAGTTATGAACTGACTAAATGCCTAGATTCTCCCGGAACGCTAGCTAAGCTAATCGTCTTAGTTCCCTTCAATAAAATCAATAAGCTTTTTGATTGATTCAGGGCACCGCCCCCCTTCTTAGAATTAGAACCCATTGAGGGGGGCCTCGGCCCGGCAAAGGGAGAGTGTGCTTTGGTTCAAAGCTTGTGCTTTGGTTCAGATCACTGCTTACTACTTAACTTGCCCCCTTTTTTAAAGCAAAGAGGAAGTCGTGCAAGCAAGCGAAGTGGAATCTATTAGAATAGAAAATAGTACAGCTCGATTAGTATAAGAATAAAGCTAGGAGGTTAGCAGGAAAGGTGACTTTCTTTTCCTTTTCGACTTGTTCCTTTAGAACTTTCTGTAAAGTGGAAGGCCAGGCCTTTGGCACCAGAAAGGTGAGGAGCAAAATTCAGAGATTGAAGAGAGGAAGCAACCCTCTTTTTAAGTCCAATATACTGCTCTTCTCTCAATCGCTCTTTGGTATTCGGAAATGGAAAGGGAACTGCTGGCTATGGCCGAAAAGAGAGGTTCTGTCTTTCTTCATTAAAGTAAGAAAAAGATGGGACGCTCGCAAACCTATATGGAACGAAGAGAATTATTAGAACTCTCGTCTGCCCCTCTCTTTGCCCTCTGTAGCTGAACTTTCTTACTTATGCGATGAGGAGCTTACTTAGTATTGAAATCGAGTTGGCAGAAAGTACCGAAAGTCGGCCGCCGGCCCTATCATCCCGTGTCTCAACCAACTTTTTTCTTGTAGAAAAATCTCTATTTTGGCTGCCAAAGAGACTTCCTTCCCTTACTCTCACATACATTAGATGCCTAGACTTGCTAGCTACTTCTATAAAACCGGGGATTTGTCCAAGTCTTCTTCCTAATAAGGATTTTTTCAACCAATTATGTGAAGACCTGGTAGGTGAATACATGAGATATCTTCCTCAAACGGAGGGGGAGGAGGGGTATGACCATTACTTTAGCTGATCTCTTATCTATCTAATAAAACGGATATTGGGATGCCTATTGAATTCTTCCTTCCAACATTGGATTCTAACAACGCTAAGAGCAACGGATATGGATAGAAGACTAAGAGCGCTTATGTATCATCTCCTGTCAAAAAGCAAAAAAACCCCTTCTTCTATACGAAACCTAGATCTTTCCTCCCTTTACTAAAAATTATTCTATTAGTATTAGTGAAAGCTTAATCCCAACTATATCACTAAGACCGGATCTTGCAAATAGTGTTCTTCCTAAAAAGCCAGAGCGGATACCTTTCTTATATACTATACGCAATTTTCTTTTTTCGGATTAACTTAACTTTAAGAAAAGATTCTATAAAAGAACAAAGATCATATCTTTTTCTTTCTTTCCAAATCGAAATATAATGGGATGGGCATCTTTCTATTTCTGCTACTATGCCTCCTGTTTACTGTTTAGTTCAGTTACTTTTTTTTTTCTTGAAAACAAGAAGGGGAAAAATTAGGCGATTCGAATCCCCGTTCTTCTGATTTCCTCTTGTCAGCTTTCTTGCTCAGGCCAATGCCTCAAAACAGTTAAGAAATCTGTATGGGATTTTGTACCAAGAACATCGGCTTCTCATGTCGATCTTTCGTTCGGCCAATTGGACAGCGTCATCTTCTTTTAGTTTACTATTCAACGTCCCCCAATCCCTAGTTGTACAGGTACAACCCAGAAGCTTCCTCTTTCATAGATGAAAGCGCTAGTCACCTCTTAACAGTTCAAAGTCCCCCCCTGGCTTACCCAACTTTTAAGGTGAGACTAGCGGATTCAATATCAATAGTTGTGGATTCGATTCCTATTCTTATATATGCAACCTAAGCAGCTACTTTTGTCTGTGAATATCTTAAATCATGCTTTTCACAAGTTTAGTACGCTAGAGGGTGACGAAGGAACACTAGTTCCCAGGAATCCAATGCACCAACTCCTGGACTTAGACGATATTCCCTTAGGGATACGTTAGCAAGTAATACCTCTCACTAGTTGTCTTTCAAAGGCATTTTTACATTATCCCATTACCACGTGAAAGCAGATAAGAAGTCTCGTCATCATCCTATTGTGATGTCATCTCTATTAAACTTGCTATTCCTGTCATGCTATCGCTTATGTCTTCCAACCATCTAAGACCGGATTCAATAGCAGCTCCTGCACCCATTTATTTTGCATCTTCTAACATCTCGAGCTCGGTATTGTACCTTAACCTCAATACACTTCACACCCACCCAATCGTGAGAAAATGACGATTCACTACAAACTTCTCTTTTAGTTTTGACGTTGTCAATATCCTGAAAGAAAATTCCTTTGTTTGTGATTCGGCTTTCTATCTAAAAAAAGATAACAAAATTTCGAAGAAGCTCTTTTAAGACTATTTCCCGCACTTCTTCAGTAAATTTTCCTACTTTATTATGTCGATTCCTTTCTCCGTATATTTTATGTTAGAAGGAAGGCAAAAGTTGACTGGTGCTTTGTTTGGGGAAGGGAGCCACTCCTTCCTTTCCGAGTTTTCCTACGAGCTCCTGTCTTAAAAGACGAATACGAATTAGTAGTGTCACACCCCGAACCTAGGAGCGAGACAAGCACCCGGTGCCTCACCTAACCTGGTGTACCAAATTGCGACTAAGGGACTCTGAACACATAATGTCATACTTTGGCCATGGGGCCACCTTGCAAGACAATTTGCGAAGCAAAATATAAAACTGAATGGAAACTAGCGCTAACTAAACATCAATATAAAGCTAGGCTGAAAAGGCCGTCATAGCTACTACAGCTGACAAACCACCAAATTATACATACCAGGCCTACAAACCCAACATACTGCACTAACCAACAGGATATGTCTACAAGCCTCTACTGATAGATGTACTATGATCGGAACAGGGCCCCGACCTACCCATAACATATATACAGATATACATAAGATGTACACAACACTCTAGACCTGGTAACTCCGAAATACATGGAGCTTACCGATCAGGCTGAACTCGGGAAACACCTACTTAGGAGATCTACTCGTCCGTCTCTGAACCTGCATGCATGAAATGTAGCGTCCCCGAAAAAGGGACGTCAGTACGAAATAATGTACCGAGTATGTAAGGCAATAACATAACTGAAAATCAAAACTGAACTGATAATATAATAACTGGAAGTAACTGGGAGTCAAAGATGATCTGGAGATATACTTACCTGCTGATACTGACTCAACTCCTTCAATATAGTAAGTAAAATAATTGTACGGCCTTATAAGGCTCGGTATATATATAACTGCTCTGCCATAGTAGGCTCGCTCATAGGCGCTCGGCCATACTAGGCTATGTATCTCGGCCATGCTGGGCTCGCTCATAGGCGCTCGGCCACAGTAGGCTCGGTATATAACTTTCCATCTGATCAGAGGTTTCCCAATAGGGGCCTGCCCATCGATTATAGCTCGATGGTAATGAAAATACTGTAATACTGTATATATAGGCTTGCTGCTCTCTTGACTGGAAGAAGACAATACTAAAATTGAATATAGAGTCTCGATAAGGAATAATATTGTAACTTATGAGACTAGAATAGTGTGAATAAATTCATGAATATGAACTTCTCTTTTTGTCTCATTACTAACACATGTAGCTACGAGATCATGCCAAAATGAAGGAAGGCTTAGCCTTAACATACCTTATCACAATCTTTCCAATCACCAAGTTGAACTCACCTCTTTGCACCTTAATCTACAAGAATGATAATAATACTATCGTTAAGTTACGAAAGGTACAACTATCGCACAACGAACGACAAACCTATTTTGTATTAAAACGGGCAGCATCTCCCCTATAATCCTTACTTCCTCCAAATTCAAGATAACACCAACAATACAAGAACAGAACAATAACAACATATATACATCATTTTCCAGCCCTATATACACCATCAAATACTACAAAATAGCCCAACACACCCCAATCTCTTCGTACACAAAACGACCACCGTAGTAGTGTCAAACGACCCGAAAATGTTATGACGAACGACCAGCCAACCACCCTACATTTATATGGTGTTTATAAACCCCCTTCCTCCTCCAAAACTCCACAAAATAGTAGTAAAACACGCAGCCCAACAGCAACACAAAACAGTCCACAAAACAGTCCGCTACAAGTGAATAACTCGAACTCACGGCTTCCGATCACCGTCCCGTGAGTTCTTACAAGTATAGAACGACTTACCATGAATTTACAGAAGAAAAACTGGATGAAAGAGAGCAGTAAACTCACCTTATTTGTTGGATAACTCAGCTCCTATCTTGGTTCTTCAAACTCTAGGTTTTACCTCCAATTAGAACTTGAAAGGGAGAGAAAATCAATTAGGGTTTGTGGGAAATTTTTGGGAGGATTCTTTGCAGAGCTTATGTCTGGTTATTATACTCTATTTTAAGTCTAATATATGAAGAAAATAGGCCCTTAAAAGGCCTCTTTGGACGACCCGAAATGGCCCATTTTTGGGCTTTCATTTAAGCAAGTAGGTGACACACCTACTTGTCACCTAGCAGCTTGCGCAGTATCGCACAAATGCCCATATCTCATTACTCCGATGTCATATTGACAAACGGTTTAATGCATTGGAAAATAGACTCATAGATCTTTAATTTGATGGGTGGAACACCCCATAACTCTAAGTATATTGGGAGAAAATCGCAGTTACATTTGACCCAAAGTTTCAGTAAAACTTATGAATGTAACTTGTGATGACTTTCATCGACTTTTGTTCCACAACTCTCTTGACTTCAAAACATAACACACGGATGTCATACGACTAATATAAATTATAACATAATCTCCTTATCATGTTAAGCACCCTAGTCTCACCCCAAAGGTATATGTTATAACATTCCCAACTTGTCGACTTTCGACGAAACATTATTTTCTTCAATTGCTTTAGCTTCTGAACTGTCCAACCCTCTTTGTACTTGTTGTTCATGATCTTCAATATTTGTAACCTCAGAGGTAACATGATTAACTTACTTTATATACTTTTAAATATTATCTCATTTTTGGTCCTACATTAGTTTGCTTACGACGCATTTTTACGTACGAAAATATAGGGTGTAACATCACTCCCCCTTGGGAACATTCGTCCTCGAATGTTTACTCTTAGAGACTTTGGAAAATTTTGCCAAAGTATCCTTCGTACACTAGGTTAAAACCAACCTGCACGTAGCCAGAAACATACTATGCATGCCACATATGGCCAATCTTTATAAATAGCAGCAATTTGCCTCACCGACCGTAAATCAATAAATATTGAAAGTGAAAAATAAAAGCTTACCTGATGACCTGCTAGCCTACATAGAGCTATGTTGTAGCATCCCATCTCGAACCATATCTTCAGTTTGAAATAGGTGGGGGTATTTAGACTTCATTTCTTCCTCCGATTCCCATGTCATCTCTTCTACATTCTTGCTCCTCCATAAAACCTTTACAGAAGCTACCTCCTTATTTTATAGATTGCGGATTTGTCGGTCTAGGATGGCAACTGGAATTTCCTCGTATGACAAGTCCTCTATAATCTGTACATCATCCGTGGGCACCACTCGGGTAGGATCGCCAATGCACTTCGGTAGCATAGATACGTGAAAAACCGGATGGACAGACTCTAATTCTGAGGGCAACTCTAACTCATAAGCTACTTGGCCCACTCTCCGAATGATCCTATAAGGCCCAATATACCGTGGGCTAAGCTTGCCTTTCTTGCCAAACCTCATCACGCCCTTCATAGGTGATACCCTTAAGAATACCCAGTCATTAATCCTGAACTCTAAGTCTCGTCGCCGCACGTCAGAATATGACTTCTGACGACTCTGAGCTATCAACAGTCGCTCCCGGATAAGCTTTACTTTCTCTATGGCCTGTTGAACCAGGTCTGGCCCATATAACCCAGATTCCCCAACATCAAACCACCCTATAGGAGATCTGCACTTACGCCCATACAAAGCCTCGTACGGAGCCATCTGAATACTGGAGTGGTAACTGTTATTATATGCAAACTCGACAAGAGGTAGATGTTCATCCCAACTTCTTTTAAAATCCAACACACATACTCGTAACATATCCTCGAGCGTCTGAATTGTGCGCTCGGCTTGTCCATCAGTCTGTGGATGAAAAGCTGTGCTGAGATTCACCTGAGTCCCTAGACCTCTCTGAAATGACCTCCAAAAATGTGCTGTAAACTGAGCCCCACGGTCAGATATAATAGAAACTGGTACTCCGTGTAGCCGCACTATCTCCTTAATATATAACTTGGCATAATCTTCTGCTGTATATGTAGATCTGACCGGTAGGAAGTGAGCTGATTTTGTGAGCCTATCGACTATCACCCATATGGAATCGAACTTACGATTAGAACGAGGTAAACCCGTGATAAAGTCCATGTTTATCGCCTCCCATTTCCATGTCGGGATCTCTATAGTCTGCATTAGCACTCCAGGCTTCTGGTGCTCTATCTTCACTTGCTGGCAACTAGTACATTGGGCGACAAACTCAGCAATGTTCTTCTTCATATCATTCCACCAGTACACATCCTTAATGTCATGATACATCTTCGTCGACCCAGGATGGATGGAATACCATGAATAATGTGCCTCTGACATAATCCTGTCTCGTAGCCCTGCTACATCTGGAACACACAAACGACCCCTATATCTGAGAACCCCATCTCCCTTTAGCTCTAACAGTGGTTTCTTCTGCTGCGGAACTCGCTCTCTCAGCTCGACCAACTCTGGGTCCTCGTACTGCCTTTCCTTGACTTCCGCTATGAGGGATGATTTTGTAGTGTTTTGGAGTACAACTCCACCATCCTCAGAATCTACTAACCGAACCCCCAACGAAGACAATTGATGAATCTCTCTAGCTAATTGTCTTTTCTCGGGATCTACATGTGCTAAGCTACCCATAGATCGACGACTTAATGCATCTGCTACAACATTAGCTTTCCCTGGATGGTAGAGAATGTTAACATCGTAATCTTTCAATAACTCAAACCATCGCCTCTGTCGCAAATTCAACTCTTTCTGCTTGAAGATATATTGTAGGCTTTTATGATCAGTAAATACATCAACATGAACACCATATAAATAATGCCGCCATATCTTAAGTGCATGGACAACTGCAGCTAACTCGAGGTCGTGGGTCGGATAATTCCTCTCGTGCTTCCTCAACTGCCTTGAAGCATATGCAATTACCTTCCCATGTTGCATCAGGACACATCCTAACCCGACACCTGATGCATCACAATACACGGCATAACCCTCTAGACCCTCTGGAAGTGTTAGAACTGGAGCTGAGGTCAACCTGTTCTTAAGCTCTTGGAAACTCCGCTCACAAGCCTCTGTCCATTGAAACTTAGTTTCTTTCTGTGTCAACTTCGTCAATGGTGCCGAAAGGGAAGAAAAACCCTCTATGAACCTTCGATAGTATCCTGCTAAGCCTAGAAAGCTACGAACCTCTGTCGGAGTGGTAGGTCTAGGCCAATATTTCACGGCCTCAATCTTCTGAGTGTCCACCTTTATCCCTTCATCTGATACAATATGCCCCAAGAATGCTACAGACTTCAACCAGAACTCACATTTAGAAAACTTAGCATACAACTTACGATCACGGAGGGTTTGGAGTACCGCTCGCAGGTGGTCCGCATGCTCATCCTCTGAACGGGAATAAACCAGAATATCATCAATAAATACTATCACGAACAGATCTAAAAATGGCCGGAATAGGCTATTCATCAAGTCCATAAATACAGCGGGTGCATTAGTCAACCCGAAGGACATGACAAGGAACTCGAAGTGGCCATATCGGGTCCTGAAGGCTGTCTTCGGAATATCTTTTTCCCGAACTCTAACCTGGTGGTACCCCGACCTCAAATCAATCTTGGAAAAGCATCTAGCTCCCTGCAACTGATCAAATAAGTCATCGATCCTTGGAAGTGGATACTTATTCTTAATAGTTACCTTGTTCAGCTGCCTATAATCGATACACATCCTCAGCGAGCCGTCTTTCTTCCGCACAAATAGTACTGGTGCACCCCAAGGTGAGGTACTGGGCCTGATGTAACCTTTCTCCAGCAAATCTTTTAACTGCTCCTTCAACTCCTTCAATTCGCCAGGTGCCATTCTATACGGAGGGACGGATATTGGTTGAGTTCCTGGAAGCAAATCGATGCTAAAATCAATCTCTCGCTCTGGAGGAATACCTGGAAGCTCATCTGGAAACACATCTGCATACTCTTTGACTACGGGAATAGACTGAAGTGTAGGTATCTCAGCATCTGCATCTCTAACTCGCACAATATGATAAATGCACCCTTTTGCGATCATTTTCCTCGCCTTCAGATAGGAAATAAACCTACCTCTGGGTGTTGGTGTATTACCTACCCATTCAAGGACTGGCTCACCCGGAAAATGAAATCTGGCTGCCTTTGCTCGGCAATCAACTGTGGCATAGCAAGCTGCCAACCAGTCCATGCCCATGATAGCATCAAAATCCATCATCTCTAGCTCAACTAGGTCAGCTGAGGTCTGACGACTACAAATTGTCACCCTACAACCTCGGTAAACCCGTCTAGCAATAATCGATTCTCCGACCGGTGTAGATACCGCAAAAGGATCACTTAGTATTTCAGGCACTATACCAAACTTCCTTGCGACAAATGGGGTAATATACGATAAAGTAGATCCTGGGTCTATCAAAGCATAAGCATCGTGAGAGAAAATGGTTAATATACCTGTCACAATGTCTGGTGAAGACTCCTGGTCCTGTCGACCCGCTAAAGCATAGATACGGTTCTGATTACCACTTGAACTAGAACCTCTACCTCTGCCCCGACCTCTACTAGCCGAAGACTGAGACTCGCGCCCTGAAGGATGCACGGACATAGATGATCCTGTTGCTGAACTCGCTGGTTGTGCCATTCCCCCGAATCTCTATTTGGGCAATCCCGCATCATATGCCCTGGACGCCCATATGTATAACAAGCATCAGAACTTGCTCGGCATTGACCCAAGTGTCCTCTACCACAGATGTCACACCGCGGAGGAAATGACCATGTCTGCGCAGAACCTCGTTGTCGCTGCAAACCCGACGCCCGTGAGCTCTCACCTGGTCCTGACTGAGTATAGCGGTCATACCCGTAACCCTGTAACTGAGGTGGCGGAGGCCTAGGTGGCCGTCCGAAGTACTGGGTCCTATAACTACCCTGAGATTGCTCCTGAGACCTGGGAAATCTCATCCTCTTACGTTGCCCTTGCTCAGCCCTCTCTGTACCCTGCTGCCGACGCCTACCCCTTTCTATATTCTGGGCGAATGCCTGAATCCGGGAGATATCCATACTATCCTGCAATGCAGCGGTGGCACATGCCTCGGTTAACTCTGGGGCTAACCCTGCTATAAACCTGTGAATCCTGTCCCGCATAGTAGCAACTATGGATGGTGCATATCTAGCCAATGAGTCAAAACGGAGACTATACTCTCGAACACTCATATTACCCTGCTTGAGGGCTAGAAACTGATCGACTCGAGCCTGTCGGATCTCCCGTGGTAAGTACTGGTCAAGGAAGGCATCTGAAAAATTCTCCCAAATAGCTGGAGGTGCATCACGTCCCCTGGACCTCTCCCATCCCTCATACCAAAGGATGGCTATATCTCGGAGTCGAAAAGCTGCTAGCTCAACTGCCTCTTTCTCCGTGGCATGCATAACACGAAAGATCCTGTGAAGCTGATCTATGAAATCCTGTGGGTCCTCCCTCTGATCTGTCCCCGTGAACTCTGGGGGACTCAAAGCAATAAACTCTCGGACCCTTGAACTCCCAGACCCCTCAGAAGTTCCTGCACTAGCTGATGCCCTAGCCTGTTGCTGGGTAGCTACCAACTGTGTCAACAAATGCACCGCACTCCTCAAGTCCTGATCTGATGGAAGTGGAGGGGGAACTGGATGTGCGGTTTCCCTAGGAATCTCCGTAGTTGGTGGAGGAGCCGGTAATGGCTGAGTAGGGGTCTCACCTTGAGCCTCAGACTGGGCCCCATCTACTGGGGGTACCCTGCTGGTCCCCTCACCTACTGCTGTATCTCTCCTCTGGCTAGCCGTAGTCTTCCTAGTCACCGTCATCTGTGCATGCAAACACCAACACATAAGTTTAATTCAAATTTCCTATAACTCAGTTCTGTAGCACGATTTAGATTTCAAAGAAGGGTAACCAACTCCTAAATGCCCTGTAGTGCCCTGCTTATATAATGTGGTGCACAACACATCTATAAACAAGACCCTACTAGACACGGCTTGTAGACTCCCTAGGACAGAACTGCTCTGATACCAAGTTTGTCACGCCCCGAACCTAGGAGCGATACAAGCACCTGGTGCCTCACCTAACCTGGCGTACCAAATTGCGACTAAGGGACTCTGAACACATAATGTCATACTTTGGCCATGGGGCCACCTTGCAAGACAATTTGCGAAGCAAAATATAAAACTGAATGGAAACTAGCGCTAACTAAACATCAATATAAAGCTAGGCTGAAAAGGCCGTCATAGCTACTACAGCTGACAAACCACCAAATTATACATACCAGGCCTACAAACCCAACATACTGCACTAACCAACAGGATATGTCTACAAGCCTCTACTGATAGATGTACTATGATCGGAACAGGGCCCCGACCTACCCATAACATATATACAGATATACATAAGATGTACACAACACTCTAGACCTGGTAACTCCGAAATACATGGAGCTAACCGATCAGGCTGAACTCGGGAAACACCTACTGAGGAGATCTACTCGTCCGTCTATCTGAACCTGCATGCATGAAATGCAACGTCCCCGGAAAAGGGACGTCAGTACGAAATAATGTACCGAGTATGTAAGGCAATAACATAACTGAAAATCAAAACTGAACTGATAATATAATAACTGAAAGTAACTGGGAGTCAAAGATGATCTGGAGATATACTTACCTGCTGATACTGACTCAACTCCTTCAATATAGTAAGTAAAATAATTGTATGGCCTTATAAGGCTCGGTATATATATAACTGCTCTGCCATAGTAGGCTCGCTCATAGGCGCTCGGCCATACTAGGCTATGTATCTCGGCCATGCTGGGCTCGCTCATAGGCGCTCAGCCATACTAGGCTATATAACTTTCCATCTGATTAGAGGTTGCCCAATAGGGGCCTGCCCATCGATTATAGCTCGATGGTAATGAAAATACTGTAATACTGTATATATAGGCTTGCTGCTCTCTTGACTGGAAGAAGACAATACTAAAATTGAATATAGAGTCTCGATAAGAAATAATATTGTAACTTATGAGACTAGAATAGTGTGAATAAATTCATGAATATGAACTTTTCTTTTTGTCTCATTACTAACACATGTAGCTACGAGATCATGCCAAAATGAAGGAAGGCTTAGCCTTAACATACCTTATCACAATCTTTCCAATCACCAAGTTGAACTCACCTCTTTGCACCTTAATCTACAAGAATGATAATAATACTATCGTTAAGTTACGAAAGGTACAACTATCGCACAACGAACGACAAACCTATTTTGTATTAAAACGGGCAGCATCTCCCCTATAATCCTTACTTCCTCAAATTCAAGATAACACCAACAATACAAGAACAGAACAATAACAACATATGTACATCATTTTCCAGCCCTATATACACCATCAAATACTACAAAACAGCCCAACACACCCCAATCTTTTCGTACACAAAACGACCACCGTAGTAGTGTCAAACGACCCGAAAATGTTATGACGAACGACCAGCCAACCACCCTACATTTATATGGTGTTTATAAACCCTCTTCCTCGTCCAAAACTCCACAAAATAGTAGTAAAACACGCAGCCCAACAGCAACACAAAATAGTCCACAAAACAGTCCGCTACAAGTGAATAACTCGAACTCACGGCTTCCGATCACCGTCCCGTGAGCTCTTACAAGTATAGAACGACTTACCATGAATTTACAGAAGAAAAATTGGATGAAAGAGAGCCGTAAACTCACCTTATTTGTTGGATAACTCAGCTCCTATCTTGGTTCTTCAAACTCTAGGTTTTACCTCCAATTAGAACTTGAAAGGGAGAGAAAATCAATTAGGGTTTATGGGAAATTTTTGGGAGGATTCATTGCAGAGATTATGTCTGGTTATTATGCTCTATTTTAAGTCTAATATATGAAGAAAATAGGCCCTTAAAAGGCCTCTTTGGACGACCCGAAATGGCCCATTTTTGGGCTTTCATTTAAGCAAGTAGGTGACACACCTACTTGTCACCTAGCAGCTTGCGCAGTATCACAAAAATACCCATATCTCATTACTCCGATGTCATATTGACAAACGGTTTAATGAATTGGAAAATAGACTCATAGATCTTTAATTTGATGGGTGGAACACCCCATAACTCTACGTATATTGGGAGAAAATCGCAGTTATATTTGACCAAAAGTTTCAGTAAAACTTATGAATGTAACTTGTGATGACTTTCATCGACTTTTGTTCCACAACTCTCTTGAATTCAAAACATAACACACGGATGTCATACGACTAATATAAATCATAACATAATCTCCTTATCATGTTAAGCACCCTAGTCTCACCCCAAAGGTATATGTTATAACATTCCCAACTTGTCGACTTTCGACGAAATATTATTTTCTTCAATTGCTTTAGCTTCTGAACTGTCCAACCCTCTTTGTACTTGTTGTTCATGATCTTAAATATTTGTAACATCAGATGTAACATGATTAACTTACTTTATATACTTTTAAATATTATCTCATTTTTTGTCCTACATTAGTTTGCTTACGACGCATTTTTATGTACGAAAATATAGGGTGTAACAAGTAGGGCTGCCTCCAATAGCTCTTTTTGAATGGATATCTGAGATAGCATCAAGACAAGTACAAAACAGATCTGGGTTTCTAATAGGGAGGACTGTTAAGCCTTCTAGCATGGATGATGCCTTCCCAGGTCTGGTCTCTTCGGTACATGTACGGACTTTAAGAAGACGGCCTTTTTCTTTGACTGTGTGGAATAACAGCGGGTGCCCTTTTCCTTTCCAAAGTGGAATTCCTCCTTGCTTTCCTCTTTGACATGTGCCTAACTCCACTTTTGATGTTGCCAGGTGGAATGATTCATTCAACCTCGGTATCGGCAACCAAGACACCCTTCTCTGTCAAATGAATATTCAAATCATTATCTTCAAACCACAACTCCGATCACGGTTTCCAGTTGACTTTATCTCAGGTGATAGGGGGAAGGAGAACACTTCATAAAATGTGCTTTGACAGTGAGCGAGATCTTTGAAATTCAATCAGAACAACACTTGGTGGGTAAGATATAAGATTCGTGTCTGAGTCATGTGGATCCCGCTCTTGTAGCTCTTGTTCCTATGTTATGAAGCTAGGATTCCTCTTGCTCTTCTCTTAAGCTTGTAAAGGAGCCTCAACATTGGTATCGATGAATCACCAGTCTTTCTTTTAGGGTATTATCCACTGGAGATCTGGTATTGTAGTTTATTGTTAGTTGGGCCTAGGAGCCAACCTCGAAGCCAGGGTCGAACGCAAGCCCCAAGCGAACCCAAGCTTAAGGAGCTCTGAGCCCCAAGCCAGTACTTGCTACTCTCTTGTTGGTGATTGTGTTTGGTAGCTCTTCGGTGTATCGACATCGCGGTTTTCCACTCGATAGATCTCGCAAATATGCTGCTAATTCGTGGGTGCCTATTATTCGATCCAAACTGGTGATTCACCGCATTCCCTTCTCTAGTCGGGAATGGAGTCAGGGATGCCCAACTCAAGATAAGTCCTAAGGTTCTGTTAAAGTATCCTTAATAGAACCTCTTTCTCTATAATCTTGCCTTGTAGATATTTTGGCGAATCAATAGGGGTTCTTTCGTAATTAGGTTGTTCTCCGAACCATGTTTGTTACTGAGTTAGGTAACTCAAACCATATCTCCTTCCTTTGTTAATAGTAGATAGATGTAGAGTTGGAGACTCTCTCGATAGGGCATCTCAATCTGGCTTTCAATCTATCGTGTAACGAATGAAGACCATAGGCATAGGGTAACAATTCTTTACTTATAATTGAGATAGGGTATCGTTAAAGGAGTCAACCTGTCTAAACTTCTCCATCTTCCCCTCGCTGCTAGTCTTTACACTTGCAACTGCTATCTAAGTCTAAGAAAAGAAATTTTACATACTTTTAAGTTTGATCTTTTGCTATGAGCCATAGCAAGAATGGCTGGAAACCGGTCTAACCTATGAGACTACTCAAAAGGAGGCTTCCTACCAGCACTAGAGTGGGATAAGTAAACCTTGCCTTAGGTCAATCCCTTCCCCTACTCGGGCAAGCAACTGACCTTTTTTAACAACCTCTTATGATTGATTCACTTCCCCCAGCATTGGCTTCCTTCTTACCTATGCTATTCCCAAGAGCTAATTCGATAGCAGTTGCATCAGAGCTAGCTTGGAAAGAGAGGAGGCATCCTTATCTGAGCCGATCTTTAGCCTATTTCTTCTTCTCGAGTGAAGTAGCTTACTCTTGCTCTGTGCACTAGGAAGTCAGACTATGCTTATTTCTCATTTATGTTTGTGTTGTGTGAGTTCTAGCTAGGAAGCAAGCCCCACAAAGGGTTGACATAGTAGCTCGACTATAAAAAAGGAGATGGTACCGAAGTGGGAGGCTCGTAGACGCTACTAGTGAAATGAATAGTCTAATCTCTTTTCTCTACGTGAACTTTTTCTTATGTAAACTCGGTATGTTATCTAAGTCTTTTAACTAGTCCAATGGAAATCTACTCTATTGCAGCAAAAGTAAAATAAAGGGTACTCGCATTGCAGCTTGCTTGCCTAAAATGAAAATTGTTACTAGCCGAAGTTAGGGACTTTCTTACAGGAGCATACATAACGGACAAGGACTTATAAGACTATTCTTAGCCTGTTATTCAAGAATCTTTCCTCAGAATGGATGATGAATGGAAGCGAGATTGGATTAACGTATAGAAACCATAACTACAGATTTGATCCCTTTCTCTTAGGGAATCTCGACTAGACGAGAGAGATATAAAGGTAACGTTGACGCTATGAAAAAGAAAGTCATTGCATAAGTAATGAATGAGCTAATTTCTTATTAGAAGCCTATTTGACTAGACAAGTCTCCTTTACCGGGGGTTCCCACACAGAATTCTTGCTCTGGCTTGCCAAAAGCATTTAATATTGAGAATGTTGGATGTATTACACACTGGTGGAATTGCGTAAGTAATAAGGATTTTAACTAGCTTAGTAAATCGATTTAAACTAGTAAATATAGTATGTTTTTGTTGGCAGTGAGTAAATCTTTGATTTAGAGTCAGCGTATAGGCCGACAAAAAATGCTTTCCCTTTCAGAAATCGAAATCCTATATGTGTGGCATGCCCTTCATGTCTACGCGAGGACTGAAGAATGAGTGAATCTTGTTTTAAGGTTTATGCCCATTGCCGATCATGTGGTCAGTTTCCCCGCTTTTGATTCTGACCAAGATTGACTTATTATTCCTCCTCGTCCATTAGTTCAGTTCCTTAGTTCAATCAGTCCCTTCCTCAAAACCTATTTCCATAAATGCCACTGCTCTTATTCCAGAATATGGGATTGCTGGTTTCATATGCCACCCCTTTCATATAAAAAAATAGAATTGCAATCTCTCTTCTACAACTGCTCTGATGTCTCGCCTGCATGCTTGGTTATAGGGCTATAAGTGAGAAGGGCTTTTGAAAATAGAGAGGTAGAGCAGCTAGGAGCTAAATATTAGAAGAGCGCCCTCTCTTTTCTTTGGTAAATCGAGTTCACTAGGCTGGTTCCCTTTCCCCGATATTACACGAAAAGATTGATTGGTTTACTGCATTCATGAAAGCACTTGCCTCTCAGATGGCCCTTTACCTTTCTAAAAGAGAAGAGAAGAGAGGTAGTCACAATAGTAGAAGGAGCCCGAAACCCTGAAGATCACTTGACCCCGTCCGGTCAAGCTCCTGTCATTGCTATCTCGTGCGCGAAGGGTTTCCCATGCTCCTAATTAAGTCAATCTCGGTCTTCCTTCCATCTTTAAATTAAGATTCAGACTCAATCAGTTGTCCTCTTCAATTGGCGAACGCCGAAAGAGAAGGCAGAGGAAGGAACTGATTGCATTCATCCAAGGTCAGGGATATAGCCATGTATTATGAGATTAGGCCGATCAGAGAATGCCAATTATTAATTAATAATAAAAGAGGTATCGAATCTTTGCTTTAACAACTTTCAAAGTTGCACTAGCATTAACAAAAGAAGGAGCACTATTAGAAAGAACCTCTTGTAGATATCCATAAAGATGTTATCCAAGTTATTCAAAAGGAAGTCGATAAAAGATTCATCCCCTGCTCTTAGTGCTAGCTCTTTATGCCTGGCACTGAAGAAGAAAGATCAGATGTGCCAACTCTACTCTTTGCATGTTTTCATGAATCATTGGACAATGTTTGCGACGTGAATCGAGGCTAGGTACGAATGATTCCTATTTAATGTCACGACCCAACTGGAGGGTCATGACAAGCACCCGGGCCATACTTGCCGAGCACCAACGTACATTTTATCTAACCTTCCTTATTATCTTTAAGGGCCAACAAGATCAATATAAATAGTAGACATGGATCACGAACATCCAACAATGAAAGATAATGTCATGAACATACATAACATGGGACGACAAGACTGTCAAGAAACTATATATAAGGTACGAGCTACCATGATGCCATGAAAGACTATACAACAAAAATCAGCCGACAAGGCATTCTAAACCATACATAAGTCGACACCTGTCTACGAGCCTCTAAAAGAACATAAATGCTACAACATTGCCAGAACAGGGCCCCGACATACCCATAATGTCTATAACTAAAATGCATACCAAGACCACGGCAAGTCCGGAGAAGGGATCTCGCCAATAACCGCTGAACCGGATAGCCTACTGTGATGGGGGAGCTGCGTCTACCCGTCCATCAGGACCTGCAGCACGACATGCAGCGTCCACAAATAAAAAGGACGTCAGTACAAATAAAGTACTGAGTATGTAAGGCAGGAAAGCATAAGTGAGAACAGTAATGTAAACAGGGATAGAGAATATACAACCTGTGACATCTAGGTACCTCTGAGGGCTACTGACATGAAATACATGATACATACATATATATACATAAACTTTTAAAACATACGCCTTTGTGGGCATCACCATCATCATATCGTACCCGGCCGTAATAGGCTCGGTAAAACGTACCCGGCCATCATAGGGCTCGGTAGAATCGTACCCGGCCACATGGAGCTCGGTAAAACCCAACTGATCAGTGGTTGCACAATAGGTGCCATACCCGGCCGACTATAGCGCGGCTCGGTACAGTAAAATAGATACATATATATGATGCATGCTGGACTCAATGGAATCACATTTTGAACCTTTCGGAGTGACGTAAGGTCGGTATCCTTCGTACACGTTATTAGGATTAACTCTTCATCAAGAATCTTATAAGAATCAGGAACTACCAACAACATTGATAATATAAGAATAAGAGAAGTAACATCAATATCAATCGTTTCATAAGAAGGGCAGCAATGTAAGTACTGCTAGCTTCTAAGAGTAGAGTATCTTTGGGAGCTCGTTCATTAAATTATGTACAATCGGAGTCATGCAAAAGAATGAAGGGGATAGCCTCACATACCTTGTGTATACTGCCCAACCTCAAGCTATGCAAATGTCACGACTCCTTAGTCTACAATAAGACAAATGACACTATCATTATCGTTTAAGCGTCGTAACTATTATGTATCGACCACAACCTATTTTACGATGAAACGGACAGCACCTCCCCTATTTATATGACTTCCCACAAGTCAATACAATCACCAAACAGCCCAAACAACATCATTAATAATCATATTGAGCCTCCAAAACAGTCCACCAACCAACAACATTACTACCAAGCCTTTCGATATATATTTCACAAGTTCTAGCTTCAACGACTTAGCTGCAACTTGGATAATCTTAAATATATATAGAGTAAGAGGTTCCTTACCTTTAAACAGAAAGAACAACTCCAATTTGACCTTAATTTTCCACGAAATATCCCTTCAATTCTGCCACAAGAACAAGGAAGCGAAACTAGCAATTAATTCGGGTTTTTCGGCACTAGAATTACTTTAGAAGACTTGAAATCACCTAGGGTTGATATTAAAAACTTGAAGTTGTATTTACAGGATATAAAACACTTAAAACAACCTCCCACACTAGCTGGAACAACACAAAAATCAGCAACAACAAGAAGAACAAGAAACTTACTAGCGCCACGGGATTCCTGACATTTGATTTGTGTTGTTTGCCCTTTGTTTGGTTCTTGGATCATGAGAGAACCTTGAGGGACTGATTTTAGGGTTATACGGTCTGAGTATACTGAAAAATAATGACTTAAAACGGGGTTGAGGTATCTTATATATGTCCATATGTCTTAAACCGCCGTTGTGGGCCTCATAGAGAGCAGCTTGGCGCACTCTTGCAAAAACGTGAATATCTCTCTATTCCGATATCGTATCGATGAACGGTTTAATGTGTTGGAACCTAGACTCATAGATCTTCAATTTGATAGGTAGATCACCCCATAATTCCAAGCACACTGGGAGATAAATGCAGTAACATTTGACCTAAAGTTTAAGTAAAATTATAAACCTAAGTTGCGACAACTTTTATCGACTTTTGTTTCATAACTCGCTTGACATCAAGAATTATGATGCGGATATTATATGATTCAAATAAATTAAAACAAGACCTCTTGGGACAGTTAATCACCTCTAGTGTTACCTGAAAATACGGGTTACAACATCCTTGATTCTTTTAACTTCTAATATTTGTTAACCACTCTTATACACCCTTGTATCGTTTAAGACCAATAGGATTAACTTCTTATCATCTCAAAGATAATCTCTTCTTGGATTTACGTCGACTAACTTACGGTGTGATCTATGGTATGCGAATTTGGGTTGTAACACCCTCTCCCCCTTAGGAACATTCGTCCTCGAATGTAAGGGTTTATGGGGCGTCTAACTCATCGTGGATTCCGACGGAGATTTCCAGCTGAGTTTCCCCCATAAAATGGACACTAGCCAAACTTGCAAGCAGTTAAACCCAACCTATAGCCTTACAAGACTATACAAAGCATTATGGATATGTACATTATCTGCATATCACCATTTTGTATTAAAAAAAAGAGTATTCACATGCTATTGCTTACCTCATAGAGCCGTTTCACCTTATAATGCGTCCTTCTTTCCCCCGGCATCCTCGTTATCTTCACTCTGGAATAGGTAAGGGTATTTAGACTTCATCTCCTCTTCTGCTTCCCATATCATTTCTTCTATATTCTTGTTCCTCCATAATACTTTCACGGAAGCTACATCCTTTGTTCTCAGCTTGCGGACTTGTCGATCTAATATAGCCACTGACACTTCATCATATGATAGATCCTTTGTAACTTGTACATCTTTGATAGGGATGACCCGAGAAGGGTCTCCAATACATTTTCTCAACATAGATACATGGAATACCGGGTGGACAAATTCCAATTCAGATGGCAATTCTAACTCGTAAGCAACCTGTCCAATTCGTCGAAGAATTTTGTACGGCCCAATATACCGCGGACTCAACTTACCCTTCTTCCCAAAATGCATAACACCCTTCATCGGCGAGATCTTCAGGAAAACCCAATCACCAACCTCAAATTCCAGATCACGATGCCGGACATCGGAATAAGACTTTTGCCTGCTTTGTGCCGTCCTCAGTCGCTCTTGTATCACTTTCACCTTCTCAATGGCTTGGTGAATCAAATCTGGCCCATATAATTCTGTCTCACCGACTTCGAACCATCCAACTGGTGATCTACATCTCCTCCTGTACAGTGCCTCATACGGGGCCATTTTAATACTGGAATGGTAGCTATTATTGTAGGCAAAATCTATAAGTGCCAGATGGTCATCCCAATTCCCCTTGAAATCTAGAACACATGCTCGTAGCATATCTTCAAGCATCTGGATGGTACGTTCAGCCTGTCCGTCAGTCTGCGGATGGAATGTAGTGCTGAGATTTACTTGTGTACCTAAACCCTTCTGAAAAGACCTCCAAAAGTTAGCCGTAAATTGAGCTCCTCGGTCTGATATAATAGATACCGGCACACCATGAAGCCTAACAATCTCCTTGATATATAACTTCGCATAATCTTCAGCCGTGTAAGTTGTCTTAACTGGTAGAAAATGGGCAGATTTTGTAAGTCGATCA
This sequence comes from Nicotiana tomentosiformis, assembly GCF_000390325.3. Classification (NCBI taxonomy): domain Eukaryota; kingdom Viridiplantae; phylum Streptophyta; class Magnoliopsida; order Solanales; family Solanaceae; genus Nicotiana; species Nicotiana tomentosiformis. The sequence goes on along the minus strand of NC_090812.1, from coordinate 44,109,993 downwards.
ACTATCACCCAGATGGAGTCAAACTTATGATAAGAGCGAGGTAATCCAATAATGAAGTCCATATTAATCACCTCCCATTTCCAGGTCGGAATCTCTATATTCTGAATCAATCCACTAGGTTTCTGATGCTCGATCTTTACTTGTTGACAATTAGGACACTGGGCTACAAATTCTGCAATAGACTTCTTCATGTTATCCCACCAATACTGCTCCTTAACGTCATGATACATCTTTGTCGAGCCAGGATGGATAGAATATCGGGACTGGTGAATCTCAATCATAATCTTCTCTCGCAACCCTGCCACACTAGGTACACATAATCGGCCCTGGTATCTCAGTGTCCCATCTCCTCCGATCTTGAAAGCTGTAATCTTACACTGCTGAATTCCCTCTCTCAATCTTACTAAGGTAGGATCTTCATATTGCCGTGCTTTTACCTCGGCTACCAAAGATGATTCTGCTGTATTCTGTACAGTAACACCTCCGTCATCAGAGTCCAACAATCTGATTCTCATATTGGCCAGCTGGTGAAGCTCTTTGGTCAACCCTTGTCTACCTGCCTCAATATGTATTAAGCTTCCCATTGACTTACGGTTGAGAGCGTCTGCCACAACATTGGCTTTATCGGGATGGTACAATATCTCGACGTCATAGTCTTTCAGTAATTCAAGCCACCTACGCTGCCTCAAATTCAACTCCTTCTGCTTGAAGATGTATTGTAAATTCTTGTGATCTGTGTAGATGTCAACATGGATGCCGTATAAGTAGTGCCTCCATATCTTCAAAGCATATATTACTGCAGCCAATTCCAAATCATGAGTCGGGTAATTCTTTTCATGCTTCTTCAATTGTCTTGATGCATAAGCAATCACCTTCCCACGTTGCATCAATACGCACCCCAAACCTATACCTGAGGCATCACAATATACCACATAACCTTCTGTTCCTTCTGGGAGAGTGAGCACTGGCGCGGATGTCAATCGATTCTTTAGCTCCTGAAAACTATGTTCACAAGCATCAGACCACTGGAACTTAGTTTTCTGTGTTAACTTAGTCAATGGTGTTGATATTGAGGAAAACCCTTCTACAAACCGCCTATAATATCCTGCTAGCCCCAGGAAGCTGCGGACTTCTGACGGTGTTGTCGGTCTCGGCCAATTCTTCACTGCATCGATCTTCTGAGTGTCGACACTAATACCCTCATCAGATATCACATGGCCAAGGAATGCTACTGAGTTCAGCCAGAATTCACATTTAGAGAGCTTAGCATATAACTTATGATCCTGAAGGGTCTGTAATACTATCCGCAAGTGGCCCGCATGTTCCGCCTCCGAACGAGAATACACCAGAATGTCATCAATGAATACGATCACGAACACATCAAGATAGGGCCTGAATATACTATTCATGAGATCCATAAAAGCTGCTGGGGTATTTGTTAGCCTGAATGACATCACCAAGAACTCAAAATGCCCATATCTTGTCCGGAAGGCCGTCTTTGGAATATCCTTCTCCTTAACCCTCACCTGATGATACCCTGAACGCAAGTCAATCTTGGAGAAATACTTGGCACCCTAGAGTTGGTCAAACAGGTCATCAATTCTTGGAAGTGGATACTTGTTCTTTATTGTAAACTTATTCAACTGTCGATAATCTATACACATCCTTAACAACCCATCTTTCTTCCGCACGAACAAAACTGGTGCACCCCAAGGTGAAGTGCTAGGCCTAATGAAACCCTTATCCAGCAAGTCCTTCAACTGTGCTTTCAACTCTCGCAGCTCTGCCGGGGCCATCCTATATGGAGGGATAGAGATTGGTTAAGTTTCAGGCAATGCATTAATGCTAAACTCAATCTCCCTTTCAGGAGGAAGGCCTGGGAGTTCATCTGGGAAAACATCTGGAAATTCATTGACCACGGGGATTAATTGTAGAGTAGGCGGCTTCACCTCCGCATCCCTAACGCGAACAAGATGATAAATGTAACCTTTTGAGATCATCTTCCTTGCCTTAAGATAGGAAATAAACCTACCTTTCGGCGTAGCAATGTTCCCCTTCCATTCAATGGCGGGTTTACCTGGAAACTGAAACCTAACCATCTTCGTACGACAGTCAACATTTGCATAGCATGAGGCCAACCAGTCCATTCCCATTATCACATCGAAATCAACCATTTCTAACTCAAATAAATTTGCCGAGGTTTGACGACTACAAATCATCACAGTGCAACCTTTATAAACCCTTCTAGCAATCACAGAATCTCCTATCGGAGTGGATACCGCAAGTGGTTTACTTATCAATTCAGGTTCAATGCCAAACTTATTAGCCACAAAGGGTGTAACATATGATAAGGTAGATCCTGGATCAATTAGCGCATATACATCATAAGAAAACACAGACAATATACCTGTAACAACATCCGGAGATGACTCGAGATCTTGTCGACCTACTAGAGCATAGGTTCGATTTTGAGCACCACTCGAACTCGACACTGAACCTCTACCTCTACCACGACCTGTCGACTGTTGAAAACCTTGTGCTGGAGGTTGAACTGATGAGGAAGAACCAGATACAGATCCAGTTGGTTGAGCCATACCACCACCTCCTCTGTTACGACAATCCCGCATCATATGGCCACGCTGTCCGCAAGAATAGCATGCATCGGAACCTCGACAGCACAGTCCAGAGTGGGCCTTGCCGCACTGATCACAACGAGGTGTTTGGGGTCTCGTCTGACTAGTATCTCTATGAAATTGGGAGCCTGGTGCCCTCGAACTCTGACCTGAACCAGAATAGGTAAATCGATCATACCGAGGCCTCTGAAACTGTGGAGGAGCACTAGCTACAGGTGGCGCCGAACTCCTCGAAGATTGGGGCCTGATACTGCCTCTAAACTCATCAAAATACCCTGCAAATCTCGCCCTCTTATGCTGGCCCCTATCCTGCTCCCTATCTGCCCTGTGCTGGCGCTTACAATCCTCTAGGGTCTGGGCATAAGCCTGAATACGGGAAATATCCATGCCCTCTACCAAGGAGGCTGTTGTGCACTCATTTATCAGATGTGGTCCCAACCCGTTCACGAACAGATGCACCCTATCACTCATCTCTGACACTATATGGGGAGCATACCTTGCTAAAGAATCAAACTGTATACTATACTCTCGTACACTCATATTACCCTGTCGAAGGTTCAAGAACTTATCAGCTCTAGCTCGTCGTATCTCAACTGGCAAGTAGTGACAAAGAAAGGCCTAAGAAAATTCCTTCCACACAGCTAGAGGAGCATTCGGACCCCTAGATCTCTCCCAACTATCATACCAGAAAACCGCTAAATCCCGTAACCGATAAGAAGCCAAATCTACTGCCTCCGTATCACTAGCATGCATAACCCGCAATGTACGATGAATCTGATCAATAAATATTTGTGGGTCCTCCTTAGGGTCTGATCCGGTAAACACTGGAGAGTCTAGATTAATAAAATCACGAACTCTCGCACTAAACGGTTTATCAGCAGCATCGGTATTCTGCCTCTGAGCCTGAGCAGCTACCAAGCTAGTCAACAATTGCACCGCACTGCGTATATCATGGTCTGTAGTGCCAGACGGAGGAACTGTATGTACTGGGTGCCTCCTAATATCCTCTGGAGGAGACGGAGAGGTATGAGATGGCATCTCACTCTAAGCCTCACTTTGGCCTGCTCTGGCTGGAGGCACCTGAATGTTACCCTCTCCCACAGCTGTATCAAGCCGTTTACTAATCGCTTGCTTCCTAGTCGAAGGCATCGCTGAAAGAAAACAAGGTGAATATTAGATATGAACACTTACTACTCAACTCTACGCACGATCTAGATTCAGGAAGAAGGTAACAACCCTAGATGTCACGTAGCCTCCTGATTATAAATGTGGCGCGCTACACATCCATAATCAAAACTCTACTAGACACGGCTCATAGACAACCCCTAGGACAGACTTGCTCTGATACCAAGTTTGTCACGACCCAACTGGAGGGTCATGACTAGCACCCGGGCCATACTTGCCGAGCACCAACGTACATTTTATCTAACCTTCCTTATTATCTTTAAGGGCCGACAAGATCAATATAAATAGTAGACATGGATCATGAACATCCAACAATGAAAGATAATGTCATGAACATACATAACATGGGACGACAAGACTGTCAAGAAACTATATATAAGGTACGAGCTACCATGATGCCATGAAAGACTATACAACAAAAATCAGCCGACAAGGCATTCTAAACCATACATAAGTCGACACCTGTCTATGAGCCTCTAAAAGAACATAAATGCTACAACATTGCCGGAACAGGGCCCCGACATACCCATAATGTCTATAACAAAAATGCATACCAAGACCACGGCAAGTCCGAAGAAGGGATCTCGCCAATAACCGCTGAACCGGATAGCCTACTGTGATGGGGGAGCTGCGTCTACCCGTCTATCAGGACCTGCAGCACGACATGCAGCGTCCACAAATAAAAAGGACGTCAGTACAAATAAAGTACTGAGTATGTAAGGCAGGAAAGCATAAGTGAGAACAGTAATGTAAACAGGGATAGAGAATATACAACCTGTGACATCTGGGTACCTCTGAGGGCTACTGACATGAAATACATGATACATACATATATATACATAAACTTTTAAAACATACGCCTTTGTGGGCATCACCATCATCATATCGTACCCGGCCGTAATAGGCTCGGTAAGACGTACCCGGCCATCATAGGGCTTGGTAGAATCGTACCCGGCCACGTGGAGCTCGGTAAAACCCAACTGATCAGTGGTTGCACAATAGATGCCATACCCGGCCAACTATAGCGCGGCTCGGTAGAGTAAAATAGATACATATATATGATGCATGCTGGACTCATTGGAATCACATTTTGAACCTTTCAGAGTGACGTAAGGTCGGTATCCTTCGTACACGTTATTAGGATTAACTCTTCATCAAGAATCTTATAAGAATCAGGAACTACCAACAACATTGATAATATAAGAATAAGAGAAGTAACATCAATATCAATCGTTTCATAAGAAGGGCAGCAATGTAAGTACTGCTAGCTTCTAAGAGTAGAGTATCTTTGGGAGCTCGTTCATTACATTATGTACAATCGGAGTCGTGCAAAAGAATGAAGGGGATAGCCTCACATACCTTGTATATACTGCCCAACCTCAAGCTATGCAAATGTCACGACTCCTTAGTCTACAATAAGACAAATGACACTATCATTATCGTTTAAGCGTCGTAACTATTATGTATCGACCACAACCTATTTTACGATGAAACGGACAGCACCTCCCCTATTTATATGACTTCCCACAAGTCAATACAATCACCAAACAGCCCAAACAACATCATTAATAATCATATTGAGCCTCCAAAACAGTCCACCAACCAACAACATTACTACCAAGCCTTTCGATATATATTTCACAAGTTCTAGCTTCAACGACTTAGCTGCAACTTGGATAATCTTAAATATATATAGAGTAAGAGGTTCCTTACCTTTAAACAGAAAGAACAACTCCAATTTGACCTTAATTTTCCACGAAATATCCCTTCAATTCTGCCACAAGAACAAGGAAGCGAAACTAGCAATTAATTCGGGTTTTTCGGCACTAGAATTACTTTAGAAGACTTGAAATCACCTAGGGTTGATATTAAAAACTTGAAGGTGTATTTACAGGACATAAAACACTTAAAACAACCTCCCACACGAGCTGGAACAACACAAAAATCAGCAACAACAAGAAGAACAAGAAACTTACTAGCGCCACGGGATTCCTGACATTTGATTTGTGTTGTTTGCCCTTTGTTTGGTTCTTGGATCATGAGAGAACCTTGAGAGACTGATTTTAGGGTTATAAGGTCTGAATATACTGAAAAATAATGACTTAAAACGGGGTTGAGGTATCTTATATATGTCCATATGTCTTAAACCGCCTTTGTGGGCCCCATAGAGAGCAGCTTGGCGCACTCTCGCAAAAATGCGAATATCTCTCTATTCCGAGATCGTATCGACAAACGGTTTAATGCATTGGAAATTAGACTCATAGATCTTCAATTTGATAAGTAGATCACCCCATAATTCCAAGCACATTGGGAGAAAAATGCAGTAACATTTGACCTAAAGTTTAAGTAAAATTATAAACCTAAGTTGCGACAACTTTTATCGACTTTTGTTTCATAACTCGCTTGACTTCAAGACTTATGATGCGGATATTATATGATTCAAATACATTAAAACAAGACCTCTTGGGACAGTTAATCACCTCTAGTGTTACCCGAAAATACGGGTTACAACATCCTTGATTCGTTTAACTTCTAATATTTGTTAACCACTCTTATACACCCTTGTATCGTTTAAGACCAATAGGATTAACTTCTTATCATCTCAAAGATAATCTCTTCTTGGATTTACATCGACTAACTTACGACGTGATCTATGGTATGCGAATTTGGGTTGTAACACCCTCTCCCCCTTAGGAACATTCGTCCTCGAATGTAAGGGTTTATGGGGTGTCTAACTCATCATGGATTCCGACGGAGATTTCCGGCTGCGTTTCCCCCATAAAATGGACACTAGCCAAACTTGCAAGCAGTTAAACCCAACCTATGGCCTTACAAGACTATACAAAGCATTATGGATATGTACATTATCTGTATATCACCATTTTGTATTAAAAAAAAGAGTATTCACAAGCTATTTCTTACCTCATAGAGCCGTTTCACCTTATAATGCATCCTTCTTTCCCCCGGCATCCTCGTTATCTTCACTCTGGAATAGGTAAGGGTATTTAGACTTCATCTCCTCTTCTGCTTCCCATGTCATTTCTTCTATATTCTTGTTCCTCCATAATACTTTCACGGAAGCTACATCCTTTGTTCTCAGCTTGCGGACTTGTCGATCTAATATAGCCACTGGCACTTCATCATATGATAGATCCTTTGTAACTTGTACATCTTTGATAGGGACGACCCGAGAAGGGTCTCCAATACATTTCCTCAACATAGATACATGGAATACCGGGTGGACAAATTCCAATTCAGATGGCAATTCTAACTCGTAAGCAACCTGTCCAATTCGTCGAAGAATTTTGTACGGCCCAATATACCGCGGACTCAACTTACCCTTCTTCCCAAAACGCATAACACCCTTCATCGGCGAGATCTTCAGGAAAACCCAATCACCAACCTCAAATTCCAGATCACGACGTCGGACGTCGGAATAAGACTTTTGCCTGCTTTGTGCCGTCCTCAGTCGCTCTTGTATCACTTTCACCTTCTCAATGGCTTGGTGAATCAAATCTGGCCCATATAATTCTGTCTCACCGACTTCGAACCATCCAACTGGTGATCTACATCTCCTCCCGTACAGTGCCTCACACGGGGCCATTTTAATACTAGAATGGTAGCTATTATTGTAGGCAAATTCTATAAGTGCCAGATGGTCATCCCAATTCCCTTGAAATCTAGAACACATGCTCGTAGCATATCTTCAAGGGTCTGGATGGTACGTTCAGCCTGTCCGTCAGTCTGCGGATGGAATGCAGTGCTGAGATTTACTTGTGTACCTAAACCCTTCTGAAAAGACCTCCAAAAGTTAGCCGTAAATTGAGTTCCTCGGTCTGATATAATAAATACAGGCACACCATGAAGCCTAACAATCTCCTTGATATATAACTTCGCATAATCTTCAGCCGTTGAAAGTTGTCTTAACTAGTAGAAAATGGGCAGATTTTGTAAGTCGATCAACTATCACCCAGATGGAGTCAAACTTATGATAAGAGCGAGGTAATCCAATAATGAAGTCCATATTAATCACCTCCCATTTCCAGGTCGGAATCTCTATATTCTGAATCAATCCACTAGGTTTCTGATGCTCGATCTTTACTTGTTGACAATTAGGACACTGGGCTACAAATTCTGCAATAGACTTCTTCATGTTATCCCACCAATACTGCTCCTTAACGTCATGATACATCTTTGTCGAGCCAGGATGGATAGAATATCGGGACTGGTGAATCTCAATCATAATCTTCTCTCGCAACCCTGCCACACTAGGTACACATAATCGGCCCTGGTATCTCAGTGTCCCATCTCCTCCGATCTTGAAAGCTGTAATCTTACACTGCTGAATTCCCTCTCTCAATCTTACTAAGGTAGGATCTTCATATTGCCGTGCTTTTACCTCGGCTACCAAAGATGATTCTGCTGTATTCTGTACAGTAACACCTCCGTCATCAGAGTCCAACAATCTGATTCTCATATTGGCCAGCTGGTGAAGCTCTTTGGTCAACCCTTGTCTACCTGCCTCAATATGTATTAAGCTTCCCATTGACTTACGGCTGAGAGCGTCTGCCACAACATTGGCTTTACCGGGATGGTACAATATCTCGATGTCATAGACTATCAGTAATTCAAGCCACCTACGCTGCCTCAAATTCAACTCCTTCTGCTTGAAGATGTATTGTAAACTCTTGTGATCTGTGTAGATGTCAACATGGACGCCGTATAAGTAGTGCCTCCATATCTTAAAAGCATATATTACTGCAGCCAATTCCAAATCATGAGTCGGGTAATTCTTTTCATGCTTCTTCAATTGTCTTGATGCATAAGCAATCACCTTCCCACGTTGCATCAATACGCACCCCAAACCTATACCTGAGGCATCACAATATACCACATAACCTTCTGTTCCTTCTGGGAGAGTGAGCACTGGCGCGGATGTCAATCGATTCTTTAGCTCCTGAAAACTATGTTCACAAGCATCAGACCACTGGAACTTGGTAGCTTTCTGTGTTAACTTAGTCAATGGTGCTGATATAGAGGAAAACCCTTCTACAAACCGCCTATAATATCCTGCTAGCCCCAGGAAGCTGCGGACTTCTGACGGTGTTGTCGGTCTCGGCCAATTCTTCACTGCATCGATCTTCTGAGTGTCGACACTAATACCCTCATCAGATATCACATGGCCAAGGAATGCTACTGAGTTCAGCCAGAATTCACATTTAGAGAGCTTAGCATATAACTTATGATCCTGAAGGGTCTGTAATACTATCCGCAAGTGGCCCGCATGTTCCGCCTCCAAACGAGAATACACCAGAATGTCATCAATGAATACGATCACGAACACATCAAGATAGGGCCTAAATATACTATTCATGAGATCCATAAAAACTGCTGGGGCATTTGTTAGCCCGAACGACATCACCAAGAACTCAAAATGCCCATATCTTGTCCGGAAGGCCGTCTTTGGAATATCCTTCTCCTTAACCCTCACCTGATGATACCCTGAACGCAAGTCAATCTTGGAGAAATACTTGGCACCCTGGAGTTGGTCAAACAGGTTATCAATTCTTGGAAGTGGATACTTGTTCTTTATTGTAAACTTATTCAACTGTCGATAATCGATACACATCCTTAACGACCAATCTTTCTTCCGCACGAACAAGACTGGTGCACCCCAAGGTGAAGTGCTAGGCCTAATGAAACCCTTATCCAGCAAGTCCTTCAACTGTGCTTTCAACTCTCGCAACTCTGCCGGGGCCATCCTGTATGGAGGGATAGAGATCGGTTGAGTGTCAGGCAATGCATCAATGCTAAACTCAATCTCCCTTTCAGGAGGAAGGCCTGGGAGTTCATCTGGGAAAACATCTGGAAATTCATTGACCACGGGGATTAATTGTAGAGTAGGCGGCTTCGCCTCCGCATCCCTAACGCGAACAAGATGATAAATGTAACCTTTTGAGATCATCTTCCTTGCCTTAAGATAGGAAATAAACCTACCTTTCGGCGTAGCAATGTTCCCCTTCCATTCAATGGCGGGTTCACCTGGAAACTGAAACCTAACCATCTTCGTACGACAGTCAACATTTGCATAGCATGAGGACAACCAGTCCATTCCCATTATCACATCGAAATCAACCATTTCTAAATCAAATAAATTTGCCGAGGTTTGACGACTACAAATCATCACAGTGCAACCTTTATAAACCCTTCTAGCAATCATAGAATCTCCTATTGGAGTGGATACCGCAAGTGGTTTACTTATCAATTCAGGTTCAATGCCAAACTTATTAGCCACAAAGGGTGTAACATATGATAAGGTAGAGCCTGGATCAATTAGCGCATATACATCATAAGAAAACACAAACAATATACCTGTAACAACATCCGGAGATGACTCGATATCTTGTCGACCTACTAGAGCATAGGTTTGATTTTGAGCACCACTCGAACTCGGCACTGAACCTCTACCTCTACCACGACCTATCGACTGTTGAAAACCTTATGCTGGAGGTCGAACTGATGAGGAAGAACCAGACACAGATCCAGTCGGTTGAGCCATACCACCACCTCTTCTGTTAGGACAATCCTGCATCATATGGCCACGATGTCCGCAAGAATAGCACGCATCGGAACCTCGACGGCACAGTCCAAAGTGGGCCTTGCCGCACTGATCACAACAAGGTGTTGGGGGTCTCGTCTGACTAGTATATCTATGAAATTGTGAGCCTGATGCCCTCGAACTCTGACCTGAACCAGAATAGGTAAATCGATCATACCGAGGCCTCTGAAACTGTGGAGGAGCACTAGCTACAGGTGGCGCCGAACTCCTCGAAGATTGGGGCCTGATACTGCCTCTGAACTCATCAGAATACCCTGCAAATCTCGCCCTCTTATGCTGGCCCCTATCCTGCTCCCTATCTGCCCTTTGCTGGCGCTTACGATCCTCTAGGGTCTGGGCATAAGCCTGAATACGGGAAATATCCATGCCCTCTACCAAGGAGGCTGTTGTGCACTCATTTATCAGATGTGGTCCCAACCCGTTCACGAACAGATGCACCCTATCACTCATCTCTGACACCATATGGGGAGCATACCTTGCTAAAGAATCAAACTGTATACTATACTCTCGTACACTCATATTACCCTGTCGAAGGTTCAAGAACTTATCAGCTCTAGCTCGTCGTATCTCAACTGGCAAGTAGTGACGAAGAAAGGCCTCAGAAAATTCCTTCCACACGGCTGGAGGAGCGTTCGGACCCCTAGATCTCTCCCAACTATCATACCAGAAAACCGCTAAATCCCGTAACCGATAAGAAGCCAACTCTACTGCCTCCGTATCACTAGCATGCATAACCCGCAATGTACGATGAATCTGATCAATAAATATTTGTGGGTCCTCCTTGGGGTCTGATCCGATAAACACTGGAGGGTCTAGATTAATAAAATCATGAACTCTCGCACTAACCGGTTTATCAGCAGCACCGGTATTCTGCCTCTGAGCCTGAGCAGCTACCAAGCTAGTCAACAATTGCACCGCACTGCGTATATCGTGGTCTATAGTGCCAGACGGAGAACCTGGATGTACTGGGTGCCTCCTAATATCCTCTGGAGGAGACGGAGAGGTATGAGACGGCATCTCACTCTGAGCCTCACTTTGGCCTGCTCTGGGTGGAGGCACCTGAATGTTACCCTCTCCCACAGCTGTATCAAGCCGTTTACTAATCGCTTGCTTCCTAGTAGAAGGCATCGCTGAAAGAAAACAAGGTGAATATTAGATATGAACACTTACTACTCAACTCTACGCACGATCTAGATTCAGGAAGAAGGTAACAACCCTAGATGTCACGTAGCCTCCTGATTATAAATGTGGCGCGCTACACATCCATAATCAAAACTCTACTAGACACGGCTCATAGACAACCCCTAGGACAGACTTGCTCTGATACCAAGTTTGTCACGACCCAACTGGAGGGTCATGACTAGCACCCGGGCCATACTTGCCGAGCACCAACGTACATTTTATCTAACCTTCCTTATTATCTTTAAGGGCCGACAAGATCAATATAAATAGTAGACATGGATCATGAACATCCAACAATGAAAGATAATGTCATGAACATACATAACATGGGACGACAAGACTGTCAAGAAACTATATATAAGGTACGAGCTACCATGATGCCATGAAAGACTATACAACAAAAATCAGCCGACAAGGCATTCTAAACCATACATAAGTCGACACCTGTCTATGAGCCTCTAAAAGAACATAAATGCTACAACATTGCCGGAACAGGGCCCCGACATACCCATAATGTCTATAACAAAAATGCATACCAAGACCACGGCAAGTCCGGAGAAGGGATCTCGCCAATAACCGCTGAACCGGATAGCCTACTGTGATGGGGGAGCTGCGTCTACCCGTCTATCAGGACCTGCAGCACGACATGCAGCGTCCACAAATAAAAAGGACGTCAGTACAAATAAAGTACTGAGTATGTAAGGCAGGAAAGCATAAGTGAGAACAGTAATGTAAACAGGGATAGAGAATATACAACCTGTGACATCTGGGTACCTCTGAGGGCTACTGACATGAAATACATGATACATACATATATATACATAAACTTTTAAAACATACGCCTTTGTGGGCATCACCATCATCATATCGTACCCGGCCATAATAGGCTCGGTAAAACGTACCCGGCCATCATAGGGCTCGGTAGAATCGTACCCGGCCACGTGGAGCTCGGTAAAACCCAACTGATCAGTGGTTGCACAATAGGTGCCATACCCGGCCGACTATAGCGCGGCTCGGTAGAGTAAAATAGATACATATATATGATGCATGCTGGACTCATTGGAATCACATTTTGAACCTTTCGGAGTGACGTAAGGTCGGTATCCTTCGTACACGTTATTAGGATTAACTCTTCATCAAGAATCTTATAAGAATCAGGAACTACCAACAACATTGATAATATAAGAATAAGAGAAGTAACATCAATATCAATCGTTTCATAAGAAGGGCAGCAATGTAAGTACTGCTAGCTTCTAAGAGTAGAGTATCTTTGGGAGCTCGTTCATTAAATTATGTACAATCGGAGTCATGCAAAAGAATGAAGGGGATAGCCTCACATACCTTGTATATACTGCCCAACCTCAAGCTATGCAAATGTCACGACTCCTTAGTCTACAATAAGACAAATGACACTATTATTATCGTTTAAGCGTCGTAACTATTATGTATCGACCACAACCTATTTTACGATGAAACGGACAGCACCTTCCCTATTTATATGACTTCCCACAAGTCAATACAATCACCAAACAGCCCAAACAACATCATTAATAATCATATTGAGCCTCCAAAACAGTCCACCAACCAACAACATTACTACCAAGCCTTTCGATATATATTTCACAAGTTCTAGCTTCAACGACTTAGCTGCAACTTGGATAATCTTAAATATATATAGAGTAAGAGGTTCCTTACCTTTAAACAGAAAGAACAACTCCAATTTGACCTTAATTTTCCACGAAATATCCCTTCAATTCTGCCACAAGAACAAGGAAGCGAAACTAGCAATTAATTCGGGTTTTTCGGCACTAGAATTACTTTAGAAGACTTGAAATCACCTAGGGTTGATATTAAAAACTTGAAGGTGTATTTACAGGACATAAAACACTTAAAACAACCTCCCACACGAGCTGGAACAACACAAAAATCAGCAACAACAAGAAGAACAAGAAACTTACTAGCGCCACGGGATTCCTGACATTTGATTTGTGTTGTTTGCCCTTTGTTTGGTTCTTGGATCATGAGAGAACCTTGAGAGACTGATTTTAGGGTTATAAGGTCTGAATATACTGAAAAATAATGACTTAAAACGGGGTTGAGGTATCTTATATATGTCCATATGTCTTAAACCGCCTTTGTGGGCCCCATAGAGAGCAGCTTGGCGCACTCTCGCGAAAATGCAAATATCTCTCTATTCCGATATCGTATCGACGAACGGTTTAATGCGTTGGAAACTAGACTCATAGATATTCAATTTGATAGGTAGATCACCCCATAATTCCAAGCACATTGGGAGAAAAATGCAGTAACATTTGACCTAAAGTTTAAGTAAAATTATAAACCTAAGTTGCGACAACTTTTATCGACTTTTGTTTCATAACTCGCTTGACTTCAAGACTTATGATGCGGATATTATATGATTCAAATACATTAAAACAAGACCTCTTGGGACAGTTAATCACCTCTAGTGTTACCCGAAAATACGGGTTACAACATCCTTGATTCGTTTAACTTCTAATATTTGTTAACCACTCTTATACACCCTTGTATCGTTTAAGACCAATAGGATTAACTTCTTATCATCTCAAAGATAATCTCTTCTTGGATTTACATCGACTAACTTACGACGTGATCTATGGTATGCGAATTTGGGTTGTAACACTCTCTCCCCCTTAGGAACATTCGTCCTCGAATGTAAGGGTTTATGGGGTGTCTAACTCATCGTGGATTCCGACGGAGATTTCTGGCTGAGTTTCCCCCATAAAATGGACACTAGCCAAACTTGCAAGCAGTTAAACCCAACCTATGGCCTTACAAGACTATACAAAGCATTATGGATATGTACATTATCTGCATATCACCATTTTGTATTAAAAAAAAGAGTATTCACAAGCTATTGCTTACCTCATAGAGCCGTTTCACCTTATAATGCGTCCTTCTTTCCCCCGGCATCCTCGTTATCTTCACTGACTATACGGACAAGGCAAGTCAAAGTAAAGTCGATGCACCTGATACGACTAAAAAAGAGAGCAATAGTCTAAAACCCCAAGCAATTGACCAGGAGAGGATCATCGGGAATGGAATAAGGGCCTACCAACCCTTTCTTAATCTAAGGCATCTACCCCTGGCAGAAAAAAAGAGGAAAATAAAGCCTATTGATACCTTAGCTTTGAACAAGCTTCTTCAATCCTGCTGCGTTTCTCCCTCTATATAGCGTAGGTAGCTTGCTTCCAAGTCACTCACCGGAACCAGATAAGGAACAAGAGAGAGAAGCAACTCAATTTCAAAGGTTAGGCGCGATAGCCACTCGTGCAGAATGATATGTTTTGGAGAAAAGCTCTATCTCATGGTGCTTTTGTTAGGAGTTTTCCCTCTCCGATATATTTATCTATGGGAACCCTGATGGAAAGGGTTGTTGGCCCCCTCTTTGCTAGTTCTCTCATACTAGCATCAACTGATGTTAAGGATAACCCAATAGTCAGGTTTTATTACTTCCAAAATCCCGGTGATGGATGTGGAGAGGTGTGTGAACAGAAAGATTCATGATCGACAACAAAGCCGCTCCATGTAGGAATTCAAGTATCAACAAGAGTTTGGTCCTATATATTTCGGGTATGTTGGACTTTTATTGCTTGTTGATCTATCCAATGATTTTCAGATGGGATAGTTCTGTCGTTGTTACCACAATATCGCATTACCATGGCGGCTGCCTTGTTGGGAAAGTTGTTGATAGGAACTTAAGACTGGGGCACTCAGAGTTGTTGATGGTTTAACCTTTACTGTGTCACCGGGCACCAATCCACTGGCTACATAATTGATGCTTGGCCGCTAAGTGCTTTAATATGCATTGGATATTGCACAGAAGTGCAATTGCGACTAATCGGGAGCTTGCGTATGTAAACGAAAGAGTAGATATCCCCCATGATAACTGAATGCAAGCGAGACTGGACCTAGATTCCCGTATGTAAGTGAAAATGGAAAGAAAGGTGTTCCCTTTCCCTTTCTCCTTTCTTTTCTAGAAAGGGGAAGAGGAGCTCAAACAAGGTTCAAAGTATGGTTTAAAGAAAGCCTTTCGGGTTAGTGAGGAACATGATAGTGAAAGAGAGAGAGAGGAAATCAGTTTATGGCGGCTTACCTTTGTACGTTCAATAACAGTTGTGACTCCTTGGCATTTATAAATGCACCGGCATCCCAATCTGATATGTTTACATTTCTTCTTGATGGCCTGCCTTCGGACTATGAAAGCTTTGTCACTACGGCGAAGCTTCAACGACTAAAACCAACTACGGGTGAGCTTTGGTCTAGCTTGTTGTTACATGAGTCTTGCCTTCAGCAGATGCATCCTATTACTATATTAATGATTCTGTATACTAACCGAGTCCGCACTCGCCCGAGAACACGTATGTCCTCCCTGTAATTGTCTTGTCTTTGTTATGGTTTCAGGGCCTACGTCTACCCGTATGGAGCCACCATCATTCGCAAGGCATGCTTGACATTGGACCCGATGTTGAGCTTCTCGTAGCCTAGTACCGGTGAACTAGGCAAGCTGTCACGCCCCAACACCGAGAAGCGTGACCGGCGCTCAACCGAGTGAACCTGACCGAGCAAGCCTGTTAGATTTCATTCTACCCAAACTCATCAACGAATGGAGATAATACATAATTTCATTAATTAGACACAAACGGTGTTCATGTCTACAATACCAATTCATTACCAATAGTTTCATCATTTTTAAAGTCTCAAATGGGCAAATAATACCGCCACAACATAACATATTTTGACTTGCCCAGCACCAATACACAACTCGCGCAATGTCTACGGAGCGTCTATAGATAAATACGAGTACAATAATAATGCCGACAACAAGGTCCCGGCTATACCTTAAATAGAATACACAAAGTACAAAAGATTCATGACCCCGGAATGAAATGGGGCTCACCAAGTCAGCTGGGAAGAAGGTGTACTGCTATCACTGATCAATATCTCCTGCTGTGGAACCACCTGCATCCATTTAAAGATGTAGCGCCCCCGGCAAAAGGGACGTTAGTACCGTCGAATAGCACTAGTATGTATAACTAAACAGCCTCTCAATAGAATGACAAATAATACAAACTAGATTATCATAATATCAATGAAAGCCTTAATTAACATCAAACCTCAATTTAGGATCAAGACAGTGTTCAAATCAATTTCCATATCTCACATTGGTAGATTTTTAGTATCGATATACCATTATCCACAATACCATTATTCACAAAACCAGTACCACCGTACTCTTAGCACGATGTTCGATCATGGCCCGACTGGATAGGCCATCTCATTAGAGACATCCACCATAATTTCTCTCAATATCAATACCACCGTCTTTAACACGGAGTCCAATCACGACCCGGTCGGCTAGGCTATCCACTAGGGATATCGACCATAATCACAATTTCAATTATAATTTCCAGCACAATCACCACCATGTGTGCGGCATGGTGTCCGATAATGACCCGACCGGCTAGGCTGCCTTATTTGAGACATCAACCTTTTGACATCAATCATTGCATTTCATAATACTTTCACATCTTTTCATTTCATTGGCACTAGTGGCTATAATTATAAGATCATTCTTGGCACATTGGCCATATTCAATATTTCATACTCACCTTATCAATTTCAAATATTATTATCATCATCAACAACGAATACAATTCAAATCAAGGTGTGTAATACACATGTGAGAAATTTTAGAGTATAAGGCACATAGAGATATTTCACAAAATTTAGCATAATTGCCTTCATTTGAACTTGACTTAAAGTCAAAAAATTATTAATGCACAGCCCGTACTTTTAATACATCCTCAATTGGTAACATAATATGAATAAATCATTTAGGATGCTTTTTGAATATATATATATATATAATATAACATGAATAAAGCATTTAGTATGCTTGTTGAATATATATATATATATATATATATCTTTCAACCCAATCTTACTCGGAATGGCCAGTCTCATAATGAATCACTCGGGACTTACATAATTTACATGAATATCATGGGATTCAATTCTAAGAGAAGAGTTTAGCCAACATACCTCACTTGAGCTTCCTTAAACTCTAAAACGTTCCGGAATTCTTAGAAACTTCAATCTATTGCAGAAATATAACAAATTAATTCAAAATTTGGAAGATGATCATGGTTCTAGCTCACTTGAGCATTTTATCAAACACTAGGTGTGTATAAGGTTTCAATAAACTTTTTATGAAGGATTCCATCATCCCACAACCCAATCTTTACCATTTTTGGCTCAACAATCTTCCTACACCCTTTGATATCACATGCATGTAAAATAATCAACTCTCATGAAAAAAAATTATCTTGCTAATTACCAGTTTTTAGATGATTTTGAAATTAGGGTTTAGGGTGTAGAATCATACCTCTAGGATGAGGACCTAGTGAGCTTCCTTTCTTAATCTTCCAAAACTTGAGCAAGAATTGAAGAAAAATTATTGAAGAACACCTTCTCACTCAGATTATGTCTCAAAAATGGCCCAAAGAGTGTATTTAACGAAATAGGGTCGGGTTTTAAAAACCAAAAAATGGAGCTCTGGAACAGTTCTACGGTCACATATGCGACCGCATATCGGTCGCATAATTGCTGATAAAATGATAAAAAAGCTGTCTGTGTATGCGGTGCGGTCCGCATAACTATTATGCAATCGCATAATGCATTGTATAGTCGACCGCATAATTGATTCCAACTAACCCAATTAACTACCTCACTCTGCGGCCCTTATGCGGTCCGCAGAGTGATTCTGCGGTCGCATAATGGACCGCAGAAATGCACATTTCCGCCAAACATTTTCTTTTACTTTCCGGTGCATTCCTCAACCCAAAAAGTCTGAGCCTAGTCCGGCACCATGAAATATTATTTTCTTTGAAAATTTTATCGGGCTTTACACTTAAGTACTTCGAATTTTTTCGGGGTGTTACACAAGCCACCCTGCAAGGCAGCCAATCTTTCTACAAAATAAATGTCTGCCTTGCCGCTGCTTTTAGATGATTGGAGAATAGCTGTAAGGAATACTAAATGAAACTATGCAGCGAGGCAAAGCCGATTAAGAATATGACGGTTAGCCCTTCGGCGTTTGGGAGGCATCCTATTTAATAAAGATTCTTCCGCTAGTCGAATAGAGTATTTGTCACGCCCCAAACCTAGGAGCGAGACAAGCACCCGGTGCCTCACCTAACCTGGCGTACCAAATTGTGACTAAGGGACTCTGAACATATAATGTCATACTTTGGCCATGGGGCCACCTTGCAAGACAATTTGCAAAGCAAAATATAAAACTGAATGGAAACTAGCACTAACTAAACATCAGTATAAAGCTAGGCCGACAAGGCCGTCATAGCTACTACAGCTGACAAACCATCGAATATACATACCAGGCCTACAAACCCAACATACTGCACTAACCAACAGGATATGTCTACAAGCCTCTACTGATAGATGTACTATGATCGGAACAGGGCCCCGACCTACCCATAACATATATACAGATATACATAAGATGTACACAACACTCTAGACCTGGTAACTCCGAAAGACATGGAGCTTACCGATCAGGCTGAACTCGGGAAACACCTACTGAGGAGATCTACTCGTCCGTCTATCTGAACCTGCATGCATGAAATGCAGCGTCCCCGGAAAAGGGACGTCAGTACGAAATAATGTACCGAGTATGTAAGGCAATAACATAACTGAAAATCGAAACTGAACTGATAATATAATAACTGGAAGTAACTGGGAGTCAAAGATGATCTGGAGATATACTTACCTGCTGATACTGACTCAACTCCTTCAATATAGTAAGTAAAATAATTGTACGGCCTTATAAGGCTCGGTATATATATAACTGCTCTGCCATAGTAGGCTCGCTCATAGGCGCTCGGCCATACTAGGCTATGTATCTCGGCCATGCTGGGCTCGCTCATAGGCGCTCGGCCACAGTAGGCTCGGTATATAACTTTCCATCTGATCAGAGGTTGCCCAATAGGGGCCTGCCCATCGATTATAGCTCGATGGTAATGAAAATACTGTAATACTGTATATATAGGCTTGCTGCTCTCTTGACTGGAAGAAGACAATACTAAAATTGAATATAGAGTCTCAATAAGGAATAATATTGTAACTTATGAGACTAGAATAGTGTGAATAAATTCATGAATATGAACTTCTCTTTTTGTCTCATTACTAACACATGTAGCTACGAGATCATGCCAAAATGAAGGAAGGCTTAGCCTTAACATACCTTATCACAATCTTTCCAATCACCAAGTTGAACTCACCTCTTCGCACCTTAATCTACAAGAATGATAATAATACTATCGTTAAGTTACGAAAGGTACAACTATCGCACAACGAACGACAAACCTATTTTGTATTAAAACGGGCAGCATCTCCCCTATAATCCTTACTTCCTCCAAATTCAAGATAACACCAACAATACAAGAACAGAACAATAACAACATATATACATCATTTTCCAGCCCTATATACACCATCAAATACTAAAAAACAGCCCAACACACCCCAATCTCTTCGTACACAAAACGATCACCGTAGTAGTGTCAAACGACCCGAAAATGTTATGACGAACGACCAGCCAACCACCCTACATTTATATGGTGTTTATAAACCCCCTTCCTCCTCCAAAACTCCACAAAATAGTAGTAAAACACGCAGCCCAACAGCAACACAAAACAGTCCACAAAACAGTCCGCTACAAGTGAATAACTCGAACTCACGGCTTCCGATCACCGTCCCGTGAGTTCTTACAAGTATAGAACGACTTACCATGAATTTACAGAAGAAAAACTGGATGAAAGAGAGCAGTAAACTCACCTTATTTGTTGGATAACTCAGCTCCTATCTTGGTTCTTCAAACTCTAGGTTTTACCTCCAATTAGAACTTGAAAGGGAGAGAAAATCAATTAGGGTTTGTGGGAAATTTTTGGGAGGATTCTTTGCAGAGCTTATGTCTGGTTATTATACTCTATTTTAAGTCTAATATATGAAGAAAATAGGCCCTTAAAAGGCCTCTTTGGACGACCCGAAATGGCCCATTTTTGGGCTTTCATTTAAGCAAGTAGGTGACACACCTACTTGTCACCTAGCAGCTTGCGCAGTATCTCAAAAATGCCCATATCTCATTACTCCGATGTCATATTGACAAACGGTTTAATGCATTGGAAAATAGACTCATATATCTTTAATTTGATGGGTGGAACACCCCATAACTCTAAGTATATTGGGAGAAAATCGCAGTTACGTTTGACCCAAAGTTTCAGTAAAACTTATGAATGTAACTTGTGATGACTTTCATCGACTTTTGTTCCACAACTCTCTTGAGTTCAAAACATAACACACGGATGTCATACGACTAATATAAATCATAACATAATCTCCTTATCATGTTAAGCACCCTAGTATCACCCCAAAGGTATATGTTATAACATTCCCAACTTGTCGACTTTCGACGAAACATTATTTTCTTCAATTGCTTTAGCTTCTGAACTGTCCAACCCTCTTTGTACTTGTTGTTCATGATCTTCAATATTTGTAACCTCAGAGGTAACATGATTAACTTACTTTATATACTTTTAAATATTATCTCATTTTGGTCCTACATTAGTTTGCTTACGACGCATTTTTACGTACGAAAATATAGGGTGTAACATCACTCCCCCCTTGGGAACATTCGTCCTCGAATGTTTACTCTTAGAGACTTTGGAAAATTTTGCCAAAGTATCCTTCGTACACTAGGTTAAAACCAACCTGCACGTAGCCAGAAACATACTATGCATGCCACATATGGCCAATCTTTATAAATAGCAGCAATTTGCCTCACCGACCGTAAATCATAAATATTGAAAGTGAAAAATAAAAGCTTACCTGATGACCTGCTAGCCTACATAGAGCTATGTTGTAGCGTCCCATCTCGAACCATATCTTCAGTTTGAAATAGGTGGGGGTATTTAGACTTCATTTGTTCCTCCGATTCCCACGTCATCTCTTCTACATTCTTGCTCGTCCATAAAACCTTTACGGAAGCTACCTCCTTATTTCGTAGATTGCGGATTTGTCGGTCTAGGATGTCAACTGGAATTTCCTCGTATGACAAGTCCTCTGTAATCTGTACATCATCCGTGGGCACCACTCGGGTAGGATCGCCAATGCACTTCCGTAGCATAGATACGTGAAAAACTGGATGGACAGACTCCAATTCTGAGGGCAACTCTAACTCATAAGCTACTTGGCCCACTCTCCGAATGATCCTATAAGGCCCAATATACCGTGGGCTAAGCTTGCCTTTCTTGCCAAACCTCATCACGCCCTTCATAGGTGATACCTTTAAGAATACCCAGTCATTAATCCTGAACTCTAAGTCTCGTCGCCGCACGTCAGAATATGACTTCTGACGACTCTGAGCTGTCAACAGTCGCTCCCGGATGAGCTTTACTTTCTCTATGGCCTGTTGAACCAGGTCTGGCCCATATAACCCAGATTCCCCAACATCAAACCACCCTATAGGAGATCTGCACTTACGCCCATACAAAGCCTCGTACGGAGCCATCTGAATACTGGAGTGGTAACTGTTATTATATGCAAACTCGACAAGAGGTAGATGTTCATCCCAACTTCTTTTAAAATCCAACACACATACTCGTAACATATCCTCGAGCGTCTGAATTGTGCGCTCGGCTTGTCCATCAGTCTGTGGATGAAAAGCTGTGCTGAGGTTCACCTGAGTCCCTAGACCTCTCTGAAATGACCTCCAAAAATGTGCTGTAAACTGAGCCCCACGGTCAGATATAATAGAAACTGGTACTCCGTGTAGCCGCACTATCTCCTTAATATATAACTTGGCATAATCTTCTGCTGTATATGTAGATCTGACCGGTAGGAAGTGAGCTGATTTCGTGAGCCTATCGACTATCACCCATATGGAATCGAACTTACGATTAGAACGAGGTAAACCCGTGATAAAGTCCATGTTTATCGCCTCCCATTTCCATGTCGGGATCTCTATAGTCTGCATTAGCCCTCCAGGCTTCTGGTGCTCTATCTTCACTTGCTGGCAACTAGTACATTGGGCGACAAACTCAGCAATGTTCTTCTTCATATCATTCCACCAGTACACATCCTTAATGTCATGATACATCTTCGTCGACCCAGGATGGATGGAATACCATGAATAATGTGCCTCTGACATAATCCTGTCTCGTAGCCCTGCTACATCTGGAACACACAAGCGACCCCTATATCTGAGAACCCCATCTCCCTTTAGCTCTAACAGTGGCTTCTTCTGCTGCGGAACTCGCTCTCTCAGCTCGACCAACTCTAGGTCCTCGTACTGCCTTTCCTTGACTTCCGCTATGAGGGATGATTTTGTAGTGTTTTGGAGTACAACTCCACCATCCTCAGAATCAACTAACCGAACCCCCAACGAAGACAATTGATGAATCTCTCTAGCTAATTGTCTTTTCTTGGGCTCTACATGTGCTAAGCTACCCATAGATCGGCGACTTAAGGCATCTGCTACAACATTAGCTTTCCCTGGATGGTAGAGAATGTTAACATCGTAATCTTTCAATAACTCAAGCCATCGCCTCTGTCGCAAATTCAACTCTTTCTGCTTGAAGATATATTGTAGGCTTTTATGATCAGTAAATACATCAACATGAACACCATATAAATAATGCCGCCATATCTTAAGTGCATGGACAATTGCAGCTAACTCGAGGTCGTGGGTCAGATAATTCCTCTCGTGCTTCCTCAACTGCCTTGAAGCATACACAATTACCTTCCCATGTTGCATCAGGACGCATCCTAACCCGACACCTGATGCATCACAATACACGGCATAACCCTCTAGACCCTCTGGAAGTGTTAGAACTGGAGCTGAGGTCAACCTGTTCTTAAGCTCTTGGAAACTCCGCTCGCAAGCCTCTGTCCATTGAAACTTAGTTTCTTTCTGTGTCAACTTCGTCAATGGTGCCGAAAGGGAAGAAAAACCCTCTACGAACCTCCGATAGTATCCTGCTAAGCCTAGAAAGCTACGAACCTCTGTCGGAGTGGTAGGTCTAGGCCAAGATTTCACGGCCTCAATCTTCTGAGTGTCTACCTTTATCCCTTCATCTGATACAATATGCCCCAAGAATGCTACAGACTTCAACCAGAACTCACATTTAGAAAACTTAGCATACAACTTACGATCACGGAGGGTTTGGAGTACCGCTCGCAGGTGGTCCGCATGCTCATCCTCTGAATGGGAATAAACCAGAATATCATCAATAAATACTATCATGAACAGATCTAAAAATGGCCGGAATAGGCTATTCATCAAGTCCATAAATACAGCGGGTGCATTAGTCAACCCGAAGGACATGACAAGGAACTCGAAGTGGCCATATCGGGTCCTGAAGGCTGTCTTTGGAATATCTTTTCCCGAACTCTGACCTGGTGGTACCCCGACCTCAAATCTATCTTTGAAAAGCATCTAGCCCCTGCAACTGATCAAACAAGTCATCGATCCTTGGAAGTGGATACTTATTCTTAATAGTTACCTTGTTCAGCTGCCTATAATCGATACACATCCTCAGCGAGCCGTCTTTCTTCCGCACAAATAGTACTGGTGCACCCCAAGGTGAGGTACTGGGCCTGATGTAACCTTTCTCCAACAAATCTTTTAACTGCTCCTTCAACTCCTTCAATTCGCCAGGTGCCATTCTATACGGAGGGACGGATATTGGTTGAGTTCCTGGAAGCAAATCGATGCTAAAATCAATCTCTCGCTCTGGAGGAATACCTGGAAGCTCATCTGGAAACACATCTGCATACTCTTTGACTACGGGAATAGACTGAAGTGTAGGTATCTCAGCATCTGCATCTCTAACTCGCACAATATGATAAATGCACCCTTTTGCGATCATTTTCCTCGCCTTCAGATAGGAAATAAACCTACCTCTGGGTGTTGGTGTATTACCTACCCATTCAAGGACTGGCTCACCCGGAAAATAAAATCTGGCTGCCTTTGCTCGGCAATCAACTGTGGCATAGCAAGCTGCTAACCAGTCCATGCCCATGATAGCATCAAAATCCATCATTTCTAGCTCAACTAGGTTAGTTGAGGTCTGATGACTACAAATTGTCACCGTACAACCTCGGTAAACCCGTCTAGCAATAATCGATTCTCCGACCGGTGTAGATACCGCAAAAGGATCACTTAGTATTTCAGGCACTATACCAAACTTCCTCGCGACAAATGGGGTAATATATGATAAAGTAGATCCTGGGTCTATCAAAGCATAAGCATCGTGAGAGCAAATGGTTAATATACCTGTCACAACGTCTGGTGAAGACTCCTGGTCCTGTCGACCCGCTAAAGCATAGATACGGTTCTGATTACCACTTGAACTGGAACCTCTACCTCTGCCCCGACCTCTACCAGCCGAAGACTGAGACTCGCGCCCTGAAGGATGCACGGACATAGATGATCCTGTTGCTGAACTCACTGGTTGTACCATTCCCCCCGAATCTCTATTTGGGCAATCCCGCATCATATGCCCTGGACGCCCACATGTATAACAAGCATCAAAACCTGCTCGGCGTTGGCCCAAGTGTCCTCTACCACAGATGTCACACCGTGGAGAAAATGACCATGTCTGCACAGATCCTCGCTGTCGCTGTAAACCCGATGCCCGTGAGCTCTCACCTGGTCCTGACTGAGTATAGCGGTCATACCTGTAACCCTGTAACCGAGGTGGCGGAGGCCTAGGTGGCCATCCGAAGTACTGGGTCCTATAACTACCCTGAGATTGCTCCTGAGACCTAGGAAATCTCATCCTCTTACGTTGCCCTTGCTCAGCCCTCTCTGTACCCTGCTGCCGACGCCTACCCCTTTCTATATTCTGGGCGAATGCCTGAATCCGGGAGATATCCATACTATCCTGCAATGCAGCGGTGGCACATGCCTCGGTTAACTCTGGGGCTAACCCTGCTATAAACCTGTGAATCCTGTCCCGCATAGTAGCAACTATGGATGGTGCATATCTGGCCAATGAGTCAAAACGGAGACTATACTCTCGAACACTCATATTACCCTGCTTGAGGGCTAGAAACTGATCGACTCGAGCCTGTCGGATCTCCCGTGGTAAGTACTGGTCAAGGAAGGCATCTGAAAAATTCTCCCAAATAGCTGGAGGTGCATCACGTCCCCTGGACCTCTCCCATCCCTCGTACCAAAGGATGGCTATATCTCGGAGTCGAAAAGCTGCTAGCTCAACTGCCTCTTTCTCTGTGGCATGCATAACACGAAAGATCCTGTGAAGCTGATCTATGAAATCCTGTGGGTCCTCCCTCTGATCTGTCCCCGTGAATTCTGGGGGACTCAAAGCAATAAACTCTCGGACCCTTGAACTCCTAGACCCCTCAAAAGTTCCTGCACTAGTTGATACCCTAGCCTATTGCTGGGTAGCTACCAACTGTGTCAACAAATGCACCGCACTTCTCAAGTCCTGATCTGATAGAAGTGGAGGGGGAACTGGATGTGCGGTTTCCCTAGGAATCTCCGTAGTTGGTGGAGGAGCCGGTAATGGCTGAGTAGGGGTCTCACCTTGAGCCTCAGACTGGGCCCCATCTACTGGGGTTACCCTGCTGGTCCCCTCACTTACTGCTGTATCTCACCTCTGGCTAGCCGTAGTCTTCCTAGTCACCGTCATCTTTGCATGCAAACACCAACACATAAGTTTAATTCAAATTTCCTATAACTCAGTTCTATGGCACGATTTAGATTTTAGAAGGGTAACCAACTCCTAAATGCCCTGTAGTGCCCTGCTTATATAATGTGGTGCACAACACATCTATAAACAAGACCCTACTAGACACGGCTTGTAGACTCCCTAGGACAGAACTGCTCTGATACCAAGTTTGTCACGCCCCGAACCTAGGAGCGATACAAGCACCTGGTGCCTCACCTAACCTGGCGTACCAAATTGCGACTAAGGGACTCTGAACACATAATGTCATACTTTGGCCATGGGGCCACCTTGCAAGACAATTTGCGAAGCAAAATATAAAACTGAATGGAAACTAGCGCTAACTAAACATCAATATAAAGCTAGGCTGAAAAGGCCGTCATAGCTACTACAGCTGACAAACCACCAAATTATACATACCAGGCCTACAAACCCAACATACTGCACTAACCAACAGGATATGTCTACAAGCCTCTACTGATAGATGTACTATGATCGGAACAGGGCCCCGACCTACCCATAACATATATACAGATATACATAAGATGTACACAACACTCTAGACCTGGCAACTCCGAAAGGCGTGGAGCTTACCGATCAGGCTGAACTCGGGAAACACCTACTGAGGAGATCTACTCGTCTGTCTATCTGAACCTGCATGCATGAAATGCAGCGTCCCCGGAAAAGGGACGTCAGTACGAAATAATGTACCGAGTATGTAAGGCAATAACATAACTGAAAATCGAAACTGAACTGATAATATAATAACTAGAAGTAACTGGGAGTCAAAGATGATCTGGAGATATACTTACCTGCTGATACTGACTCAACTCCTTCAATATAGTAAGTAAAATAATTGTACGGCCTTATAAGGCTCGGTATATATATAACTGCTCTGCCATAGTAGGCTCGCTCATAGGCGCTCGGCCATACTAGGCTATGTATCTCGGCCATGCTGGGCTCGCTCATAGGCGCTCGGCCACAGTAGGCTCGGTATATAACTTTCCATCTGATCAGAGGTTGCCCAATAGGGGCCTGCCCATCGATTATAGCTGGATGGTAATGAAAATACTGTAATACTGTATATATAGGCTTGCTGCTCTCTTGACTGGAAGAAGACAATACTAAAATTGAATATAGAGTCTCAATAAGGAATAATATTGTAACTTATGAGACTAGAATAGTGTGAATAAATTCATGAATATGAACTTCTCTTTTTGTCTCATTACTAACACATGTAGCTACGAGATCATGCCAAAATGAAGGAAGGCTTAGCCTTAACATACCTTATCACAATCTTTCCAATCACCAAGTTGAACTCACCTCTTCGCACCTTAATCTACAAGAATGATAATAATACTATCGTTAAGTTACGAAAGGTACAACTATCGCACAACGAACGACAAACCTATTTTGTATTAAAACGGGCAGCATCTCCCCTATAATCCTTACTTCCTCCAAATTCAAGATAACACCAACAATACAAGAACAGAACAATAACAACATATATACATCATTTTCCAGCCCTATATACACCATCAAATACTACAAAACAGCCCAACACACCCCAATCTCTTCGTACACAAAACGACCACCGTAGTAGTGTCAAACGACCCGAAAATGTTATGACGAACGACCAGCCAACCACCCTACATTTATATGGTGTTTATAAACCCCCTTCCTCCTCCAAAACTCCACAAAATAGTAGTAAAACACGCAGCCCAACAGCAACACAAAACAGTCCACAAAACAGTCCGCTACAAGTGAATAACTCGAACTCACGGCTTCCGATCACCGTCCCGTGAGTTCTTACAAGTATAGAACGACTTACCATGAATTTACAGAAGAAAAACTGGATGAAAGAGAGCAGTAAACTCACCTTATTTGTTGGATAACTCAGCTCCTATCTTGGTTCTTCAAACTCTAGGTTTTACCTCCAATTAGAACTTGAAAGGGAGAGAAAATCAATTAGGGTTTGTGGGAAATTTTTGGGAGGATTCTTTGCAGAGCTTATGTCTGGTTATTATGCTCTATTTTAAGTCTAATATATGAAGAAAATAGGCCCTTAAAAGGCCTCTTTGGACGACCCGAAATGGCCCATTTTTGGGCTTTCATTTAAGCAAGTAGGTGACACACCTACTTGTCACCTAGCAGCTTGCGCAGTATCGCAAAAATGCCCATATCTCATTACTCCGATGTCATATTGACAAACGGTTTAATGCATTGGAAAATAGACTCATATATCTTTAATTTGATGGGTGGAACACCCCATAACTCTAAGTATATTGGGAGAAAATCGCAGTTACATTTGACCCAAAGTTTCAGTAAAACTTATGAATGTAACTTGTGATGACTTTCATCGACTTTTGTTCCACAACTCTCGACTTCAAAACATAACACACGGATGTCATACGACTAATATAAATCATAACATAATCTCCTTATCATGTTAAGCACCCTAGTCTCACCCCAAAGGTATATGTTATAACATTCCCAACTTGTCGACTTTCGACGAAAAATTATTTTCTTCAATTGCTTTAGCTTCTGAACTGTCCAACCCTCTTTGTACTTGTTGTTCATGATCTTCAATATTTGTAACCTCAGAGGTAACATGATTAACTTACTTTATATACTTTTAAATATTATCTCATTTTGGTCCTACATTAGTTTGCTTACGACGCATTTTTACGTACGAAAATATAGGGTGTAACAGTATTAGTTTGATCCATTATATTCCCCATTATTTCACTTTCTCGCTATTCTAAATATCATAAGAGAAGAAAGCTGGCAGGTTGGATCCTAGGGTAGATTCCTGCTGTTGGATGATCGACTAGCTTTCTCTTCAGTTCTTTGATATTGGGTTCGTGTTCAGTCTATCGTTCTTTTATAAAAGAAATTACTTCATCCTTTTTTTATCCCATTTTTCATTTGTGCATATTTCTCCCATGCTTTCCGTTAATCAACATCCAACCAAAGTGCTCTATACTTCTTCACTACTCGTACAGGCTTGACGGAGTTAAGCTGTATTGAGGGAGTCATTTTATCTCAATCAATCAAGAATTCCTCAACTTGACAAATTCACTTTTTTCTTCTGGTTATGCCTTTTCCTCATTCTTATTAGGTTCTATCTCCCTTTGGATTTAGAAGTGAAACTCTTTTTCTACTCTGAAATGGTTCATATGTCTTTATTGCTTGATAACTTTTGGATATAGGATCTATGCTAACTTGTTTGATGCTATTTTACTTTATTCCATATTTGGTATTCTACCATCTGAACTGCAGCTACTATCCCACTATATGAATCAACCGGATAAGGATCCGGAATGGGTGGAATTTGTATGACAACGCCTATAAACCCAGGGACTCTCAACTTGGGAGTACGAGGTCATGGTGCGGGACTTCATCAATACGAAATTGTGTTTTGCAACTTGAGATCAGATTTCCTCCCTCTCTCAACTCCTTTTTTATGGTCGGGAGGATCCACAATTCTTCATTGATCCACAAGACCTGGATTCCATACTGAGGGTGCACCTTGAACCCTTAGAATTCAATCACCCTACTCTATGCCAGGTCGTAGAAAGTTTATGTGTCGATAGATATAATTCCCCTTTTTATAATGTTCTAAAGAGAACTCAAGGGCATCATTTTCGTGGCTTTATAAACTTAAAGCACCAAGCGCGATTGGAAATGCAAAATCGCCTAGAGTTACGAGAGTTATGGAAATCATTTGAGAGAAGGAACGCTTTTCTAAGTGAGGAAAATGCCTCTCTAAGATAAAAGGTTTTAATTCTCGACAGGGAAACCCCATAATATTATTCTTTTATGTGTTGCTGTCGTAAAATAGTGTTCTTCGTTTCGTCGTCGATATTCCAGTTTCTTCTGGTATGCCGCTCAGCCAGCGAGGAGCGAAATAACCAAGTTTTCTATGGTGATGTCAGAATTTGCACCTATTTGTATCTATTTAGTGATTAGTCCGCTTGTTTTATTTCTCCCACTCGGTCTTCCTTTTCTATTTTTTTCCAATAGTTCGACCTATCCAGAAAAATTGTCGGCCTACGAATCTGGTTTCGATCCTTCAGGTGATGCCAGAAGTCATTTTGATATAAGGTTTTATCTCGTTTCAATTTTATTTATTATTCTTGATCCTAAAGTAACCTTTTCCTTTCCTTGGGCAGTACCAGCCAACAAGATTGATCCGTTTGGATCTTGGTCCATGATGGCCTTTTTATTGATATTGACGATTAGATTTCTCTATGAGTGGAAAAGGGGTGCTTCGGATCGGTAGTAACCACTAGTGAGAGGGCAAAAATTGGGGGGAAGGACAAAGGAAAGAGCGATGCCTACATTAAATCAATTGATTCGTCACGCTAGAGAAGAAAAACGGTGCACGGACCGTACTCGAGATTTTGGATCAATGTCCCCACAAGCATGGAGTATGCCCGTGTGTTTCAACGAGAACACCGAATAAACCTAATTTAGCTCCACATAAGATAGCCAAAGTACGATTGAGCAATCGACATGATATATTTGCTCACATTCCAGACGAAGGTCATAATTTGCAGGAACATTCTATGGTCTTAATAAGAGTAGGTAGAGTAAAAGATTCGCCATGTCTGAAATTCTATTGTATTCGAGGAGTCAAGGATTTGCTGGGAATTCTGGATCGAAGAAGAGGCAAATCAAAATATGGTGCGGAAAAAAAATCGATATAAATGGAAGATGCCTCTGGAACTCGTTTTCCTCAGTAAGGATAGGTACGAAGTCACTCGATTGAAAGGAGAGGGAACAACCACAACGTTACACCCCAAAACTATACGGAGCCCTACAGTTGTTAGAAAAAACACAGTTGTTAAAGTGAAAAGAAATTTACTTTTTGACTTTTAAATAAGAATAATTATTCGATCAAGGGCTAACCCACGCATAGATAAGGAAGAAGCTATCTCAATATCCTTCACACATATGACATTTATCTTTCCCATGACTACTTAGTGTGTCTCAACAACCATGTCGGAGAGAAGGAAGAGGGCTCTTTACCAGTATCATAACCGGGTGAATGAAAGCATTGGTGGGAAGATCTTTTGTTCGATCTGCCTTGGGTGGGGAAATGAAAAAATTCGAGTTCATCCTCCCGAATGAAACACATCTTATGAAATATACAGGCCCGGTGGGTCTAAGGTCAAACAGTCGGATCGATTACGAGTCATCTCCTGGCCTGATTTTCCTTTTATTTTCGGTGGTTCAAACTAAATAAAAGAAAGGTCGAACAACTTCTTCTATTGAATAGACATCTGCTCCCTGGTCCTTTCGAACCAATCAAAATCTGGAGCAAGGGATTTAAAGAACTTTATCAATGAGTTGGGACTAATAGCAATATCTGCTTTGGGACCTCAATATACATGATAAAATAAAGGGGATCCTAGTGATTTTACAATTGAAAAGCTAGTATCAATAGACATTGAAGAAGCGATGGTTCTTGCATATGATGTTAATAAGCTGTGTTGCATGATTTCTTTGTGTGTTCTTAATGTTTAGGGATAATGCGGCTTTTATTATTTAATAAATACCTCTTTCCGAATAGATTTCCCCATCAGTAATGGGACGTTCGGGATGAAGCAAATCAAAAAAAAAATTGATTTGGATAATAGCTTTTCTTATGACACAAGATTGTTCTGTTCCGGGACTGTAGTGAATAAAGAGGGTCAGCTCTTGTTAACCCGGTACAACAAAGTAATAGAAGAGAGTTAGTACTCATTTAATTGCTTCAGTGAATGAAAATGCTCAATAAAGCGGGTAGGTCTTACTAGCCCCTACACACGTCAAACTTATTTACTCATTCTCTACAGTAATAGATTTACTTTAATTCTTTCCCAAACATCTGGTAATTCCGGCTGCCTTTCCACTCCTCACTTTGGTTTCCACCAAGCCAATCAAATCTACCTCTTGTGCATTGATATAATCTTTGGCCTGTCTATGCTTCTCCACCTTACCGATCTTTTTTACATTCCATATAAGGACCTTCATGTCGAACTATTGTTGTTTTTACATTCCCCTCGTACCTTAGGGCTACTTCTGATTTTTCCGTCTTGTGCAGCCCTTATTTGTATTTTGTTCTTTGGACTTTACTTCCCCCTCCCCCTCTTTCTTAGAATTCAACATTTATGATATGTTTTGTATCTTGTTCGCCCACTCTTCATTCAGGGTGATTCGAACCAGGGAAGGATCTTCCACCTTGTTGGTCATAGCACCAGTACTTGAACGCTTACTCTTACTACTCTTCTCAGGTTCACCTCTTTTGGGTGCCCTGGGGTTCTTGTTTGAAGTCATTTATTTATCACAGAACAAGTCCCCCTCAGTCACTGCCATAGTTGACCCTCTCTTCCAGATCCTCGCTTCTATGAGCCAAATCACTCCCCTAGAGAGTTCTCTCCTTGACTACACCCTCCTCAGCTTTGTTACCTAAACACTCATCCTGAGCAATCTCTTCCGGTTCAGCAGTGTCCAGATCTGGTATCTTTGCCTCTTCTTGTTCATGGTCCTCTAGAACCGCAAAATGGTTCGGGCTGACTAGGTCCAGTTGGGTAATTCAACTCGCACATCTAGTTTTCAGCCCCCCTTTGCTATTGTCACTACTAGTATCTAACCCCGTTGGCTCGACATTTTTGCAAACACTGACCCTTACTCAATAGGTCAATTCAAAGAGTAGAACGAGGACAGCTGACTACCGCTAAAAGTCAGACTAAGAGTACACATTGTATAATTGAAAATTGTCGCTGCATACTACCCGGTGCTTGCAGGTCTGACTGGTGCCTTCTCTCCAACAGCTGCTTCAATCAATGTTAAGTCTAACTACGCTCGCAGCTGACTACTTATTGAAAGACCGAACAGGAAATGAAAAATCATACTACAACAATTGTAAATAAACATTCCCTCCCCGCTCTGACTTAGATTGACTTGGCCGCACAACGTCATTTTTTAGAGAAGAGGTCAAGGGGCTAAGTGACTCTAGAAAGTCGTCTTTTGTATCACGTCAAGAGAAATGACATAGATAAGATCATTGCTTAAATAGTTTCATTATCGAATTGATCTTGAAATTGGATCCCAATAGTTGCTGTTGCCCAAAGGTTCTTTATGAAAGCATGTCCACAGTAGTGAAAGTACGACTGATACCGTCGATCGAACGAAAACAACTTCTTGTTTTTTCCCTCTCTGGCTTGACTACTCTGCTTGCTTAACACAAGTCTTGTTTAACCTTCACGGACCACTTCACTACCCATCAAGCTCCGACTTGAAAGCAAGAAGCAAGGGCGCAGCAGCTGCGCGAAGTTGCACCTTAGCGCATCCATTTTCTTGCTCGTTAGCATTGTTTATAGATTGCAACTAGCGTGCTTGACTAATAAGATAGAAAGGGCCTTTCTCGCTTGTTTTAAGCCATATAAGGCTTTCTTCAATCAGCAAGGGAAGTTTGATAGGGCTTTAATAGATTGGGACGTAAGCGCAGCGGTAAGAAAAAGTCACTCAGTGAATCGGTAGATAACACACTTGGAGACAGGGACAGGGGCATGCCTTAATCTTTCGAAAGTATACAAGTGCTAAAAGAGTTAAGTCTGGGGACAATGGTAAATGTGATAAATGGCACCTCCGCCGTACTAAAGAAGTTCTCAAGCAAGGGACATGCCGGACACCTACCTTTCCAACTAAGTCCAAGGCGAGGACCCGTTAATTGACGATGCATTCCGTCGTCAGCAAGCGGTGGCCAAAAATGCCCCTTTCCATAAATATCTTGGAAAGAGAAGAGGAAAGGTTTGAAAATCATTCGGTAATCTTCTCCTGAAGGTAAGAATTTCCGCTGATGTGATGACTCTCTCAATTACACGTGTTTTAGGGAGTCGAACGTCTTATTCTTATGAGTAGCCTATGTGAATATAAGCCAGGAGCAGGGATTCCGGAAAGTCAAATTATATACTGCAAGTGCAAATCGACGTTCCTGATATGAAAGTGAAAGTGGAGTGAAAGCCGGCTCTAAGCAGGATCCAAAGACGTTTAAGTCCAGTTCCAATCTGGATATAAAAGTCAAGTTCAATCGTCGAAAGTGAGATCTCTTTTAGTCTGGTCTTCTTTTCTTTTTTGAGTCAGGTTCATTAGACATGAAATCATGTTTTCTGAATATCTCTCTTCTGGCCTATGTTATAAGTTAGTTAGTTAGAGATCGAAACTAGACCTGAGAGAGACTATACTTCTAGTAAGAGTAGGTGCGCCTTATGTTGAGGAGAGTTGTTCACAAGTAGTGGTTATGAGCTCTTTCTTGTTCCAGTTCAGAAGATGATGCGCAGCTTCAGTTGCACTAGTGGATTGAATAACCCTTTGTTTTAGTGCCAACAAAGTTCATGTTTTCTTGGTTAATAAAAACACAAGTATAGGTTGGAGGAATCATATTATAAGTAGGACAAAGGTCTTCAAAGAGAAATGAAAAGATATTTTTATCATTTTTACACTTTATCCAAGGAATCCCTTTCTTGGCATTTGTATTTTTGAGAGAGAGCTATGCTTAGATCAATTCCTTCAGTCAACGTTTTTTGTAAGCCAAAAGTGAACATTAGGTATGTAAGTAGTCCCGTATGAAATTCCTAAAACATTCATATCTGGCACTTGAGGAGGTCAATCTTAAGTGTTGGAAGCTATTGCTAAGGGACTCCCACTCATCTAGAAAGGATAGGCAATTGATAGAGAATAGGTCGATAGCGACAGACACAAGAACTAAAATAGATTAAAATATTACTTGTATAGAGAAGAGGGGAAAGCTGCTTAGATAGGGCAATAGCCCGATTTTTATTGTTTATCCTTTCATGCGCTTGTCTTGTATTGAGGTATACCGAAAAAATGAATAAAAGTAGGTAACAGAAAAGGGGGGATTGTTGTTTTTTATTAGTGAGGACAAGCAACTTTCATTTTATTCAATCTAATGGCAGGGCTTTAAAGAGTAGGCGGTTCGTATCTTTATATGACCCCCAGAATAAGAATTAGGAGGATAGGCAGAGCAAGAGCTCTTGAAGTCTACCCGGGCACCCTTCTTCATTCATCCATTTAGGCCCGGCTAGGAACACGTGGATCCAGGGAACCTAGCTCGGGAACAACTTCTTACTAGTAGGAGCTAATCACAATAAGAGAGTCCAATCTCTGAAATAGAGCTTAGTCTCTCCATAGTATTCTACTAGTAGAAGGCTTAGGTTATGACTTGATCCAATAGAGTCAGAACACCTTTCTATCTAAAAGAAATAGTGCTCGATGAAAGGATACAAATTCCACACTATGCTATGGGTTGAGAAAAGAGCTGCTCTGCGAAGCTGGCCATTCAGTGTTCTTATGGAGGAACCATACTAGAAAGAGAATTGAAAGGGCCTTAAAATATGAGCGAGGGAGTGATGGGCAACCTTAGTATATATGTTGCTCATGAGCCGCCAAGTACCAGTCTCGCAATAGTATTGGCGCAAAAGGATCAGTCCTTCACTTGCTGATCATTCGCGAGTCGAACTCTCTCTCTTGCCACGCTTTCCACTCACTCACTTGAGTGACTCAATCACTCTTTTATTTTGGAGGAGCATTCATTATTCAATCTCTTGCTATTACCCGCAAGGAGCACAGTAACCAAAGTGCATATTATAATATATAAAGAGGTGAAGCGTATCAATTCATACTATCGAAAAAGTTTCACTAACCGGTAGCTAATAGAATCAGCCAATAGGCACAGGCAAGCATAGCAAATCACATAGATAAGAACCTACCTGCCAGCGCGTGGATGGATAGGGCAGGCGAAGCGCAAAGGGGATGGATGTCTGAGCGATTGAAAGAGTCGGTCTTGAAAACCAAAGTATTTATAGAAATACCGGGGGTTCGAATCCCTCTCCATCCGTGAGGTCATAAGTTCTCTCTTACGCTATCTATAGATAAGAACGAATTAGATCGACTTGACTGATATGATATATGGAATGGGAGTTTGTGTTCTATTTAGTTAGGACCTTGTCTCCCTTACGTTATCTTTCGCTCTCCTTGTATAGGTTGGGAAAGGGCTTGGTGGATTATCTTTGGGAGCTAAGTCGAAGATCTCGGTGGTCTTATGAGTGGTTGATAAACTGCGATTGCAGTTTTCTTTAGGTAGTCCCATAGCTGTGAGGCTTAACAGATAAAGAAAATGGTGGATACATTTCTGGGTAGAAGGTGACAACCCTAATGAATTGACTATGAAGGTGGCTCTTAGCTACATCAGCACTCAAATTCATTAATTGTTATTGCCCAAGCTTTGATGACCAACCCCTGGCATATTTAGGTTTTGATCTTCGGCCATCCTGGTCCTTAGGACCCAACACTATATTATTCAACTCTATTTTCTTGAAAATGAAAAGATGCAAAGGTGTTGATTTGTCCTATCCACATAGAAATCTTACCCTTTTCCACACATTACCGGTGGATGCTAGAATCGCTATCACTTTGGCTACAGGATGGGAATAAAGGTCGAGGAGGCAAGGAAGAAAAGGTTATTCGCTATTGGCTTACCCTTATATTAGGCCTTGGTACGGCCTATACATGATGGATGAAGGTTTTGGCAAGGTTAATAATGGATGGTACCTATAATCAGACCCAACCGTTGCAGTACTTGAGAAGAAAGAAATACATTTTCTCTTTTTCTCTTAACGCTGCTACCGATTCCTTATCTGTTATCCTGACGTCCTATATGCAGGGTTGGTCAGAAATCCCTTTGCAAATTCCTGGACTTCATACTTTGTTCTGTAGTCTTTCAATTACCATATAGTCTCTATAATTATAATAAAGGCTATAGGTCATCGGATGTGATGTTTATGAAGGGCCCCTTGGATTGTTTAATTCTTGGCCTCTATTCACACTTAAACATTATATGATTGTGTGGATAGCTACTGAAAGGGTGTATGGAACGATGAAGCTTTGCGACTATGCCATTCTTGGCAATGGTGATCGCCGACAAGAAGGTGACGACCACTTAGCATAATATAGTTTCAGTGTACTATAACTATATCTAAAGAAAAGTCTCCCATTTGAAAGATTATTTATTATAAGTCATGTTTTGGTGTTTGCCAAATCATTTTTGAGCTAGAAATTACTAGGGATTTCTCTGCAGTGTCTGCTAAGATGCTCCGGTCTTTGGTTGACGCTATTATGTGAAAAAGACCCTGATTTTTTCAAAGATTAGAGATGTCACTGGTACTATATTCCTGTCTTTGACCTATCCATGGAGGGGTGCTTCTTATCGTATCTGTGGTGCGCCCTATCACCCTAAATCTAAGCGATGGAAGCCTCATTATCTTTGTATGCTTTTGTCGCCTGTTATCATTAAAACTGTGGTTAGGATTTTCAGATTTGGGAGTGTTAACGCCGAGTGTCGTGCGGGCCTTCATTCTTGAGAGGGCTAAAATTAGCGCCTTCGCTGTGTTTGTAATGAAAAGGAAATAGAAGATCTTCAGATATTATTTACATGGGAGGACTTTGTTGATCGCCTCATTCCTCAACCATGGGTGAAGATTTGGTTAAAGTCTCTTCGATGGTAGCGTATATTACGCTCGACGTCCCTCAAGCCTCCTCATGTACCAATGTCCATATTTCGTTCTAGGAATAAGGAAAATTTCTTTTCCGGTATGTGGAGTTTTCTTTCGTTGTT
Source organism: Nicotiana tomentosiformis (assembly GCF_000390325.3). Classification (NCBI taxonomy): domain Eukaryota; kingdom Viridiplantae; phylum Streptophyta; class Magnoliopsida; order Solanales; family Solanaceae; genus Nicotiana; species Nicotiana tomentosiformis. The sequence goes on along the minus strand of NC_090812.1, from coordinate 44,071,881 downwards.
ATGACAGGCTGAGAGCAGTGCCCGCTCCTTTGTATTTGGGGGAGTTGGACGGCCATTCCGCTCTTCGAGATTTTCTTTATTCTTTTTTCGTTAAAACAAATATAACTGAAAAAGACTACTAGGAATTTAGACTGACGGCATACCTAACCACTCATGCCTATAGACCCCTCGATTCTCTTTCTATGACTACTCTGGAAAAGAAAGTCTCGCTACTCAATGTCTTTCGATCTTCTTTCCCCCATATAGATATTGAATACAACGAGTTCACTTCATGATTTCGTGACATACCAAATAAGGGATTGTTAGAAGAAAGCTCCTATAGTGGACAGGTATAGCTCTTTGTATAGGTTGGGTGCTTGTCTAAGGCCATAAAGTGCTCGCTTGAGGCGACAAACATAGATAGAATGATTTTTAAGGATGAATTATCGGCACCTTGAACTGTACTATCAGAACTGTGCTCTGAAGATTAATTTAAAGTAACCCAGTCAGATGTCTCAGAAAGGGTAGTGATCTCCCCCTGAAAAGTATCACGACCATAAAGAGAAGAAAAGGGAGATTGCATGTTGATAACAGAAAATGGCAATATGTTGATTAAATACACTGTAGTTGTTACACCCTATATTTTCGTACGTAAAAATGCGTCGTAAGAAAACTAATGTAGGACCAAAAATGAGATAATATTTAAAAGTATATAAATTAAGTTAATCATGTTACCTCTGAGGTTACAAATATTGAAGATCATGAACAACAAGTACAAAGAGGGTTGGACAGTTCAGAAGCTAAAGCAATTGAATAAAACAATGTTTCGTCGAAAGTCGACAAGTTGGGAATGTTATAACTTGTACCTTTGGGTGAGACTAGGGTGATTAACATGATAAGGAGATTATGTTATGATTTATATTAGTCGTATGACATCCGTGTGTTATGTTTTAATGTCAAGCGAGTTGTGGAACAAAAGTCGATGAAAGTCATCACAAGTTACACTCATAAGTTTTACTGAAACTTTGGGACAAATGTAACTGCAATTTTCTCCCAATATACTTAGATTTATGGGGTGTTCCACCTATCAAATTAAAGATCTATGAGTCTATTTTCGAATGCATTAAACCGTTTGTCAATACGACATCGGAGTAGAGAGATATGGGCATTTTTGTGATACTACGCAAGCTGCTAGGTGACAAGTAGGTGTGTCACCTACTTGCTTAAATGAAAGCTCAAAAAATGGGCCATTTTGGGTCGTCCAAAGAGGCCTTTTAAAGGCCTATTTTCTTCATATATTAGAATTAAAATAGAGCATAATAATCAGACATAAGCTCTGCAAAGAATCCTCCCAAAATTTTCCCACAAACCCTAATTGATTTTCTCTCCCTTTCAAGTTCTAATTGGAGGTAAAACCTAGAGTTTGAAGAACCAAGATAGGAGCTGAGTTATCCAACAAATAAGGTGTGTTTACTGATCTCTTTCATCCATTTTTTCTGCTGTAAATTCATGGTAAGTCGTTCTATACTTGGAAGAACTCACGGGACGGTGATCGGAAGCCGTGAGTTTGAGTTATTCACTTGTAGCGGACTATTTTGTGGACTGTTTTGTGTTGCTGTTGGACTGCGTGTTTTACTACTGTTTTGTGGAGTTTTGGAGGAGGAAGGGGGTGTAGAAAAACCATATAAATGTAAGGTGGTTGGCTGGTCGTTCGTCATAACATTTCCGGGTCGTTTGACACTACTACGGTGGTCGTTTTGTGTATGAAGAGATTGGGGTGTGTTGGGCTGTTTTGTAGTATTTGATGGCGTATATAGGGTTGGAGAATGATGTATATATGTTGTTATTGTTCTGTTCTTGTATTGTTGGTGTTATCTTGAATTTGGAGGAAGTAAGGAATATAGGGGAGATGCTGCCCGTTTTAATACAAAATAAGTTTGTCGTTCGTTGTGTGATAGTTGTACCTTTCATAACTTAAAGATAGTATTATTATCATTCTTGTAGATTAAGGTGCGAAGAGGTGAGTTCAACTTGGTGATTAGAAAGATTGTGATAAGGTATGTTATGGCTAAGCCCTTCCTTCATTTTGGCATGATCTCGTAGCTACATGTGTTAATAATGAGACATAAAGAGAAGTTCGTATTCATGAATTTATTCACATTATTCTAGTCTGATAAGTTACAATATTATTCCTTATCGGGACTTCATATTCAGTTTAGTTTTGTCTTTATTTAGTCAAGAGAGCAGAGGTTCTATATATATATATATATATATATATACAGTATTACACTATTTTTCACCACCATCGAGCTATAATCGGTGGGTAGGCCCCTATTGGGCAACCTCTGATCAGATGGTAAGTTACATATACCGAACCTACTGTGGCTGAGCGCCTATGAGCGAGCCCAGGATGGCCGAGATACAGAGCCCAGTATGGCCGAGCGCCTATGAGCGAGCCTACTACGGCCGAGCATTTACACGTACCGAGCCTTATAGGGCCGGACATTTATTTTACTTACTATATTGAAGGAGTTTAGTCACTATCAGCAGGTAAGTATATCTCCAGATCATCTTTGACTCCCAGTTACTTCCAGTTATTATATTATCAGTTCAGTTTTGATTTTCAGTTATGTTATTGCCTTACATACTCGGTACATTATTTCGTACTGATGTCCCTTTTTCGGGGACGCTGCATTGCATGCATGCATGTTCAGATAGACATACGAGTAGACCTCCTCAGTAGGTGTTTCCAGAGTTTAGCCTGATCGGTAAGCTCCACATCATTTGGAGTTATCGGGTCTAGGTTTTTGTGTGCATCTTATGTATGTATTTATATATATAAATGGGTAGGTCGGGGCCCTGTTCCGATCACAATATATCTATCAGTAGAGGCTTGTAGACATATCCTGTTGGTTAGTGCAGTATGTTGGGTTTGTAGGCCTGGTATGTATAATTTGGTGGTTTGTCAGTTGTAGTAGCTATGACGGCCTTTTCAGCCTAGCTTTATATTGATGTTTAGTTAGCGCTAGTTTCCATTCAGTTTTATATTTTGCTTCACAAATTGTCTTGCAAGGTTGCCCCATAGCCAAAGTATGACATTATGTGTTCAGAGTCCCTTAGTCGCAATTTGGTACGCCAGATTAGGTGAGGCACCGGGTGCTTGTCTCGCTCCTAGGTTCGGGGCGTGACAGTAGTAGTGAGTGCTTCAACCCATAGATGCTTTGGTACTCCATTTCAACTATAACTATATGTCGGTCTTTTCTTTCGGGCATCCCATTCTGCAGCGGAATATGAACACACGTCAGCTCACTTTTAATTCCTATCTTCGAGAGCATGAAATCAAAGACCCTTGACATGTATTCTCCGCCGGAGTTCCGACCACAACCTCTTGATCCGGAGATTTGACTTATTTTCTAAATTTTCTATATATTAAACATAGAAAGAGCATGGGACTTCTCTCTAAGTAAAGAAAGCCATATCTATCTAATGTAGTCATCCACTTATAATAGTAAGTAAAGTACTTTGCACCTATGAATGACTGCACTCGAGTAGGACCCCTTAATTAAATTCAAGTAGTTGTCTGTGATATATCCTTAAATCTGTTACATCTCGTACCTTAGCATTAGGATGTGCCGTATTAAATCCACGTGAGTTCTAAGGGATTATGTCAATTAGGAGGTTATAGAGGGTTTAAGACATTATTATTATGAGACCCTATAAGATTACAACCTTGATACCGTTAGATATTATGTTGGTGTGGTATTTTTTTTAAGTGAAGTATTTTAGTAAAAGTTTTATAAGTATAATTTTGGATAGTAATCATTATTACTATTTTCGGATATTATAAATTATACACCTAATATGAGAAAGTTTATGAGATTTTCTTCATTGTAAAGATAGAAATTATTTTTTTTTCACAAGAAAAGGAGGTTATCTTTTTGCCATTTTAAGAATTAAGCGTACGAAAATTTATACTCTTTATATGAGATTAGGAAAATTAGAAGTTGAGAAAATATATGTATTATTACATGGATGTTTTAATAAAATAATAGTGTATGTATTGATTTTATATGGTACCATATGACCACGATAGTAGGGTATACATAAAGTGTGTTAAAAATGAGTAGTATTTTATGTAATTTGAGATAATTCTTAATTATGTGGGTAATTGGTTAATTATCGGGTAACGGGATATTACCTAATTAACTAATTGGTTAGTGGATAAAGATTAAAATCCCCCGTCCACGTGGAAGCAATGGAGTAACACTTAAATGACTTGCCTTTAGACAAGCTAACTAGTAGGCACATGGACAACAAATCATAAGCCATTGTTACACGTAAGAAGTGATGATTTTGGCCATCTCTAACTTATATTTAGAAGGTTATCCAATTCATTTATTACAAGGAAAGACACTGAAAGGAAAGACAAGGAATGAAGTGAGGGAATTCTTAAAGTTCATATAAGACTTTACGTTACAATACCGATGGTAATTCTTAGATTTATAGAGAAATTCATACGAAATTGCACTACGTAATAACAACAGAATTTTGCAATTCTAAGGGAGTACGATGTAAACCTTCTCAAAAATATCACACAGAGTTTTTCCTACTCTAGGTATGTTAAGGCTATCCCTTCATTCCTTTTGGCATGACCCAAGTAATGATACGTAAACGTAACGCTATTTCATAAATAGTTATACTCTTAGCAGTTAGGGATGTCTATGTTATTCATTCCTGTAAATTGATATTCAAGTACGTCTAAGTACATTCTTAAGTTTCTATTGAGGTATTTGATAAAGATGTTAATGTTTATAATATAATGATACATGCATTTTTATTTACCACCGAGCTACGACTCGTCGGACAGTCATGCATTTACCACCGAGCTACGGCCGGTCAGGCAGTCACACATTTACCAGCTACGGCCGGTTGGGCAATTACACATTTACAACCGAGCTACGGTCGGTCAGACAGTCATGCATTTACCGTCGTGCTATGGCCTGTCGGGCAGATACCACTGATCAGTTGGGCAGTCATGCATCATACGATATGGATAATAAAAACAATCTCAAAGAGAAGCATTGGGTATATATATATGTGTGTGTGTATAATAAGTATGCATATAAGGTGGCACTTCAGAGATTCAGGTTGACTCTTATATGACTTTAATTAATGTTGACTTACTATTACGTTTCAGTTTCGCCTTACTTACTCAGTACATAATTTGTAGTGACGTCCTTTTGTTGGAGATGCTGGATTCATGTATGCAAGTATAGATAATTAGTTTGACGAGCCCTCATAGTAGACGAGATTGGCATTCAGCGAAGGATCGGTAAGACTCTACCTCATTTGGAGTGCATCCGAGTCTATGAGTCATCATGTCAAAATTTTGCTACAGACTAATGGGTAGGCCGGTACCCTGCCCCATTTGATGTCAAATAATCTTAGAGGCTTTGTAAACAGAGGTTCATTTTGTACATTATGTTAGAGGCCTTGACGGCGCATATGTATTAATGTTTTAAGAAAAATGGTTCAGTGATACAGTATTGCCCACTTATAGTTATACATTATGAGTTGTCGCCATGTTGGCCCATGATAGTTACAGAAGAAAAATAAATGAGTTACACAGTGTTTCGCTCGGGCCAGCACGGTACTGGATGCCAGTCACGCCCCCCAGGTTCGGGGCGTGACAAAATCAGCCATAGGTCAAATCACAAGTGGACACTAACGAATGAATCAATCCAAAGAAAGGCACACTTTTTAAGATTCTTATGTAAACAATCACATGAATTGTTCAACCCATCTGAATGAAATGCAAGAATATACCCTAGACAATGGAAGAAGTCTTGCACTGTGTGTTGTGTATGTCTGAGGCGACGGTGAGTCCCAATCCTTATCCTAGTAAAGCGGCTGAAAAAAAGAAATGTAGAGAAGAATGTCCGTATAATAAAGGTTTCCCAACCGGCCAATGATCCTTCCCATGCACTGATCATGGATAAGACACACAGAAGAAGAAAGGATGAGACAAAGATGTTTAGCTACAAGGTGACTGACAGGAAACAAGTTGTTTTTAGGAGGAAAATGGAATCTATCATGAAAAATCCAAGATGAGGACATAGACCCACAGTGTGAAAGAGGTAAGAGAGTGAAGTGCCATCTGCAATGTTAACAGAATCTTTCATAGGTAAAGGATGCAGACTAAAAAGCTAAACAACTTTTTTCTTTCGCGTGAGAAGGAAAGCACATTTGGGGGTTGACGGTACTCCTTTGGATGGTTTAACGTGACTAGCAGACCACGTCGTGCTCAATCAAATAATGAACACTGACTACGATTTGAATTGTCTCCCCGACTCAATGGAAAGACAACTCGGTTCTACAATTCATCAAGACGAAAATCATGCCTTGTCTATTCCTCCAAATACCATTTGCCTTTTCCTCAGCCGACCAGCAAAACAACGAATTCAACTGCAGATACCCTTTAGCTAGCACGTGCTAAAAAGATCAAGTAAATACCCGTCTCATGCTTGACTATATCTGTAAGACAGGTGTGTGCAGCCACTTAGTGAGAAGACAAGACTGGAGAGAAGAAAATATCGCGAATAAGATATAAGACTCAAACTTATCGTATACAACTCTTATAGACTCTTCGCTCTATCTGTCCGAAAGCCAGGAGAAACTACTGGCCAGGACTGATTGTAAAGAAAGAAGCCAAGAGGCCACTAGAGAAAGGGTTCTGTTTTCGAGTCTGTTTCCGATTCTTTCGACCTTGAATCTAGGTTTCCCCTAATGCCTCCTTGCTGCTTTCAAAGCTACACTTGCTTCCTTCCTTCATAAGATAATAAGAGATTCTATTATTCTACACTTGCTTTACTATACTTCTTATTAGTTATAGTAACTAAACCCTTCGGGTTGAATTGCCACAACAAGGGCCTTTCTCAAGGGAGGAGTTCATACCCGGAGAAAGAAAGCAGACTACTAAATCTACTATTTCAACATATTGTTTGCAATAGTCTCAAAGCCATCTCTTTTAACATAACCTTTCAGCGTCTTCCTTTATGCTTCCCTCAAATCAGTACCCCCTTGGTAGTCCCTTTATTAAATATCCGCCATGCTAAGAATAGGGGGTTTAGGAAGAATGCGGGCTTTGTTTTGGGGTTTTTAGGTGTCGAACTCTTTTATCTTCGCCGAGATTCTTTTTCAGCGATCTTTTCTCATCCTGAAGTTGATCTCCTATCCTCTACTGACCCACCCCAATAAGCATTACTATATATTTCAACTCTCCCATGGCCATGATTAGTATAGGTCATACCTTTGCCAAGATAACCTTTGAGGTACCTCAAGATCCTATATACTACATATAGGTGTGCTAGACAAGGAACATGCATATACTGGCTTACCAACCACACAACATAGGTAATGTCAGGTCTAGTGGTAGTAAGATATCTAAGTTTTCCCCCAAGCCTCTGATGCCTACATCATCCAAGGGTTCTTTTCTCTTTCTTCAAGCTATTTTCTTCTATTGGGCTAATTGCGGCCTTGCAAACAAACATCCTTGTTTTCTTCAAAACAAGGACATACTTCTTTTGAGCGATGGCTCTACTTCTTATAGTTCCCGAAAACCTCTATGTCCAAGAAATACCTTAGCATGCCAAGTTTATGTCGAAGGTGCGCCTCAAGCCTTCAATCTTTCAATCTCATCAACATCATCACCAGTGACCAGAGTATTATAAACATTAACTATGATCTGACTCACTTTCTCACCCTTTATTACGAAATGTGTGTGATCAGAAGCACACTTTTTGTAGCCAAACTAAACCATGGCCTTACTGAACTTCTCAAACCACAACCTCGGGGATTGCTTCAATCCATATAGGGCTTTCTTCAATTGGCATACTTTATGTGACTCCTCTTTCATTCCATATCCGAGTGCTATATATATAGACCTCCTCGTGCGAGTCCCCATGCAAGAAAGCATTTTTGACATCTAACTGATACAATGGCCATGATCTCTGTGTAGCCAAGGAAAGTAAGATTCTAATAGAAATGACCTTTGCCTCTGTTGAAAGGGTCTCTCCATAGTCTATTCCTTTGGTTTGTGTGAATCCTCTTGCCACTAACCTTGCTTTATATCTCTCAATCTCCGCACTTGGGTGGAACTTCACTATGTATACCCATTTACATTTAGTTTCCCACAATCTTCTTTCCAAGAGGTAAATTAATAATCTCCCATGTCTCGTTCTTCTCAAGTGCACTCATCTCCTCCATCATCACCCTCTTCCAGTGAGGGGCACACAATGCTTCCCTTGTAGTCTTTGGTATGGACACCGAATTAGAAGTGGATATAAAGGCCTTGTAGGAGGATGACAATTTTTGATAGGATATATAGTAGTTCAAAGGGAGTTAGGTACAAGCTCTTTTTCCCCTTTCCTGACTGCAATCGTAAGATCAAGATCAGAAGTTTGAGGGTTAGTTTCACTCTCTTCATCTTAAGGCATATTAACATTTTCCAATTCAAGGGAAAGACCCTCGCTATTAACAAGAGGAACATAAGGGACGACTAGTCTTCTCTTACCTCGTCAGGTCAGTATGTCTTCTACTAATTGGTCTTGACCGCATCTTCCCCTGGAGGAGTAGTAACATTGTTTTCTCTATGGGTATATGATATAAAACACATCTCACAACATGCTCTTCTTGTTGATAACTCAAGGTTTTCTTGGTTGGGTCATGAAAATCGGGTTTATTTGAAAATCAAGTAACATCCATAGAGACATACTTTGTTTTTGTAATGGGATCAAAGAATTTTGTGATGTTGGATAACCAGTGAAGACACATCTCACAGCTCTAGGATTCAATTTCTCATGAGAGGTCCCGGTTACATAGACATAACACACACCCAAAAATGGAAGATATAGATCAAGAATCTATTAACATATTTACGAATCCCAATCTTGGAAATATAGCATCCCACTTTTCTTTACTGCCAGGACTTCGATACATTTAGAAATTAGGTAAACGAGTAATTTTTTTAGCATTAGGATTTCACACTTGTACATGTCTCTTTCAATACAACGAAAAGCATCCCTATTAATTAGGTAAACCTAGGTTAACACTGCTTCAGACCACAAAGACTTTTGACGATTCATCTTAAAGTAAGGTGCCCTAATAACTTCCAATAAATGTCTCCTTTTCCATTCTGTAACCCCGTGTTGTTGTGGGGTGTATGGGCATGTCATTTGAGACTCAATACCTTGCTTTTTCAAATACCTCTGCAGCAGTTTTCAGGAGATGTACTTTCAACCATTATCTAACTTAAGTCTTTTTATAGAAGCATTGTATGGAGTTGTAACAGTCTTTTGATACAAAGGAAGGATAAAACTAACCTCATCCTTAGATATTTTTTTGATAAACAGTAGTAAGACGAGAGAAATAATCAAAAAAGTCACAAAATCATTATAACCCGATAAAGAAAGAGTTGGGGCAGGCCGCCGTACATTAGAGTGAACTAACTCAAATAGTACACTACAATGAATCTCACTATAGGAATATTACTTTAGAATATGCTTATCTCTTTTACATACAAAAAACTGCAACCCAGTCACACCTGATTCAGATAAACTAGGAACTAAGACTCGCATCTTTGTCACATGAAGATGTCCTAATCTACGGTGCCATAACTCGACTTCATTATAAGAAGAAGCATTCAAGGCCTATGTGGAAGACATAAGACCAGAAGTCTCAAGGATGTTTTGAAGAGCCCTTTGTCCTCACGTCCACTCCCAAAGATCCCCCCGTCCTAGGGTCCTGAAAAAGACACCGACCAGAGACGAAAGTTACAGTAGAGTTCATGCTTTTTTTGTTAAGGAGCTCACAGACAAGAGATTAAAAGATGGAACATATAATAGAGAATTCAAGGGTAAGGATGAGATGCTTTTATTTCACACTCCCACTCCCAACAATGGGAGCAATATAGCAAAGCTTTAGCTTACCCAATGATGTTGATGGGTTAAGTGAAGAGAAAATGGTACTCATACCAGAGTAGTAATCAATAGCACCACTATCAATGATACACTGTCCACTACTCGAGACTAGAAGGCCAAAATCTTTTCTACCTCTTTGCACAAAAAGAGACTGAGATGAAGAAGTGGATGCACCTTGATTTCCTCCAACTCCTTACTTAATGCCGCAATGGAGTCCTCACCCCTGCCTTTAGAATAGAAAGCCTTCATACTATATTCGACTTGCATGTGTTAAGCATATAACCTTTCATCAAATTCAGTCGACTTTCAATTCAATCTTTGAGGAAGAGAAAGATATAGTTTATATACAGAAGAAACCTAGTTTTGAGTTCTATTAAGGACCAAAAGAAGACAGGAGAACTGGGCATTCACAAGACTGGTTTGATTCTCATCATGATACATTCTTATAATAAGCGGGTGGTTGATAAACATGTATTATTGAGAGGGGGAAGCTGGAAATGGATAGTGTTCTCGCACACGAGCCTACAGTTGGTAGGTCAAATCCCTCTGTCCAAGTGAATGAGTTCAAACTTTGGGCATATAGCGGAGCGAGCCCGGGGAGAGGAGTAGTGTCCAGTAACATTGAGCCCCAAAATAGAGTTTTTATTCAAATTCCTACTTAACACGTTGCCTTAAGGAGAATCCGAAGCTGGTTGCTAGCGGATGTAGAGCGGCAAAGAGAAAAGCAGAGCATTAAGAAAGAAATGGTTTAAGATTAGGGGAAGGCACAATGGTTAGCGACTGCCCGAGGAGTGTTTCCTCTCTTATTTTAAATATTTTAAGATAAGAAAGGAGACAATAAGCCCGTCAACATTGAAGATTCCGCTTTTGGTAGCTGTTAGGCAAGTGATACCGTACGCAAGTCCGCACCTATATAGTGAGGGTGTGTTAAGGTGAGTTGATGATCTAATACGGTTGTCTTACTTTTCATATGTATGTGGAGGGAACCTGACATTAAGTAGTGGGGCCAACCACAAAGGAATATGTTTGAATGTTGATATATACCGTCTTTCAGCTGACCTTTCCAAACCATGCCTCGCAATCAAGCTAGAAAAAGACTGAGAAAATGTTGTCTTAAGAAATGGCGGATAGTTTAGTATAACATTCATTCCTGACCGTCTCTGCCTTCTTAAGACTAAAATCTAGTAGTGAGACTTTTATTCTGCCGCCCTATCTAGTAAGAGCCTCTAAAGCTACGTTTGGCGTAACCAATATAATAGCTGGGCTCGGATTTACTGAAGAAGAAGGGGTGAAGTCTCAACTACCATACTATTATAATACCAAATGCACTCGTTCGGGCCAAATCCTGAAGAAAGCTAAAAAGCGTTGTTTAATGAGCCTGCATAGTATTAGATAGTTAGTCAGGTAAAGGCTAACCCAGCCAATGATGCTTAGCTGGTCTTTACGGATGATCAGCCACACTGGGACTGAGATACGGCCCGGACTCCCACGGGGGGCAGCAGTAGGGAATCTTGGACAATGGGCGAAAGCCTAATCCAGCAATATCGCGTGAGTGAAGAAGGGCAATGCCGCTTGTAAAGCTCCTTTGTCGAGTGCGCGATCATGACAAGACTCGAGGAAAAAGCCCTAGCTAACTCCGTGCCAGCAGCCGCGGTAAGACGAGGGGGGGGGGCAAGTGTTCTTCGGAATGACTGGGCGTAAAGGGCACGTAGTTGGTGAATCAGGTTGAAATTGAAAGCCGCCAAAAACTGGCAGAATGCTCTTGAAACCAATTCACTTGAGTGAGATAGAGGAGAGTGGAATTTCGTCTGTAGGGGTTAAAATCGCAGATCTACGAAGGAACGCTAAAAGCGAAGGAAACTCTCTGGGTCCCTACCGATGCTGAGGTGCAAAAGCATTAGGAGCGAATAGGATTAGATACCCTGATAGTCCATACCGTAAACTGTCACACGTCTTTTTTCCCGAGGGGGGATGGAGGTTTTCCAATTAAAGTGACATTAATCGAAATGGAATTATTTATTCAATTTTCAAAGTCACCACTCGGGATAATTAAATGGTGTCTCAAGTCACTGGTTTACTTTAAATCCCAAATCGAGAAAATTTAACTCTGCTTTAAAGTCAACGAAAACCAGAAGACTGAGGAAGGAATTTTGTTAACCAGGGAGAAGGTGTTAGGCATTACCTGGTTTCGGATTTTTTTGCACGGTCTCTTTTAATCATACCTGGCTTAGTTAGTTTGATTGATTACATACTTTTAGAACCTATGTTCATTTTATCTCTTACCGTTTTTAATTATTTGATTATGGCATTATGGAATTATCTTGAAAAAGAGTCACGCGTACGTGTACTAATTTCGTCTGGCGCATCAAGAATCATGTCACGCATACGTGTACACAATTAATCATATTTTATTAATTATTTAGATTGTTCTCGGCCAAAGTTGCGCAAATGCATACCTCGATTTAATTTTGGAAATCATAATTATGTCACGCGAACGTGTTCACAATCACGATAGGACATTTAGAAGCATACGACATTTAGGTGTTGCAATTTCAATTCTTCTACTTCATTTTTTTTAGCTTTCATTTAGACTACATTTTATACACGTCCGTTTTCATTGGTGAAGTTGGCTAAACGTTTTCAGTCCAACCATACGGCCAAATACTTGTAGTCACCAAAATTTTAATCAACACACATTAAACATCAATATCTTAATGAAGCAACAAATCAAGGAAACCAAACTCATTTTTAGTCCTGAAAATCTATCCAGAAAGATTAACCCAAACCATATACAAACAACAATTAGCAAAACAAAACTGAGCAAACCAAATACTAATAGGACACACTCCAAAGTAGAGGAATAAAACATTAACTCAGACGATCAACAAAATAGGACACAAACAGATTAACGAGTCTATCAAAACAAAAGCATGACTTTAAGTGAAAATAATAGATGAAAGGGAGAAATAAACCTCGAATAAGTCTGAAATTCAATTGTTTGACAGCTCTGAACTAAAAAATGTGACGAACCGCGGACGAAAACACGAATCGACGGTGAGGAAGACCAAACTGTTGTGTTTATGGAGCTTGAAGGCTGATTTCTGACTGATAAAGGCTGGTTTTAGAGCTGGATCTTTGATGAAGAAGAAGGCTGCGGTTTCTTTTTTCGGATCTCATTTTTATGCTCTATTTTTTCTCGTTCTTATTTCCCCTCTGTTTCTCGTCACTTTCATTTCCTCCTTCACCCCCTTTTTGTTTTTTCAGAAAAAGTCACTATATAGGCATGTATATGAGTTATGGATGGAAGATGTGCAGGTGAATAGTATTGATCGTGTGTGTGCAATGAGGTGAGACGTGTGAGAGACGTGAAGTGGGAAGTTGGGAAAAGATGAGAATCAGACCTTTTTGTTTTACCAAACTTTATCTATTTTTTACGTAAGTTTACTTCATTTTGTGTTCTTCCTTTTTTTCCTTTGTTTGTATTTTATTTTAAAATAATTATGAAGATAAGAAGATTAACCAATATTTCTTACATTATAGGAAAACTATATATTTACATGTACTTTAAAAGATACTAAGAAATATTCTATAGCTTACTCATTAAAATTCTAATTAAAAGAAAGCTAATATTTTTTTGTAAAATTTCTTTTTCCCTATATAATTAAAATGAAATTTGTACTATAAATATGTGAATATTTTTGTAATTGTTTTTTAGTTTAATTAAAAAAAATCAATAAAACCTATTAAGAGTAAGATAAAAGTTTAAAATATAAAAATTAGACCTAAAACAAATATTTACACTAAAATAGTATATAATTTGGGTGTGGTCAAAAATTAGTTGTTCACAACATGCCCCTCTTTGCTTGGAAACATGAAAGTTTTCAGGCAAAGAAAATGAACAAGGTGACTGATTTTTGACCTCACTATTATTTAACAAGGAAAAAAAGATAAAAGAAAGAGATTTGACCGAGCCTTGGTTTTAGGCAGCCTACATATCCCGGGTTATAAGTAAATCAGGTCATGTGTAGTTCAAGTGAAAGAAGAGGGATGGAGTATGCTTAGAGGGAGAGTCGAGTGAAGATCCGTCGAGGTTCCGATTCGCGGTTCCTACTATTACATCAAAAGGAAAAGAAAATTATATACTCTTGAAATCTAAGAATTACAAAATTCCTATCTAATTGCCCTCGATGTAACAAACTATGAAATATTCTCACAGGCCTGCTTCTTGATCAGGTGATAAGAAGATGGATCTTGAAATCACATGTCTCTGTATGGAATATGTCAAAGCTGGTTCGACTAGTGTTGAGATCAAATGCTCTACTTTCTTTGGCGAGAGCTGGAATCTTATCTTTTTACACATTCAATTTGTGCATTGCAGAAAAATCTACAAACCATCACAAAAAATACAAAACGAACAAAACATTTTTGCCCCAATTTGCACTAGAATTTTTTTGTGAGTTATTAAAAACACAAAAAAATTTATCTTTGCTATTTTAGAATGAAGAATTGAAAGAGAAATGGGTTTTTTGTGATAATAGGGGATGTTGTACCTATGTTAACAAGATGGAAGGCAACCAGGGGATGTAGTACCCCGTGTTGGCAATAAGACGAGGCTCCTGGCACTCCGGGATGCTACTAGGGAATGTCGTACCCTATGTTGGCAATACAATAAGGCTCGTGGAACTCTGAGATGCTACTAGGGAGTGTCGTACTCTATGTTGGTAATAAAATGCAACAAGGGGATGTAGTACCCTATGTTAGCAATGAGATGAGGCTCGTGGCAGTCTAAGATGCTACTAGGGAGTGTCATACCCTATGTTGGCAATAAAATAATGCTTGCAGTGTTCCGAGATGCTACTAGGGAGTGTCATACCCTATGTTAGCAATGAGAAATGCAACCGGGGGATGTAGCACCCTGTTTTGGCAATAAGGTGAGGGTCTTGGCTCTCTAAGACTCTACTAAGGAATGTTGTACACTATGTTGGCAATAAAATAAGGCTTGCAACGTTCTGAGATGCTACTAGGGAATGTCGTACCCTATGTTGGCAGAAAGTAATGCAACCAGGGGATGTAGTACTATGTGTTAGCAATAAGATGAGACTCGTGGCACTCTGAGATGCTACTAGGGAATGTCGTGCCCTATGTTAGCAATAAGAAATGCAAATAGGGGATGTAGTACCATGTGTTGGCAATAAGATAAGGTGCGTGGCGCTCTGAGATGCTACTAGGGAATATCGTACCCTATGTTGGCAGAAAGTAATGTACCCAGGGGATGTAGTACCCTGTGTTGGAAATAAGATGAGGCTCGTGGCACTCTGGGATGCTACTAGGGAATGTCGTGCCCTATGTTGGAAATAAAATGAGGTTCGTGGAGCTCTAAGATGCTACTCAGAAATGTCGTACCCTATGTTGGCAATAAAATGAGGCTTGTGGCGCTCTAGGATGCTACTAGGGAATGTAGTACCCTATGTTGGCAATTAACAATGTAACTAGGGAATGTAGTACCCTGTATTGAAGATAGGGTATTGGTTACCTATAATGCAACTAAAAATAACATGTTTACATGTATATTGGAAGAAAATCAAGGATTCGAGAACTTCACTTGGTGGTGTTCATCTTTTCATGAACTGTTTCCTACAACTATTATGTTCCTGTTCTAAACAAAGAAAGAAACGTTAGTGTTAAAATGGAGGTCGGTTTGTGGCCTTGATTATTTTGATCGCTTGATCTCGGCTCATCTTCTTCTCAACTGCAACTGATTCTTTACTGAATACCCACTCCATTTTTGACCCTGGAGAACCTTTGGCATTTCCAAACTTTGCCATGACGGTTGGTCGTGTGGGACTTAAACTTTTTCAACTTTATTTTGCCTTTGTGGGCATTTTGCTTTTGGCTTCTTTCAAAGTTTTCCATTACAAAGAACCGGCCAATCATGGCCAGACGGGGTCAACTTGATACCCTTGCCGAGGCTGGATGCCAATCATGGCTAGACGAGAACCTTGTAAATCTATCTTGTCATCTTTTCTTTGCCTTGTTTTTTAAAAAAAGTTAGACCGAGAGGGATTCAAAGAAATATAAACAATGATATAGAGAATGAGTTTAAAACAAGAGGTGTCCCTTTTAGGGAACAGAAAGACGGACTTATCTGGGAGTACATGCGGACTTCAATGAACATGACATGCCTTTGGAATGGATGCATGATCTGTGTAAACTGTCCGACTCATAGAAACGCATCACAACTTTTGACTTGAAACTGAAAATTTTTGCTCATGACTGTGTTGATGCCATGGCTGCGTGGTTCCTCTTTTCGATCAATAGTGCCCTTTGTGGGTTTTCACTAGCTGATCTCTCTCATTTCTCTTCTCGCAATCGCCTTATAGTGCCTTTGCGGGTTTTCACTAACAAGGCTCTCTCAATTTTATTTTCTCTATTCACCATTGCCCTACAATGCCCACGAGGGTTTTCACCAATAGGACTCTCTCATTTTCTTTCTCTCATTTGGTTGCATCCGATCCAAGTAATCGTATCCTCCAATTCTTGAACATTCTCACCATTTGATCGGAAGGACTTGAAAGGATTTGGGTAAAAAGAATTGGTATTGAATTACAACTTCCGAACCTTTCGGGCAAAACCATCGCCGAATCTTTGTAACATCTACCCCAGTTTTCACTTTTGGGGGAATGTGGATTTTTGTTTTGGTGTGACCGAACCCAAAGTGAGGTTGCCTACGTATCCTTTGGGAATCAGGTCAGACGTAGTTCAATGGACTTAAACTTGTTTTGTTTTTTTTCTGTTTTGTTTTCTTTTTCTTATTTTATTTTTTCTCCTCTTTTACTTCTTCTTTTTTTCTTTTTTTTTTCTTTTTTTTCTTTAATTTTTCTTTTCCTTTCTCATTACATATAAGGTTCCAAATAGGGTGGCCAAGGAAAAAGTATCTGGCTCAAAGGGTTAGCAAAGGGTTAATAGTATTTGGGTAGTGAGAATGAAAGCCTTCGTCATCCCAATCAGAGAGAATTAAAGATGTGTTAAGGGTCATACATAGTACCTTTTGACCGTGTTTGTATTGGCAGTTGTATCGGGAACATTTCCTTCGATGTCTCCAAAATACAGTACTCCCTTTTGGCAGTACTCTTGTTACAATATATGGACCTTCCAATTCGGGAAAAATTTTCCTTAAGCTGCCTCCTGATGCGGAAGAATACGCCGCAGAACGAGTTGCCCTACTTCAAATTTCTTGGGCCGCACTTTCTTGTTGTAGGCACGGGCCATTCTTTGTTGGTATAACTGTCTGTGGCAAACTGCAGTCAATCGCTTTTCATCAACTAAAATCAATTGCTTCAATCGGGTCTTGACCCAATCTTCATCCTCGAACTCAGTTTCAACAATATTCCGAAAAGAGGGAATTTCAACTTCTAGTGATACCACGACTTCAGTGCCATAAACCAATCAAGTAAGGGAGGTTTTCGCTTGGACTTGGTTTAGGCTTGTTGTTCTAATTCTCTGGTTATTTTATTACAAGTCTTATCTTCAGCACATTCTACTTCTTTATTCATTATTTCAATGTCTAACAACATTTTAGGATTCGGGCATGAAGTCCGCAAGCATGTCATGTTATTAAAATCTGCATTTAACATAATTAGAAAGAAAGTAAGAAAAGTGACAAGAGTAAGAAAAAAGACATTTATGGATGATGAAATATTAATTTCATTTATTTGAATTTTTTTTTAAAATATAGAAGGGTTTACATCAGAAAGTAAGAGAATAGAGTAAAAATATTCAGATTACACCCTAAAATAACCCGAAATACAGAAAAGACAGCAAGACCGCCTACCAAGACTCCCATCCGATAGGGAACTTCTCAAGTTTGGCTTCTGCTTTTAGGTTTTTCTTTTGTCATGGCCATGGCTACAATGGCTTTCAGTGCTGGATCAAATTCCTCAACTGCCATTTTGAGGGTCCAATAATTATCTGTATCATGTCATGCTGCTATAGAGTGGTATTCACATCTAGCATCAGCTTGGTGCGAGGGGGACTCAGGATTTGGCTTGTTCGGGACCACTGGTTGCAGTAGACCTAGACCGATTACCTTTTGAAATAAACCTGAATATGATTCCCTAATAGGGGTGAACTGATTACTTTTGAGGGGCTCTCTTGGGCGAGGATTGTATTGGGGAACATTTGGTTGGGGATTATATAGAGGTTGGTAGGGACGGGCATTTCTGGGAGATGGAACTCGGTTTTGTATATAATGTTGTGGCTGCGTGTAAGGTTGCGCGTTCATCACCACAAGAGAGGTGGTGCCACAACATAAGCAGCATCTTGATGGGGATAATAGTGTTGTGGGACCTTAGAAAGCATATATGATTGGTTAAATGACTTGCGGGCCCCCCTCGAGCTCAAAGCCAACATGGCTCCCTCTTCCCTCATGTTTCTGTTCATCAAACCCCTGATCCATTCTGAACGGTCTGTGATGTAGCCTTAAAGGCAGCATGACTCATGATTTAGCCTGTTTTTAAACTTTTCAACCATCTCCCCAACTTTGATAGCCTCAGTGGAGGGATTACCCACAACGGATATCATGTTCTGGAAATAGTCCGTCTCTTGGGCCTGTAGAGACACTGTAACCATTTCTGCTTCATCCATTTGAGGCTTTACCCTAGCGGCTTGGTTGTGCCATTTGACAACATTCACGAAAACTTTTTGCGGTTATCTTTTTCAAATTGGACAAAGAGTTTTCTTTTTGTGCTTTTTTCACTCTTGCTTTTTTTTGGGGGGGTTTTTTTTGTTGTTTTTTCGCTCTTTGTTTTTCTTTGTTATTTTTTTTACTCCTTTCTTCTATTTTTTTTACTCGGTTTATTTGATGGTAATGATCGAATCCGATAGGGATTGCCTACGTATCATGATGCCGCATGAATCAGATCTTGCGTAGTTCGGGAATATCGGGAACAAAGTACATAAGCTAGCTCTTTTTTTTCTTTAGGAATTTTGGAAAAGAAGACTTCTTAAAGGAGAAAGAAAATATTCTTTTGGATTTTGATTGATTAGTTTTTGAATTTTTGGAAGAAAGACTTCAAAAGAAGGAGAAAACATATTTTTGGATTTTGATTTGCAAATTTATTTGTTTGTTTTTTTTGAATGAAAGACTTAGAAGAAAAAGGAAAATATTTTTGGATTTGATGATTTTATTTTGAATTTTCTAAGGAAAGAATTCTAAGAGGGAATTAAATAAAGGGAAAATATTTTTGAATTTTTGAAAATTGAGGGCCGAAACCGATGAGGTTTGCCTACGTATCTCACATCCGGTGAGGATCAGACCCGCGTAGTTTAGTAAGAAGCGAGGAATATTTCAAAATCTCAGTCTATGTTTCAATATCTTTTGAGTAAAATTTTGACACGGCTTGATTTTTAAACAAAGGGATTTTATGAGAACCGGCTAAATTTCACTTTTTTATTTTTCTTCCTCCTAGTTTTTCTTAATTTTCTTTCCCTATTTTAGCAAACTGTCAACATGCAATCCAGATCAAACATATGCACAAGTAGAACGTAAGATGCATGAGGATGGTCTTGTAATTTCGGGTACACCTATCCTAGACAGACCCAACCCCTGTGTTAAGCCCCCAAAGTCAAATGTATGTGATGCAAACAAACGTACCTACTAGGGATCTGGCATGAGGCTATGTTATTCTAGGTTTAAATCCTTGGGAGTGTTTTAGACCTGGCTTACACAAGCGGACAGCTCGCCGAGGTGGGGGCAATGTACCAGGAGCACAAAAGTCTACACAGCCTAGTTACTGACCCATCCTCGTTCTAATTCGTATGACTTCTAATAGAAAAGTGGGCCACGCGCACGTGTGCATCATAAATTTAGAAGACTCGGAAGGGAAGCACAAGAAGACAGTTTAATACAGTTTAAAAAATATCAAATTGATAAATACACGACAATAGAACATTAGGACCACAAACACAAAAATAACATCCAATCAATAAAGCCAAGTATAAATCACATTACAAGCTCAAATTTTGAACCCTGAACCAGAAGGTCTGGGTTCTGTTCCCCAGCAGAGTCGCCAGAGCTGTCACACCTCCTTTTTCCCGAGGGGATAAGGAGTTTTTCCAATTAAAGTGACATTAATCGAAATGGGATTATTTATTAAATTTTCAGAGTCACCACTTAGGATAATTATATGGTGTCCCAAGTTACCGGTTTACTTTGAATCCCAAATTTGACTATGTTTTAAAGTCTGCAAAAACCAAAAGACCGAGTAAGGAATTTTGTTAATCAAGGAGAAGGTGTTAGGCAATCCCTCGTTCCGTGGTTTTAGAACGGTCGCTTTTAATCATACCTGGCTTAGTTAGTTTGTTTAATTACGTACTTTTAGAACCTACGTGCATTTTACCTTTTACCGCTTTTAATTACTTGATTATGGCATTATGGAATTATCTTGAAAAAGAGTCACGTGTACGTGTACTCATCTCGTTTGGCGCATCAAGAATCATGTCACGCGTATGAGTACACAATTAATCATGTTTTATTAATTATTTATATTGTTCTCGGCCAAAGTTGCGCGAACGCATACCTTGATTTAATTTTGAAAATCGTAATTATGTCACGCGAACGTGTACACAATCACGATAGGACTTTTAGAAGCATATGACATTTAGGTATTGCAATTTCAAATTTTCTACTTCATTTTGTTTTAGATTTCATTTAGACTACATTTTATACACGTCAGTTTTCATTGGTGAAGTTGGATAAACATTTTCAGTCCAACCATACGGCCAAATACTTGTAGTCACCAAAATTTTAATCAACACCCATTAAACATCTATATCTTAATGAAGCAACGAATCAAGGAAACCAAACTCATTTTTATTCGTGAAAATCTATCCAAGAAGATTAACCCAAACCATATACAAACAAGAATTAGCAAAACAAAACTGAGCAAACCAAATACTAATCGGACACACTCCAAAGCAGAGGAATAAAACGTCAACTCATACGATCAACAAAATAGAACACAAAACGATTAACGAGGCTATCAAAACAAAAGCATGACTTTAAGCGAAAACAATAGAGGAAAGGGAGAGATAAACCTCGAATAAGTCTGAAATTAAATTGTTTGACAGCTTTGAACTCAAAAATGTGATGAACCGCGGACGGAAATACGAATCGACGGTGAGGAAGACCAAACTGCTGTGTTTATGGAGCTTGAAGGCCGATTTCTTACTGATAAAGGCTGGTTTTAGAGCTGGATCTTTGATGAAGAAGAAATCTGCGTTTTCTTTTTTCAGATCTCGTTTTTATGCTTTGTTCTTTCTCATTCTTGTTTCCCCTCTGTTTCTCGTCACTTTCATTTCCTCCTTCTCCCCTTTTTTGTTTTTTCAGAAAAGTCACTATATAGGCATGTATAGGAGTTATGGATGGAAGATGTGCAGGTGAATAGTATTGATCGTGTGTGTGCAATGAGGTGAGACGTGTTAGAGACGTGAAGTGGGGAGTTGGGAAAAGATGAGAATCAGACCTTTTTGTTTTACCAAACTTTATCTATTTTTTACGTAAGTTTACTTCATTTTGTGTTCTTCCTTTTTTTCCTTTGTTTTTTGTATTTTATTTTAAAACAATTATGAAGATAAGAAGATTAACCAATATTTCTTACAATATAGGAAAAATATATATTTACATGTACTTTAAAAGATACTAGGAAAGATTCTATAGCTTTCACATTAAAATTCTAATTAAAAGAAAGCTAATATTTTTTTGTAAAATTTCTCTTTCTCTTGATAAATAAAAATGAAATTTGTACTACAAGTATGTGAATATTTTTGTAATTGTTTTTTAATTTAATTAAAAAAATTCAATAAAACCTATTAAGAGTAAGATAAAAGTTTAAAAAATTAAAATTAGACCTAAAAGAAATATTTACACTAAAATAGTATAGAATTTGATTGTGGTAAAAAATTAGTTGTTCACATAAAGGATGAGTGTTCTTCCTTGGTCTACGCGGATCAGGGGCCCAGCTTACGCATGAAACACTCCGCCTGGGGAGTACAGTCGCAAGACCGAAACTCAAAGGAAATGATGGGGGCCTGCACAAGCGGTGGAGCATGTGGTTTAATTCGATACAACGTGCAAAACCTTACTAGCCCTTGACATATGAAAAAGAAAACCTGTCCTTAACGGGATGGTACTGACTTTCATACAGGTGTTGCATGGCTGTCATCATCTCGTGTTGTGAAACCCTCATTTTGTGTTGCTGAGACATGTGCCTAAGGAGAAAGTCTTTACAACTAAAGTAAGCCGAGGAGTCGTGTGACGTGCCAGTGCTACTAATTGAGTTCCAGCACCTAGCTGTGCTATCAGTAAGAAGGTAGCCGACGCCTTTCGAAGCACTTTCTATTTCTAGATAGAAAGGGCCTTTCTCTCTGGTTTAGTAAAGTCAAGTTTTTGGCCTTATCTTTCAGGTGAAGACGACGTCGAGTTGATGGCAGAGAAAGACACGGCAGTCAGGCGAGCCACCCGGTGGTGTGGGACGTAGTGGGTTTAGTACGCCCCGCCCAAACTAACGGCTCCAAAACAAACAAAAAGATGTGTGCCGCACTCTCGAAGGACTGCTAGTGATATACTGGAGAAAGGTGGGGATGACGTCAAGTCCGCATGGCCTTTATGGGCTGGGACACACACGTGCTACAATGGCAATTACAATGGGAAGCAAGGCTATAAGGCGGAGCGAATCCGGAATGATTTCCTCAGTTCGGATTGTACTCTGTAAATCGGGAACATGAAGTTGGAATCGCTAGTAATCGCGGATCAGCATGCCGCAGTGAATATGTACCTGGGCCCTGTACACGCCACCCATCACACCCTGGGAATTGGTTTCACTCGAAGCATCGGACCAATGATCACCCATGACTTCTGTGGCACACTAGTGCCACAAAGGCTTTTGGTGGTCTTATTGCCGCATACCACGGTGGGGTCTTTGCCTGGGATGAAGTCGTAACAAGGTAGCTATAGGGGAACCTGTGGCTGGATTGAATCTTTTGCGATGGAAATGCACTCTTCCCCCAACTTTCCAACATAGGGGGCTAGTTTGCTTCCACTGGTGGCGGGCGGGCGAAGGGTCAAAAGGACACGTAGTCGGGGACGAGTCAAAAATAGAATTGTTCCATTTTCCTTCTTGTTCATCAATCGAAAATTAAGATAAAGCGGGCATACGGTAAGATGTGAAAACATCCGATCCCATTTCAACCTCGATATATGGAATAGTCTTGCGCCATATATACTGAGATTGTTCGGGAGACATGGTCCAAGCTCGGTGAAAAAAAAGCATAAGAAGAGTCCGATAATGGCCGGTCTTTAAAGGCCCTTAAGAAAGAGGCTTAAGTCATCGATGTAAATCCGATAATGCTTTTCTTTTTGCTCCGCGAGCAAGGAGCGAGCTAAGTAAATCTTACTTGAAAATGAGTGAGATTCTATTATTTTTCCGTTATAGTTTTTGTTTTTTCATTTTTTTCCTTTTTCTCCATTATCCCAAAACTTAACATAATATGTATCATTACATCCTCATAATTTTTTTTTTAATTTCTAAAGAACTATCGTTTGTGAATGTAGGTTGTGTCGGGGATATATTGTGCCTAGTAAGTCATTTTCTTTGCATTTTATTCAACGAGACCGAAAACACAACAATGATTTGTTTTATGGACAATTATATTATTTCCAGTCCAAATGAGGTAGTGCCTAATGTCACCGAGAGCGAGTTGGTAGAGGGGCCTGAGATCTTGAGAATGGATCAAGGAAATCCTGATGCTCCTCCAGTCATTCCTCATGTTGAACAGGCTATGGGGGATCTGGATCTAGCCTTGAGAATGGGGCAGCCGAGCCCAACAAAGAAGGCTCTCGAAAGAGAGCTTTCCACCTTTCTTTCTTCCTTTGGAAATAGGGAAGTTAGAAGGGATGTCTTGGAAGGGACAATAAGGAAACTCGACTTGAACAGCGCATCCCCATAAAAGCTTTTTTTTGACATTCCGACAACTTATGCAGGAACTATCCAATAGACCGGTTGACGCTTCCACAACTAAGAAGGCTTTATTAAAAGCTTTAAAAGAGTGGAAATAAGGGGATGCATGAGCGTTGGATAATGGAAAGAAGGTAGAATTGCTCGGGACCTAGTGATCGATTCTTTTTCTTTTATATAGGTTGGGGTGGGCAGCAACTCTACTCCTTGAAGTGAAGAATCGAAAGTCATCGTTCGTTAGACAAGGCCCACGTGCTATGCATCTCTGGTGTTCTACTCGTGGGGAGAGGAATGTTGGAAAGTGGGGTCCTCTCACCTGTGCTCACTTCCGTTTTAGAAGTCAAATTGTATTTCCAATTGGTGCTCAACAGAAGGGTGGAAAAACTCTGAAAGGCGAGACTGATTTAACTCTATGCCCTTCCCTTAGTGCCTCCCTCTAGGCAGGGCTCACAACCAAAGGATGCACGTGGTGAATTTGCCACCATGAAATAAGGATTGGAATGGTTGAGAATAGAGTTTCTTTTTCATTTCCAGCGTAGTTGGCAAGAGCTATAGCAGCTTACGATGCAGTTGATTCAGAAACATACACCAGGGCGGTTTGGTGGGGAGTCAGATCTGGCCAACGGTCCTGTTCCGCTTTATACTAAGAGAGTGTGGTTGGGTCTGACTCTGTTATAGGGCTAGTACGCCGAGCAGCTTCGAATTGTGTTGTGCCGGTGCACAAAGCAAGCACATAATGACTGCGTAAATCTTTGGTCTGTCTATCATTGCCCATGTTAGGCTGACTCCTTTTTTTAGGCAAGAAGACCACTAGTTGAATTATTAAACTATTAAGACTAACTGAAAAAGGGTACTACTCTTCTTTCTCCACTACTGATTTTGACTGAACTGCTAATAGGATAGTAGGGAAAGTTGAGAGTATATCCGGAGAAAGAAAAAAACCTTTTCAGGATGAGACTACGAACCCTAATGGAGCTAATGAGAAAGCAGTAACAGGCCAGTGTAGGCTTGCTCCGCACAGGTTACATATGGGCCTTATATTGATATTCTTTTCAATTTATTTTTCAATTTCTTCGGTCTGGGGTACCGCACAATCCGTTTAGATCTATTTCAGTTGCCAATGAAATGGAATACGGGGAACTCTCCATCTAAGTGGTTAGTCCGGCGAGTCAATTCTCAATGCGATGCATCCGTGATATGGGACAGAGATATGCCCCAACATAGTCCAGTCCTATTAAAGATGGAGTCGAATCAAGAAACTCTTATAGATAGATGGGATAGGAAGGAAGAACCACTGGGAGCGCAACTTTCTTCGTAAAAAAGCTCGTCCTTGTCAATATAGGATTGTCTTTCATTTTGCTTTTACTTATTTTTTTTAAACTTCTCATTTTCTAATTTTTTTTCATTGTCTTTAGTACGATCTGACTTCACACCTCGCGGTGCTTACACCTCTCGCCTATCGGAACACCAACCCAATCTTGAAAACTGAACTGGGTTTGGGGAATGGAAGAACAAGAACATCTTATTTACCACCAAAAATGGTAATATAAGACCCTTCTTCACTCATGCTTGTCATCTGCTCATTAATACTGTCTAGTCAAGTCTTTGTTCTTTTATTCTTAAATATGTGTGCTAACCAGATTCCCCATGTTATATGCGAGGTCACTAAATTTCTCCAAAGAGTGTGTTTATGATCATAATGACCACCTAAAGTTTGATTTCCAGTTGTAGTTTTTAGTTTAGGGTGCCAATGGTAGCATAGTTGCTTAGTCGTCCTTCATCTTATATATTACAATTTAGGTGTTTTTCATATGTCCTTTAGCGGAAAACAGGCTTAATGGACAAATAAGGGATAGGAAAGAATATGTTCTTGAAATCTAGAGAACAGGCGGAAAGAGGTTCATCAGAGCGATAGGGAAAGCTTATAGAGGGGTAGTCTTACTACGACAAGTGAAGCCAGGGTTCCCTTTGTTCGGTGTTGGGGGATGAGAAAGGAATCTATTCGGGAAGCGCTCACCAACCCCTTTACCGATACCAAGGGGAAGTAGGAATTAGACCAATAGGGCACTGCTCTCTGCCTGTCGTAACAACAACAAAATTCCATACCGGAATTTCATTACATCATTCCTTAAACCCTAAAACAGAGACATTGATACAAGAGGAGGCTCGAGATACCTCGAGCGTAAAATACGCTACCATCAGAGAGAAAATAGCCACATCTTAACCCATGGTTGAAGAATGAGGCGATCAAGAAAGTCGTGGGCCTCATAGTACCAGCAGACGACAACTCTGTGGAGCTTTTCGGGTCGAAAACCTGTTCTACATCAGAACCGATCTCAAAACCCTAATATCACCCAATGAAAGAAAGGACTTTCTCTATATCTGTATCTATGAAACTAGTTCCTTCACGTACTTCCAAATCCATCCATCTTACTTACTCAAAAGCTTTGAATATTCTACTCAAAATCTTGCTTCTAGCTTTGGGCACCTCTGACATAAATAGAAATAGCGTATATACAAGGCTAGCCTTTTCTCTCAAGCGTCTTGGTATTGGATCCGCTCTTCTGTTAACATGAACATGAATTAGATTCTATTCTAATTCTTTATTCTAACGAGAATCCCCCACCCGAACCATTCTTAATACCACTAAGCTCTCTCGAATGAATTCGACTCTTTCATCTTTCAAGCTAAACCGGGGGAAAAATCTTTTCCCCAATAAAATGTGCATCTTTATGGCTATATCATCCTGAAGACGAATGCGACAGGAAGAGGTGGCATTTGGAAGTGTTGCTGACTTAACATTTAGGTTTTGTCATAACAAAGCTAGCACTATCTTTACGCACTTAGGCGCACAACATGCCATTAGTAATGATTCTACTACTGTGCCACAAATTCTCAAGGTGGTCCTAAGTGATCATTGTTGTTCATTGGATTCCGGAGGAACTACTTCGTTAGGATTGGGAAATTGCTGCTATTCTTCTTGAATAGCCTGTATTCTACCGTCGAGAGTCACTTTGAAAGTATTACCTAAACTCTTCCAACTGAATATGATAAAGCCTATAAAACATAGAGCTACTATCATTTCTTCATTATAAATTTAGATCTTCTTCAAACTTGATGCACAAATAGATAGAATAGCAGCAAATAGCATCTTTCTAGCCTGCATATTCGTGGAATTCAATCTCATTTAGAAAGCTTGATCTCTATCTTTCAGCAACTGAACGAGAATTGGTTTAAGAATAAGAAAGGACTTTAGAATCGGATGCGCTCGCCCAGCAAGAAAGGCCCTGACCCTAACAACCAAGTATCAAAACGAAAGAAGAGAAAGAAAGGAGAAGATAACTTCGTATTTTGGTAACTCTCTAGGAGTCATGTTTTACCGTGAATGCTATTAATAAATTCTACAACGATAGTCCCTCAAAGTCGGAAAGTAATAACGAAAATAGCTAACCCAATAGTAGATTTCATAGCTGCCACCGTTGTAACCAATGAAGCAAATGATTGACCCATCATATCATCCAAAGAAACATAAAATACCAAAACGTTTGAAAAATACCAAAACGTTCGAATTCATAGCTAATAACATTGATTCAATTGGCATTGACATAATAGGAATATTTTGTCTATTAAGGAGGATTCCCTGAATACCTGAAATAGAGATAATCATAGAAAATGTGACATATTTGATATAATCCATTTCGGGAACGTAGAATGTAAGAGAAATTCAATTGTGAAACAATGCATCATCTCTTCTACTTGAAATATCATTCAATTATTAAAGAAATATGATTTTTTATACTCATGTTTCCCTTCCCATCCTGCTCTGCCAATTGTTGTGCTCCTATCAACCAAACCCTAAAGTGTCGTAAATTCGCCCTGGGGACATTGGGTTTGTTGGCATTATAGGCAAATTTGTTGTTGAAGCGGTTACTAATAGTTTTGACCATCTCACTTGGTCATGGAAGTTCTCCCAAGTTGCGGTGCCACAATCTTCTAACTAGTCGTACCTTCTCCGATTCAATCAGAGGGTTAATCTGTTCAGCCAAGCGATCTTTTTCTTATTTAATCTTTGCCAATTCAAGTTGATCCAAGGCTCTTTCGATCTCGGACCGATCCCCTGGATCTTCTTCAGCCGGGAAGACTTGGTTCTATCGAAGAGCTAACACCCTTTCCAGCGTCTCCGCCGTAAAGAGGAATGTCCTCGATTAAAGAAAGCAGCCAATTGAAGGAATCGAGAAATGGAATGGTCCATGTAAAGAAAATGTTCATAAGAAAGGAAGAAATGTAAAGTTCTACCAATCTCTTGAAAAATCTCTTAAAGGTTGAAGAGAGACGACGAAGGATATTCATGACAATTCGAGTATGATCAGACAACCAAATATCAAACAATAACAGAGCTACTACGATTGTGACAACCATCACATAGCTATTCGTTGTTGCACTCAGAGACTTACTATTCCTCGAACTCGCTGAACACTTTCTATATCTATCTGTCTTCATGGGATTTCCGCTATCTTTATTGAGTTAGACAAGCTCAGGCCTATCTTAGCTCTCGGTGACCTGCTTCGGGAGACCTTTTCGAACCGCAGCATGGGGAATGTCCTCTCTCTGGCTAGGCTCTATTGGTCTGAGGATGCCCTTTCTTTATTAGAGGAGGAGTAAAGAAGACACTTACATACGTAATTCTAGAGGTGAAATAGCTTGGTCGGTATAATTGTTTTGAATCTAGCAAAAGGAAGGAAATGATGCTTTTCTTAAGGCAATCCATAAGTAAAAAACAGAATGAGGAAGAGAGAGGACCCCTCGAAATGGTATGTGGGCCTTCCTCAAGCAATCCCATATGACTCAACCTTTGTTCTTGTACAAAAGTGTCCTCCCCTTCCTTTCTCTTTTTCGAGCTCACCAAGGCAAGCGGTGCCCCACTTGTGTCTGCCTGCGATCTTGCCTAGCTGGACAGTTCATCATGAGCTGCTATCTGGGACCAAGCACTAAGAACTCTTGATTTTCTTTTTCAATTGATTTCTAAGTGGATTGGCAAATCTCACTGTGCCTAACACATCTAATTGGAAGTGGAATGAAGATAATGCGCTTTACTCTTTCACTTGTAACTGGATTACCCCTGGGCTAACTTAACTTGAATCTGTTCTCTTTAGTTTTTCACTAAGCCTCATCTAAGTGCTATATACATAGCTCCTTGATTACTTATCAAATAAAATGAACATTCTTTAAGAACTTTTTCTCTTGATCTTATTAGCTTAGTACCTGTGAAGTCACAATAGTTCTACCAGAGTAAGCTAGAAGATGACCAATCCCGCCCCATTGGTGTCGAGTCCATTGTGAGAGGCGTTTAAAAGGCCGTTAAGGCAATAGACTCAGGGGTGAACCCATAAGGGAGGGGAGAGGTTTCTTCCTAAAAAGAACTAGGGTTGGCTCCTTGCCTTTGATTCCTTACCCATAGCATAAGATAAAGAAAGGGTGCGTGCTTCAACATCTATGTTTCACACAAGGAACCTCCTACGCTTAAGGATAAACTACGATATTTGATGGACTGGCAGGTCAGCCACGTAATTTATCCCTCAAGATGAACGAACTTGACCTACTCCTTTTGTTTAGGGCTATAGAGTTTAATTGTTTCTCACTAACGGCAGAATCATGAGCTTCATCACTCGACTATAAACCAAATTAAAAACACTCGACTATAGGATGACAATCCTTCACTCTGGAAGGGTAGGTTCCATACTGTCACACCCCAAAACCGAGGAGCGCGATCGGCACTCAACTGAGAGAACCCGGTCGAGCAAGCATGTTAGATTTTCTTCTACCCAAACTCATCCATGAATAAAGAGGAGATGTGCTCCATTAATCAACACTGAAAAAATATCATTAATAACTTCCATTTCATTCCCATTAGAAGCTTCATTCATAATTTCCAAAACATTACGAGTTTATAGAATTAATGAAAAACATGATTTCCAATTATCAACATTTCTAGTTCAATTCCCAACATCAACCATAACCCACAACCTATCTATGGAGCTTCTAAGTACAATAGAAGAGTAATATGGAAATGCCGGAAACAAGGCCTCGACTATATCTCAAAACACAATACATGAGAAACAAATACATGACCCCGAAATGAAGTGGGGCTCACCAAATCAACTGAAAAGAAGGTGTACTGCTATCACTGATCAATGTCTCCTGCTGTGGAACCACCTGCATCCATTTAAAGATGCAGCGTCCCCGGTAAAAGGGACGTTAGTACTGTCTAATAGCACTAGTATGCATAGCTAAAAGTCCTCTTTCAAAATAGAATGCCCACATAAGAAAAGGCAACACATAGAAACAACAAGTCATAATCAACAATATCAAAATGTTCAGTTAAAACATAATAATTTTCAAAATATGAACTTCATATACAATTTTGGCCATCTCCCCACGAACAATGTGGTTTGATACGTGATGCGAAAGAAAGTTGTTACCAAGAGTAGTACCACCATATGCACAATATGGCGTCCGATCTCCATCCAATCAGCTAGGCCGTCTTCCCACATATGCCGTGTGGGTTGACTTTTCCATTCCACAATTATTACCAGTTCATCCCAATTAAGAGGAATAATATCACAATTTTATCCCAAATAAAGGGAATAACCACAATCCACCCCTACACCGGCACGTATAGTTTCAAGTGTGGGCCTTATGACCCACCCTTACTCAGTTTTACTAATGATACTCCCAAAAACATTTTATCTTTTATTTTCACACGGAGGTAAGATAATTACCATTGTACTCACCTCAACATCTTTCACATTGTATAAATTCTCATTAGTATTTCCAGTCATTCATAACGACAATATTTCCTTGGCTCATTTGGCCATTCACAAGATTCTTTATTCCTGGCACGATGGCCGAATTTCATATTCTACACTTTCACCTCTTTCAATTTCAAAGATCACCATCAAGTATCAACATATAGGATATTTCAGAAATCATATACTTGAAATCCATTTGAAATGGGAATTTCAAACACAAATGGTTTTTTCCCAAAGAATGAGGCATACCAACCAACAATAGAAACACACATGAAAAATCATAAACAATGAATACACCATTTACTCTTGCAATACTCTTCCCTAGAAATGACAATGTACAATTTCAACATATGAGTATATAGAACTCGAATCACACTAGATATATTTATAAAGTAAAGCATTAGTTGAAACAGCCACTAATGGGCATGAATTAAGTACAAAAGCTCTTAGGCAAATTCTATTTTTCCAAATCACTTTTAACACAGTTAAGTCGAGGCTCATTGCATATTCTTTATCGCATTATATTAAATCATTTGCACTACTAGCCACAATCATAAATTAAATTCTTGGCACGTTGGCCACACTCTATATCTCCAATTCACTTATTTCATTTCCAACCACCTTTATAGGTTATCAACAATAAGACATTTCCAATCAAGACTTTAGGCACACATATGAGCAATTATGAGTCTTAAGAATATTGAGATTTTCTCACACAATTTGGCATACTAGATTTCATTTGAAATATGATTCAAAGGCACAATATTTTAATACACAACCCATACTTTGAAACGTACGGGAACATTATGGAATTCAATTCCAAGAGAGAATGTTTAGCCAACATACCTCAAATTCTTCCCTTAATGATACTACAACGATGCACTACACTAATTAACTTCAATATACAATAACAACATCCATTGAGACCAATATTAGTAACAAATCCCATAGGTTCATTGTATTCAAAAATTTCATCGCCAAGATTACCATTCACCTTCTCTCTTATTTTCTCAAAAGTACTATTCATGCCATGAAATAGAGTTTTATAATCCAATCTTTCAACCGTTAAAACTTGTAAAAAATGCTTCAAATACTTCTAACTACTCAAAATAAACGAGTTTGAAGCATTGGAATTACCTCTAGTAGATCAATCTTGAAAAATCACAACTTTGGTGATTTTTGTGTTCTTGAGGATTTGATGATGAAATCTTGTATTTGGATGTAATAATGATGTTAGAACTCATGTATATTGAGTGATAATCAACCCAAAACATCATTAATAACTTACCTTGGTTGATTGTACTTGACTTGAGCTCAAAATCGCCCCTTCACTTCAAGAACCCTAACCCCCAAATACATAAAATACCCTCTTTACCCGACCTTGTATTTATAGGCCCAGATTTCTGGGTTTCAGATGTGGCCCTGGATGCTTCGCATCCCGACTTCACTCCTCTTTAAATGTTGGATGCGGACCTGGATGTTGTGGCAGTACTTCACTGCCAGCCTCTCTTTCGGAATGTGCGTACTCATTTGGAACTTGGTCATAATTTCTTGTAGGAATCTCCCAAGTTGGTCATAACTTCTTGTAGGAATGTCCAATTGACAAATGATTTGGTCATAACTTCTTGTAGGAATGTCCAATTGACAAATGATTTGAAGAGTTAGAAACTAGACTCAAAGACCTTTAATATTATAGGTCATAAATCACCTAACTCTTTACATATATATAGATATGACCGTCCAAAGTTTGGTCTTGTGCGTACTCATTTGGAACTTTAGTCTATCATGAAATTTCCAACTTAAGTTGGACTTAGGGCTCTCCCTAGACCCCACATAACTTATAATATGACTCGTACACTTATTATAATATCCAATTGATATCCATCACATTAATAGACCTCGTCTTCACACAAAATAATATAATTAGCGCACATCGACTTTCTTAATAGCGCTTAAGTACTTCAAAATTTTCCGGGGTGTTACACATACTGACAAGACCTCCTATCCCAGAATCCACTAATTTCACACCAACTAAAGCGGAACTTAATCACCAAGGTAGAGTTGTATAAAGCCCTAATGTAACTGAACGAAGTGGAAAACCCGCAATACAAGAGCAAAAACCTTCTCTGTCTAAGAAGAAAAGCAACATCAAGTAGGGTAGGAAGTCAATCGAGCGCAATAAGATAGAGGATTGATTATTTCTCTTTGGAAGGAAAAAAGAATCTCAAATAAGGTCCTCACTCAGCTCTCAGGCTGTCTGGGAATAGCTCCACCAGACATAGAAGAAAGGAGTGTAGGATTAGTAAGCATTGCCAGAAAGAAACTAGTCGACTAATTAATGAGGCTACTACCGGCGAAGCCCGCTTGCTTGAGAGCGTGCTATTGCGTGCAGCGGAAAGGGACATCAGAATATAAGGCCATGTCAGACAGGGAAAAAGGGATTAGATATTTTGTCAACCACCACTTGAGCACAATTTGCTTATCTATTGAAAAGTACCATCCAGACAGTAGACCTTTATTGCATATGACTAGTAAGGTAAATCAACCTATCATATCGACGAGATAAAAGAAGAAGAAAATTAGCAGACAATAAAAGATAGAATTTCTTCTCATCTACCTTTGTCTCAATCATGGGCGATTGAAGCGAATACAATACAAGAATACAAGCAAGGGTTCCCCCAACAAAGGCATCTCGACTGCTTCCAAAATCAGGTCATCGACCAGTAATGCGACTTGTAGAAGACTCCCTACCTATACCTAGCGGAGTTGGCAGTAAACTAATAAGGAGAGCAGAAAGCAGCTAGCCGCCATCAGGAGATCCACGACAAGCAGTATTGGAGTCCTTTCTTTGATCGGCCTTCCCCGGACCAGAACTAAAAGGACATGTGAGCCCCCGAAGGATTATTGGGCATTCCTTCATGTCGGGAGGAGGTATCCGTTGGAGGAGAAAATAAGGACAACTTTCTTTCTTCCATTCCACTCTTGCTCTAATGCAAATAGGATAAATAGAGCTAGCACTTGCTATAAAGGCTTCTGACTCGCCTGTAACTGGCTGCAAGGAAACTAAAAAAGCTTTCTTTATTTTAATATAAAATAAATATGCGCTCCTCCCCTCTTCTCTATTGAGTTCATCTCGTAGAGGGGAGCTATAGTTCAATATTATGGGTATTTATCCTTAGAAGAGGGAGGGCGTGCTAGAGCCATAGGGGTAAGCTCCCACAAGGATTGATAATAAGCATAAATCAGGCCTTCTGCAGAGATAAAAGGAAGATTCTTTATAAAATATTCTCTTTATTCCTACCTTAAGCTCGGTCATTGTCTGTCCTCCTCAATGGATTAGACTATGGAGAATCACTTATGTATTGGTCTTTGGGAAAGTGTAAGATGCTTTTGCTCGCAACTGAGTCTTGAGTGTCGGTCTAACAAAAAAGTCAACTCTATTTTCTTCTCTTCTCTGATCGGAAACTGGTCTTCTATTATGGTGTAAGGGTTAGCAACAGCTTCCTTTGGAAGGAATCGATTGTCAACGTCTTTGGTTTCCTCCACCCACCGCCTTTGGTCAACTCAAACAATAGGCCAGGAAGGACATTGTTGAACGCTCACTGAGTGCTTCTAGATTTAAGGGAAGCACTAGACTCACTCCACAGGAACTAGCTTTTCAGTTTGCTTCAGATTTGGCATTCATTCCCCCTCCCTTTCCTAGATTTCGCGTTATTGTCTGCTATGCTAGCCTATGGTATGGGATGTTATCTCAAGGGCCTAGTTAGGCTCTTCTTATTGGAGTATCCTCGCTCAGAGGCTAAAATGAATTGAATTCTCTCTTTTCTTTTGGGAGTGCCTGAAGATACCTACTTACTGGACGGTACCATTCGTTTAGAATGGTGAAAAGGTTACCTACCCTACGATCCTTCTTATGGTTCCTAGATCACCTCCATCTTGATGGTATCCAGTTGAAATGGTTCCTTGATTTCCCCTAGTTCAAGCTCTAAGTGAAGCATTCAGGCACCAAAGGCCTCTGATTACGCTCCTCAGCCTAGGAAAGAAAAATCCCATTTGCCTAATACGTACTACTGTGCAGCAGATTATTTAGCTGCCGTTATTCCTCCACCAGCTTTTTCTTGGCATTAAGCCAACCCTTATTCCGTGCATCAACAGGCAATCCCGCATAAAAGAAAGGATACTGACTTGGCTGATTCAATAAGGGAAAAAGGCATCCATTCAAACTACTCCCATTCCTATGTTGACTCCAAGATAAAAATAACCCTGGAGCCTTCCTCTCTATCCATTCCTTTTTCATAATCATAAAGGATGGAAAAACTTAGTTTACTAAAACAACGACAACGGCGTAAGCTCCCATATCCATTAAGGACTGCTTTCTAGTAGAGGAAAACTTCTCGTTGCTAAGCTTGCCATTAAAGAGTAAGATGCTGATTCTATAGCAACTCTGATTCCTTCACCGAGAACGAGAAGAAAGTCTTATAGAATGAACTAGAGCTAAAGAAGGGGGTAGGATCTTTCCTAAAAGAAAGAATTGACCTCGAGCCTGTCCTACTCATTCTCCTTTTCCCGTTCATGACCCTGAGTGTGGAAGGGTCAGCCTTGAGCCATAGCTTGATTATTTATTCCATTCTTTCAGTTTATGTACTGGAATAGGAGATACGGATATTCATTACTAAACTATGTCACCGATTGGTGACCTGATCCCGCTAAGCAAGAACTGCTACCGATACTAACTCTATCTTAATGATTAGTTTTCCTCTGGACATTCCGCTAAGTCTAGTTGACAAGTTTCCTTTTTCAATCTGTAAAAAAAACAAGCCCTTAGTCAAGAGGTTAGTTACCCTCTTTGGTATTAGCAGAGAAAGTAGAGAAGGACAGTGACACAATAGCTCTAACATAAGCAAGCTGTCAAGAGGGAGTCAATAACTACCTATTCGGTGGCGCTTATTCCCACAGCAGACTCAATAGCTGCGGTTACGGATGCTATTTCTAAGAGGGCATTTAAGTCGAGTCAACTATACGATAGTGAAATTCCTCGTTGGAAAGACTCTTACTATACATGGGGATGCTGATATGCCATATCGTATTTTGTCAATACCGATCTACTTTAGTAGATCATATGATGTAGAAAAATCTTCTAATTTGGATGAAATAGAAACATCTCTTTTCCATTTCTATTTACCGAGTTATATCTTTGTTTCGTGTGTTCCTGGGAGGAAATCGATCTCGGAATACCACCTAAATAACTATGGCCAGAGAGTCAAATAGGTAGGAGGAAAGAGTTTGAGGTCGGGTCGGACAACATACATCTTGATTGGTTCCACCACCACTAGAGATTGGACATATATATAATCTTTCCTCTGAAAAATGGATTCTTATTTATATATTTTAAAAATAGCTGCAGGACCAAAACGGGGTGCATAAAACCAAAAGCCCTTCTTTTATTTAAGTTCCTCCAAGATATATGGCTTACATACCCTGCTCAACATTCTTGGAAAATTATCGAATCGATGGTTCGGAGGAGAATTGGCCATTCAATCTTGTGAACTAATCGAGACCGAAATTGGGAAAAGAGATATGAACGGAGAGGAATAACCAATCGATGAAAGAACATGAAACCATTATGTTTCAATAGAGGTACAAGAAACGGTTGGGGGCAATGAAGTAAGTGAAGTGGTTGGATTTTGCGAGCTATTCCAACCACTATTGGATGTGATTCCAAGAGCCGAACGAGAATGAACACCACATAGAAGAGTCAAGACCAGGATCCCTAATGGAATGTTTAACCGATCCATTCCGGATCGACTGAATTGGTACGGAAGTTGTAACATGGGAACACCATGGAAAACATGACTTATTTGAATAACCCGGTGACCTACCAATTATAGAAGTAGGATTTTTGACAAGCAATAAGCACTTAAATAATACAATTTAAGTGTATCATCTTCTTCCTCATTTCGAGGAAAAGGTGCAGAAGGAAAGGGAAACAACAGAGGGATCTAAATCGGACCTAAATGGGAATGACATGAAAAGTCTTTTTCAAGAAATATTTGTTCCTCATTTCTAGATCTTCCTCACCACATGATTGGTGTGGTGAGGAAGATCTGTTTATGATAGAGTTCAAGAAAGAGTCATCTCATTTCCTTACTTCTTTCTAATTCATTCACTTCAAGACTGGTTCTGAAAGCTGCATAACATCATCTTCAACCAACCTCCACCGTACTTTCGGTGCGACCATTAAAGAATTGCTTATACACTAAACAACTGCTTATATACGTTTACTAAAGACTGACTTTCCTTCATTATCATTAGTCCAGCGTGAAACTAAGAAAAAGAGATGTGCCTAAGGCGGCATGTAAGCAAATTGTGCAGGCTAAGAGAAGATAAGAGATGTTCACAATTACTACCACAAGAAAGCCGACCCGTATCTTCTAAAGGGGCCCGTCACTTTGTTCGTACCTTCTTGGCTTAGGCT
Source organism: Nicotiana tomentosiformis (assembly GCF_000390325.3). Taxonomy (NCBI): domain Eukaryota; kingdom Viridiplantae; phylum Streptophyta; class Magnoliopsida; order Solanales; family Solanaceae; genus Nicotiana; species Nicotiana tomentosiformis. The sequence goes on along the minus strand of NC_090812.1, from coordinate 44,034,629 downwards.
TCCAATCGAACAACATGGCCTTGCCGCCCCACCACTAGCAGGAGCTAAGTGCTTGAAAAGCGAGCTAAGAAAAGTTGCTTCTGTCGCCCTTTCTGTGCAACAGTCCACCAGTAGCGGAAGAGAGGGTTACCGTACATACAAAAGTCTTCTAGTTCTTATGGAAGCTCTTTCTTACCAGTCAATAAAGTAGTACAAGAACTGTATCTTATCTTATCTTTTAAATTAAGTAGGTAGAAGAAAGTCTTAATTAGATAAGGAGTAGGTGAGTGAGTGAGTCCTCAGTGACCTAAGCGATTTCAATACCCTAGCAGGCCTTTTATTTGGTACGTAAGATCGCTAAAGCGTATCATTAGATTTAACTTCGAAGGAAGGAACTCGAAATGGAAGGGAACCATCTTGTGCAAGGCAACCATAGTTGGCCCGAATATCATCTTCTGTCTGGTAGACTTGGTAAAAGGGCCCCGACTTATTTCCAGAATAAGAGTTGGACCGCGGCTTCCCCCTTTTTATTGGGAGGGGGGGGGGATCAAGTTCCTTTCCAACTGCCACCTATCGACCCCGACCTCTTTTCATTTGTTTTGGATATTACCAAACCTATCCTAGACTTCATAAGTCACACTAAAGTGGATACCCAACATGAGTAAACCACCCATGTCATTCTTATTCCACTAGCTAGGAGATAATTTGAAAATGTACCTTTCGTTATTACGTATTTCTTTATGTCAAAGACCAGAAGTTGGAAACATTATTTTTTTCATTCCTTTCTTATGAGGTAGTGTACAACAACCTTAACCACACAAGCCTAGGCTGGGCCTACCCCCATCCCTAGAGGACCTGTATGAGGCGGAATCTCCACGTACGGTTTTGAAGCCGAGCCTTTCCAGCAATGGGAAATGGGACCGATATGATGATTGGTTTAGGTAGGGCAGCTAGCCTACTATGGGTACTTATAGAGATTAGTGTGTGAGACCACGATCCACAAACCGACACATGGGACTCACCCTTTATTTGGGATAAGAAAGGGGAAACATATCATGTTACATGAGCGGGGCGAGGGTTGGAACCCTACTGCAAGAGGGACACCTCGCAAGCCTGGCTTTTAGAGATGTGGCCTTTTGGCGAAGCCAAGTCAATTTCGGGCCACCAAACCCTGTAACTAATGAGAAGGCCCTATGGAGTAAAGGGAAGCATGTACGTTGTCACATTCCCTGCCTTCCAAATGTGCCTAGAGGATGGGCCAGACACTACACAGCGACGACCGGGGAGCGGGTTCCCCATTGGAAGGGGGACAGGAGACGGCCATCTCAAGGCACATCACGACCTACAGGCAACACCGGCGAGACCTGCGAAGGTAGCCCGATTGGGTATCAGAGGTTCTATAGTACCTGCAGCCTCCCTGACTTCATATTCATCATTTTTGAAAACAAGGGGAAGGGATCTCTTTTCTGCAATGGAAATAAAATGGAACGAATTTGACTCGGCAAAACCTAATGATACATCCAATACCAATGATTTATGCCTAGAATGTGTTACTAGATCTTTGCTATAGAAAGCTATACAGCCAACAACGAACGCGCTTTGACCCCGGGCTTCCCTTTGATTACTTATTTTAGAAAAGATCATTAGAGAGGAGACTACCCGCTCAAAAGACCCCAATTTTCTGACCAAGACAATCAAAGATAGCCGGCGGGGGCGCGACTTATGTCTGTGGCCCTATACCCGACCATATCGAGGTATGATACCAAGAGAGCCCTCGCAACCACTGATCTACCCATTGACCTAGAAGAGTGTGCTCCTCTATCTCTCGTTCACCATCGAACACCAGCTCGTCTGGAAAGAGCCATATATCCTTAGGCTTTAATTCCCTTCGAAAACGAGAATCGATTATCTTCGTCTTCAAATAGGGATTGAGAGGCTTTCCCCTACCCAACCTGAATTCTAAGGGTAATCGATGTGAATCATAGGGTTTAGAAGCAGCCACTTTCGGTCGTTCCCAACGTTTAGATTGAGTAGACATCAAAAGGGAGAGAAGACGATAGCCTGTACCAGCTAAGCATTGTAGAGCAGACATTGAAATGCTGTATTTACCCGCTAACTGACAAAAGGCAAGAGTCGATCGACAGAGTGTCAATGCCCTAAGAGATATCGGGGACAAATCAATTTTCATGTCCTTAGAAAAATCGAAATAGAAATTTGTAGATGTCTTATTCTTTACTGAGGGAGTAGGTATTGGGCGCCCTTACTTTTTTAATGGGTTACCTTAGGTAGTACTAACTAATCCACTATGTCCGCTATCGAATAGGCTAGGCAAGATAGAAAGTCTCTCTTGTTGTAAGGCTTCCCCTCCCTTACTCTAGGGCCTTTCTTCTCTTCTTCTCTAAGGGCAGTGAATGCCATCTAATATAGGGCTTTCTCCTGTAATTTGTCTCTCGATAATAAGATTTCTTTTGATCCGGGTTAATCTCATCTTTTTGAAGAATTACAGATTCCTAAACCTAGTAAGGGAAAGCAATTCTACTCCAATTGCATTCATCAGTCGGATGAGATTGAGAATAGAAAGGAAGTCGGGAGGAAGAATGGAGTATAGAATTACCTCTAGAGTACAACCCGGAGCCTTCTTTTCGCGAATCCTACTCATGCGCCCCTCAATCCCATATCTACTACTTAGTCAAGCCCTTAACTACTTCTATATGATAGAACAACCTTGCTCTCTGATCGACATTTTATAGTCTGCATATGTATGGAAAGAGGAAGCTAGAAGAGGATTCTAAACAATTCTATCAACTCGAACAACAAAAAGAAAAAGATAGAATACCTTTCTTAGTTAGCCTAGCGTGCTAGAAACCTACAGGGAACAAGAGCCATATCGAAGACATTCCTTTCATTCTTTTATACCCCTCTCTTCTTAGTTGCTCCTCTTTCTAGGGATCTAATGGTCGTAGACCACCTTCTCGTGACTATGTTGAAGAATTCTTTCCCCCATTTGAGTTCTCGAATGAAAAGGTCCAAGCCATAGGAAAATATCCAGTTTCTCTCACAACATATCTAGTTTATCCTGAAGCAGCATTTCTCGAAGTAGCATTCCAATAAGTAGAGGATAAAACCCTTGCTTGTTTATCCTGGCGAGGGTTTATGAATCACTCAAACGAGCCTTTCTAGCCATATCAGAATCGGCATCCGTATCCATATGTTTATGCGCAGGGGCATCCAAATCTGAATCTGTAGAATCTACTGGGGAATCCACATCCGCACACGAATTGGCTAAATCTAGTATAGTGGGTCTTGTTCCAATGCGGGAAAAAATCTTTTTAAAGGGCTTCTCGGTGAAAGAGGACTGAGAACCATAAGGGGGTCTAAGGACAAGCAGACACGCATGATAAGGGGGTGTAGGGACAACCATGCCACCACTTTTACCAGATATAGGTCCGGACAACCCAAGAGCCCGCCACTAGAACCCAACCCTTAAAAGGCTAAGGTCCAAGGGGCTACCACAGGAAGTCAGCTTCACTTGTAACCTTAAGGAAAATAGAAAGTTACCTAGAATTCCTAGCAAGGACTTTGCCTGCTATTCATTCCTAAATCCCTTTCACCCTTAACTAGCTAACTCGATGGGACGTCAACAGCGGGATTGCCAAATGCAAGACCCGGACCTAGTTCACGCAGTCAACCAGTAAAGACCTCTTTCTCTTCAGGAGCTTTCATAATGCCTATAAAGAATGGGTCTTTCCCCTCGTGAAAGGCTATTTGGATCGATCGCTTCAACCCTCCTTGGCATGGAAGGTCGCAAGATAAAAGAAAACTTTTATTCTTAGCAGCTTTTTCAACCTACCCGAGGTACGGAATTAAAGCAACCAATAGCCTTTTTACCTACAATGCCTTCCACCGGGTGAGCAAAAAGTAGTAACCTTTAGCCCGGTCTTCCTTATTAGTTATTGATAAGGAACAGGGGAAACATCATCCTTATAAGACTGTTGCTAAACAAAAGCAATTATTTTTCACATTCAACAATGAGAGGGCAACTTGAGCAATCAAAGTTATGCCCTCTTCCACTGTTGATTATGAACAATTGATAGCTAATGAGTTTTACTTTACTAAGCCAGTTCGGTAAGTTAAAGTCCATGCTTGAAACAAAAAAAAATAGGAAGGGGAAGGGGTCGCCCAATGCTGTGGAGATAAGGTGAAAGATAAAAAAGCTATATTTATAATAATAAAGAGATTCTATTCAAATTCATATTAAAAAATGGGATTATCAACTATACTTGACTGGGAAAACTATCCAATCTACTCTCCTTTTTTTTGTCTCCCCCTGTAACTTGATTAATATCTCCTCTATAGAATGTTTTGCTTAATATCTCCTCCATCCAAGTTATGTAAGAGGAAAAGAGCAAAAATCTAACTTTTAGGTAGTGGCCTAAGCGCTAAGAAGCTATATTCATGCTACTCAAACTATATGCTTAACACATACAAGTCGAACCTTGGTTTTTAGAGTTCAAAAGAGAATGGGAAGAAGCGGGGTAGAGGAATTAGTCAACTCATCAGGCGCATGACCTGAAGCAAAGTAGTTTCGCTCACAGAGAATTCCATTGATAACCGGGTGGAAGAGCTTCTATTATTTCTTTTATTTGAAACGTCTCTTTGAAAGGAGATCCGCACTGGTGTGCAAAAAAGAGTAAAAGTCTAAGAGGAGAGGGGTCAAGATAGACTGGCTCACATTAGCCACTCCCAATTGAGAATTGGATTGGATCGTGGGACTGCGACCTTACAATTGTATACCCACGTGACTTCTTCCTTTTGTACGGGAAAAGATTTAGGGATAGGAGTACTCAAGCACTAGAACCAAAAGGGCTAAGACTACTTCCCTAGTGACTTTCCTTAATTATTCTTACTATGCTTGGACTGACTGCAGTGACTGGAATGAGCATAGGATCGCTAGATTGCTAATAAGATTTCATCTCTTATTCTGACATCGGATTCAAAGAGACCTAGGTTTTGGTATTCCTTTCCCTTACTCTGAAGAATGGCCCGAAGGCAGTGAGTTACTTTCTCAGGTATGCGAAAAAGAGTAAAGCAAGGCTTTTTTCTTTCACCAGGGAAACTTCCTGATCTTTCCACTTCTGAGACTTATCCCTCATTCTAAGAGCTACATTCTTAGCCAAAGAAAGGGTTAGTTAGATAGGCTAGCGGTTGGGCCTAAAGAAGAAAGCGTACTCTAGCTACTTTATACCTTCTCTCTTTAAGAACATGTTGAAAGTCGAATTCAAGAACTAGACAAGCTACAGGAAGCACCAATTTTGGTATTTTAGTTAGAGTCTCGTGTTCCCAGCTAGGAGCATCAATTATGAGATTTCTCTCAGAAGTTACTTTCCTACAGAGAAAATAGATATCCACCGTATAGGCAAGGTAAGATCTACGATCAGAACGAAAGATAGCGGTAACAACAAAGCAGTCGTCTAGAGGGGTTCCGTAGAGTTGTCTAACCCCGGAGAAATCCTTGGAGCTTTCTCCATACCCAAAAAAGAAAACTTGTTACGAATTAGGCTAATATAATCCATTGGTTGTCTAACTAATAAAAATGATCCACGCAGGCTGCCTGGAGAATCCTCCGCTACTAAGGAAGAGGGTAAAGCCATAAAGGATTGATGTGGTGCAGCGGCAACTGGAATCGATCTGAATGAAGCTTCAAGCCTAGTTCTGGGGATTCTCCTATACCACACCTATATGGAAGGAATAATAGGTGGGGAAGAAAAGGGGGAAGCGCCTCATTCCTTCCTTGTGGAGGACTTAAAACAGACTATGATGGCTCCATTGCATTATATCTTTCTTTTCATTTTCTTTTCTTTTCATTTTCTTTTCTTTCTCATCTGGTGGTTTTATTTTCTCTTTTATTTTACTATATAATTAGAACTTATTGTTGAAGAAAAAGTCAAGTTGAAGATCACTTTTGACCTATATTCCTGATATAAAAGAAAGAAGCCTTTAGCAACTACTAAGAAAGTAATGTCTTAAGTAAAGGGTACTAACAGTTCTTTAAAAGGTTCTCTTGTGGTGCTATTTCAAAAGTGATGTGATTCCTGAGTGGGGATCACGAATGAGAAGTTCTTCCTGGGTGGGGAGAACGAACGATGTTGATTGGCACAAGGCCCCTAGTCTAATTCTGAAGCATTGCCTCTTCTAAGAACTTTAGTCAAAATGGAGTGATGTGATTCCTAGGTGGGGATCACGAACGAGATATAGCACAAGAACTTGACATAAGTAATTTCTTAAGTCAATCTCTTAGCGCCGAACTCATATGTTCTAAGTCTTCAATTTCCACTTTCTAATCGATTAATTAGCGATTATCATAGATGGAATGATAGGCAAAAGCTGCTTAGGAGCTAACTTTAAGAATGTGAACATTAGTATGCTTTAACAATCTTAAGGTATGATTAAACATGGCGTATTGCACTAACAAAATGACTTCTATGCTTAATCTTAAGCTTTTCTTCTAAAATTTAGTCAATTAGTCTTATTAAGATAAGGAGCACTTTGAGGTATAAGGTATTATGGGAATCTCTATCATAGCAGTAAATTAAAAAAATGATAAGCTGATTCGACTAGACGCTCATCTTGCCTTTATCATTGCATGCTCTGTTACTGCTTTCTCATATAGATGTTGGTGTGGCTGCTTCAGTCCTTGCTACCTTTCCCATCTCCTCTCTAGCTATCTTTATATCTCCAAGAATCAGGTCACCGACCCAATTCTGGCTTTTATGGTGGTGGACATACTCGATTGGAATGAGAAGAACTACTCGTCCAATGAGTTGGCATACCTCTTAGCAGTGTCCTAAAATCGGTAATAATGAATCTATAGTTCTCAAATCTTCATTGGCCGAGAAAAACTCTACTTTACAAACTTGCCTGCCTCTGCTCAACCTTTTGCCCCACCTATACTAATATTGGAGGATGTTTTCTTATTTAGTAGATTTAGACTACTTTTATAATGCTAGGAAGAGAGTACAGAAAGGCTTGTTAATTAGTATGGGAATGCGGATAAAGAGAAAGAGACTGAAGAAGTGGGGCCTGATAGAGAGACTGCCGCCCTGAGGTTGAGCTTAAACCTTCTGTGTCAAGGTCGTCTCACTGAGCTGCCACACAAAGTTGAATACCCAAAAGTCAACCTTCCTCTATGGAATTCAGGAAGAAAACAACGGCTTTAGCGCTAGCGCTCATCTCTTGATTGGTTATCCCACGAGGGAAGGTCTAGTATACAATTTTCTTCTTCTTGATTGAAGCTCTATCTCTCATTTAGCCCTTCGCAAGCTTCCTTTAAAAGGTGAGTCCATAGGCGCGAATACTTGAATTGGACTTGGAAATCATCGAGGAGTTGAACACTGACTTCGGCTAGGAGATTGATAGAGACCATCCTTTGATTGAGATAGTCAGAGTCATTCAGTAGTACAAGGATATAAAATTCCCAATGGGAGAGCATGCACCTAGAGAAGAGAAGGGCTTAAGCAAAGAAGGTTGACTTGAAAGTTGTTTAGTTAGAGGAGGACGCCCCAAGCCAAAGGTGAGCGAAAAACACCTTTATTGGGGTTCTATCGAAGACTTATAGTGCATCTATTAAGTACATCTACAAGACGATGAAACTATATATGATATTAAAGTATATTAGTTCTTTCAATTGAATCAGATGTGAAAGGATATTCGCCCCTTCTCTATGGAGCCTTCTTGGATAACTTATTTCTGACCAGTCAGTCTTCTAAGGAGGTTCGAGCGTAGATCGGTTGGTTTGTCCTTGACAATAAGTCTAACTTTGAAAGGAGCCTGGAAAGCAAGCCTTTAAACCAGAAGTGCCGTTGTGCTAGTGGAAATCTACTAGTACCCGTTGAAGTGAAATCCGCTTCAGCATCGTAACAGACGCGAAAGAAATGGAATAAATTAGATTTGTGGACTCGCCTCAGGATCCTTGAACATACATCATTTCCCCCTTATGGTTGCTACTCCTAGTCTAACCCTTCCTCTACTAGTTCCTAAAGGTTGAAGGGCGCTTACCGATGATAGACGTGTATGCAAGGCAACTGAATGAACATATCAGATTACCATGGAATAGGGGTGAAGGTCCAGATTCCTGGATAGGTTGTGCCGGTGTAATTGAGTTGTCGATGTATCAGCCCCCCATCATTCTTAGTGTTCTGAATGCTTATTTCCAGTTCTAGGAGAAAAAATCCCGTACTTATTCATTATACCAGTGGAGCTGTAGGGTAGATTTATTCTACAAGTGGTTGTCGATTGATAGGCAACCCTATCACTATTCAGAAGGAGGGATGGTCATCGAATAAGGTTTCCTTTCCTATTGTTACTTTAGTTCCGTCGCATTTCTAAAAGGTTCCTAGGGCCTAATCAATCTCAATACTCTTGATGCAATGGACTGACAGAGGGTGAAAGCCTAGAAGACGCCTAGAAGTCATAAGGAATAGGCCCTGCAGCAAACTCTAAGGTTTGGCATCATCTCATACATTGACTTTAACCTTTCGCTTACCAGAAATAAGTCAACTTACGGAAGCATTTATCTCTATCACGCTCTTCAATCCGCACATAAGACGATACCTCTTTTCTATACTCAATTATAGTAAGAGTCCTGCTAGCTCGTCTCTATCTAGCAGTTTCAGCATTGGCACACTAACTGAATTTCAATCCAGGAGCAGCATGGTAAGTAAACTCTCGATCTCGGCTAGCTTCAGCTAGAACTATAGACTAGGAAAGTCGTATTACCACTATGCCAAGCAAAATATTGATTCCAATGCTGGTCGAAATAATCTACTTCTTAGGGATGAACCTAGCATCTAGGCGTAGAACCTTAAGATTAAGTTAGATTTCTTATGTGGTATTATGAACCCCTCTGCCCTAAGAAAGAACTTTCATGAACAATAGACTATCCACACCATCCCATTTCGGTAGGGACAAAACCCGCAGCAAGAGTGAATGATAACATTATTCCCAACCCAGACGCCTTAAGCAGAGGGCCACTAGCCGAAATAGTTAATTCACATAAAGGCATTTCACTAATGGCATGGGGCACCGGCTGGGTAAGATTTCCAGAATCGATAAACTTTGCGACCTCAAACCCCCTGCGGTTGATACTGTAGGTCAAAATACTTCTCGTAGTTTAATAGCGGTCCAAATATGGTGCTATCAGGCATATTAGCCATTGAGCAAGGGTCCACCTTGTACCAGACAATACAACCTACACCCGTGACCATAAGCGCCAAGTAACGCCCAAAATATCCGGGACGTAATGTTACAACATCAGTTAATACCCTATCTGCATTCCCAGGTTCATTCAATAATCCACGAACGCCGGCTCCTAAACTAGAGGCGTTAAACATACTATCGGGTGAAATTCTACTAGTTATATATGATAAGCCCTAGTTGTTGTTGCAGTATACGGTCAGTTTTTCCAATTTAACACTATAATACTCTAACTCTTTAAGTAGAAACTTAGATTGACCGGGTAGAAAAGAAAATGCAAAAGCCACTTTTTTGACCTAAATTATTGTACGAACCTTGATAATGGGGTAAAACCTTATCTAAGCAGATACCTTTCTTCATGCCTTGTATTATACCCTCCCACCAAGGATGCAATGTGTTCAAAGAACGAGAAAAAAGAGGCGTACTGCTTGAGCCTCCCTCAGAATTACCCGAGGAAGATCCGGTATTACCATTATCACCATCAGAATAAGTCCCGCTATCAATCGTCAGATATTTTAACTTCTCACACAGCGTATAATCATCCAGGTCGTCAATATTTTTCAATATATTATAAAATCGACACCAATCTATACTGTTCGGCTGTATAACTGGAAGTGAATTTATTATGTAGGATATAAACCCTATAAACAGTGCTCCTGCTATTTAACACAGTTACCAAAGGGTCACCCACGCCAACCCGGTTTGCTAGTTCAACAAAAAGGCGGAGGGATAGTCTAATTCTAAGTGAGCAGGGCTTATATCTGATTTACTGAGCATTTAGTATTGTAAACCAACTATTTTTAAAAATCACTACATACACAAAAATATCCTATCAAATAAACACTACAACTATAAATGACCAAATAAACAAATAGTTTACCATAAATATCTTTTTTCTCTTCAACCACTGAAACATCAACTTTACCCTATTGTTTTTCAACCCTTTCTTCTATACCATCAAAATTTAGAACTGAATGATTATTTAAATCTGAAGAATTAGTCACTTCTTTGATTGACCATTTCAGCAATTTATCTATAAACTCAGGTCATGAAAAACTATCTAGAATTGGAAGTTTTTTAAAATAATCTATGATTAGATCAGCTAAGTTCGGTATATCCCAACCCCTACACCTGAGAATGTAAGTTATCATAGGTATTAAAATTAATAACTGACCTAATTCAATTGGTAAGACATTTAGGAATGATAAGGTGTGACGTCTATGGATATATGTAGAGAGTATAATATATTTTGGTGAAGATCCCAGTTATGTAGTCTATTAGGCAAAGATGGAAAGTTAGCACTCTTAAAATCTTGTATAAACCGTAAATCCAAACCCTATACATGATCCTCAAGAATGGTCTACCGCGGATAATGATTTTCCTTAATAAATAAATAAGCATTTAATATGAATGTTTATATTCTGTATATTAACCACGAAACAGTCTATGTATCGCTCACCCTGTGCCAAACCGGTAGCGTAAATCTATGACAGCTAAATGGCATAGGTATATTAATTACAGGGTGATCTGGTTTTATTTCCTATAGAGTTCAAGATATGTTAGTATCATTTTTTTGGGTTTTATTCCCTATATAGTTATTAAAATATTAGTACGTATTCCACTAAGAGAACGGTAAGGAAGTGAAAGTCACAATAGTTTTTCTTCTCTTTCCGTCTAGCAAGATTAAAGCAAGAAGAACTGTTCAAGTTAATTTCCCTCTTCTCTTATTATAGCTACTATAGCTAATCTATAGTGCGGACCTTAGCTCAATATGGAGGGTAGACTACCTTCTTACAGAGTGCTCTATCCCTAAAAAATAATCTATTTTAGCATACTCTCTTTCTTTGGAAATGATATGATACTAAATTTAAATACTAGCTACTAGAAGAGGAATAAAAGCATATAGCTAAAATGCCTAAGAGATCCCGGGGCTAGGAAAGCTTCGATCCTTATAAAACAAAGAAGCAACAGAGAAAGAGGCCTAACCACAAAATGAAAGACTTTAGATTCGCTAGCTCGGTATGAACAATCAGAATACAAGGACGCAAGGACGGGACCGGGCTAGAGGACTCTCTATCGTCCCCATCGTCCTAAAAGCCGATCATGTCAAGCAATTAGAGTTACAAACTTTTTGATTGTTCTTGGGAAACTGAATCCGTAACACAATTAGGGTGCCGGGCTTGGCTCAATATCGGGATATAAAGAGGCCTAGTTTCCTAAGTTGTTTTCCAGGTTAAGGTACCAAAGTTATACTGAGATTGATGACTGACTTCGTCTACAAAGTAGTAGAATAAGATATGAGAGAGCCATGGCTTTAGAACAAGATGGTTTTGATTCTGGGAGATGGAGCTCTAGAAGTGAAGTTCCAAACAGTATTGGTTTTCTGCCACTGAGACTAATCATCCACCTGTCTTTGGTGATTTGTACCTCGTAACACACCTTAGAAAAGAAAATTGAAGTTTCATTGAATGAATGAAAATAATAATCTGAATAAAAGTATGATACTATACGACTAGAGAAGAGAGAGGCAGTAAAGCCAGATCGGACAAATCGGTTGGGACGATTACAAAAGTTTCTGACAGTTAGACCGTTTGAAAGCCTTGCAAGACTTTCGAGAGTTAACAACAGGAGAAAAGGAAAACGATTGAGAGATTTGATTCACCTTTTGAGGGAGATCTTTTCTAGAGGTTGTCCATCTACAAATTAGTGATCCAACTGGGCATCTAACGTATGAATTCGTGCTCCAAGTATGGGCTCTTGCCCTCTCTCCATAAAGGAAGAAGAAGGCAAGCCTAAGTCATTTGTCCCTTCTCTATTTCCATTCTGCCTTCACCATGCCTACCCTGTAAAACCAATTCTCCAACTGATGATTTTTCAATTTCAAATGTGAATGCTTAGGCTTCCATTTTTGTTCTGGATTTTCCTTATTCGGCGGGGCGCTCACTTCCTTCCTGTTCGCAGAGCTTAGGCATTGTAGTACAGCTCCTGCTGAAGGCTGCTTTGTTTGGGAAGACGTGCTCTTGTTGTTTTCTTGCTGTTGCGACCTCAATACAATTATGGCTATCATCTCTTTTATTTTGCGTGCGGCCCATGATGTTTTCATCCTTTCTTTCTTTCTTGTTCTATCGCTTTTTTTGAGGGCCTCCTGGACCCTATTGTCAATAGTGTTCTTTAGCGGGAGGTATGTCTCGGCTAATGCTTTTGCTTCAAATAAAAGCATCTACTCTTTCGGCATCTCTTTCGCTTGTCCAGTAACATCTTCTTTCTCAAAAAGAAAAAGTAGGAACCCGGTCTTGACTCCCCTAAACAATAGCAATAGCACGAATCCTAAGCTACGACACGCGAAGGAATGGTTCCATGAATCATGAGCATATCTTAACAGATTTGTTATCATAGGACTATTACGACTACATCATCATCGAGCGACCTCGGTCTGAACATGGCAGATTGGTTGACAAACCCAAGGGCAATGCCAGAGGGAGGGGGCAACCGGAAAGGATAGTTCCTAAGGTTCAAGAATATAATAAACATGAGCGTGGGTACATACAAACCTTACGGATGGGATAAGAATCATTTTTTGGGCGATCAACCAAACCAACACCAACACTGACTCGGCTCGGAGCGAGTTTGCATATTAAGTAAATAGAAAGAGAAAAACCTACTTCCACTCGGTTGCTTATGATAGACCAAAGAGAGGCACTAATAGAGTATAGCAAGTTGCTCGTAAGATAGCAATAACTTGATTGCAAGCTTACCAACCAATAGCTACAATACTACATTCCACCAGTCATATTGGTTTGATTAGCTTACTTTTCACGACAAATTTTATGTACAGAAATTAATAACTACAATCACGAAACAAATGTAAAGAAAAATTCCTTTTTAAATTAAACTTGTGAGCACAACTTTGTGTATCCCTTGATTCTTATCTCTAATCTATTTTCCTAGATTCGAAGGCTGAAGCAGAGTATTTCCCGAGCACAGGATGATGTGGACCTCCTTGTGATTTACTTGACCGTCAAGAAGAGTTAGTAGTGCCTTAGATTGATCATGAGGGACAACTTTTCTTGATCACTTCTTCTTGTTTTCTTCAATTTGAGGGACAATGTAGTGCATTTCTCGAACGAAACGAGTTCCATGTGATGTGTTGAATCTTCAATGAACTTCCATCAGCACTTCAGATTGATCTTGAGGAAGAACATCTCGTGGATCTCTCCTTGCTTGTTAGAGAACCTTGGAGAAGACTATTACGTTGATCCCTTCTAGTGATCGATTTTAGCACTAGCATGGTTTGCTTCGGCCGTGTTATTAGCGTCAATGATGATCTTTCCATATCTCACCAACTTCATGATCTTCTCCTTTAAGACGAAGGATCTTGCTGTAGGGTGACTGAGATGCGGTGATATTTGCAATACTTGGGATCATCCACCTCTTTTAGATCTTTCACTGCATCGCTGAGATTCAATGATTTCATCATAGACCCTTTCTCTATAGCCTAGAGATCGTATAAGCTTTCGGGGCTATGTAGAGATGGGAGCGGATTCAGAAAAGTCACTATATAGGCATGTATAGGAGTTATGGATGGAAGATGTGCAGGTGAATAGTATTGATCGTGTGTGTGCAATGAGGTGAGACGTGTTAGAGACGTGAAGTGGGGAGTTGGGAAAAGATGAGAATCAGACCTTTTTATTTTACCAAACTTTATCTATTTTTTACGTAAGTTTACTTCATTTTGTGTTCTTCCTTTTTTCTCTTGTTTTTTGTATTTTATTTTAAAACAATTATGAAGATAAGAAGATTAACCAATATTTCTTACAATATAGGAAAAATATATATTTACATGTACTTTAAAAGATACTAAGAAAGATTCTATAGCTTTCACATTAAATTTCTAATTAAAAGAAAGCTAATATTTTTTTGTAAAATTTCTCTTTCTCTTGATAAATAAAAATGAAATTTGTACTACAAGTATGTGAATATTTTTATAATTGTTTTTTAATTTAATTAAAAAAAATTCAATAAAACCTACTAAGAGTAAGATAAAAGTTTAAAAAATTCAAATTAGACCTAAAAGAAATATTTACACTAAAATAGTATAGAATTTGGGTGTGGTAAAAAATTAGTTGTTCACATAAAGGATAAGTGTTCTCCCTTGGTCTACGCGGATTAGGGGCCCAGCGTACGCATGAAACACTCCGCCTGGGGAGTACAGTCGCAAGACCGAAACTCAAAGGAAATGATGGGGGCCTGCACAAGTGGTGGAGCATGTGGTTTAATTCGATACAACGTGCAAAACCTTACTAGCCCTTGACATATGAAAAAGAAAACATGTCCTTAACGGGATGGTACTGACTTTCATACAGGTGTTGCATGGCTGTCGTCATCTCGTGTTGTGAAACCATCATTTTGTGTTGCTGAGACATGTGCCTAAGGAGAAAGTCTTTACAACTAAAGTAAGCCGAGGAGTCGTGTGACGTGCCAGTGCTACTAATTGAGTTCCAGCACCTAGCTGGGCTATCAGTAAGAAGGTAGCCGACGCCTTTCAAAGCACTTTCTATTTCTAGATAGAAAGGGCCTTTCTCGCTGGTTTAGTAAAGTCAAGTTTTTGGCCTTATCTTTCAGGTGACGACGACGTCGAGTTGATGGCAGAGAAAGACTCGGCAGTCAGGCGAGCCACCCGGTGGTGTGGGACGTAGTGGGTTTAGTATGCCCCGCCCAAACAAACGGCTCCAAAACAAACAAAAAGATGTGTGCCGCACTCTCGAAGGACTGCTAGTGATATACTGGAGGAAGGTGGGGATGACATTAAGTCTGCATGGCCTATATGGGCTGGGACACACACGTTCTACAATGGCAATTACAATGGGAAGCAAGGCTGTAAGGCGGAGAGAATCCGGAAAGATTGCCTCAGTTCGGATTGTACTCTGTAAATCGGGAACATGAAGTTGGAATCGCTAGTAATCGCGAATCAGCATGCCGCAGTGAATATGTACCTGGGCCCTGTACATGCCACCCATCACACCCTGGGAATTGGTTTCACCCGAAGCATCGAACGAATGATCACCCATGACTTCTGTGGCACACTAGTGCCACAAAGGCTTTTGGTGGTCTTATTGGCGCATACCACGGTGGGGTCTTCGACTTGGATGAAATCGTAACAAGGTAGCCATAGGGGAACCTGTGGCTGGATTGAATCTTTTGCGATGGAAATACACTCTTCCCCTAACTTTCCAACATAGGGGGCTAGCTTGCTTCCACTGGTGGCGGGCGGGCGAAGGGTCCAAAGAACACATAGTCGGGGGCGAGTCAAAAATAGAATTGTTCCATTTTCCTTCTTGTTCATCAATCGAAAATTAAGATAAAGCGGGCATACGGTAAGATGTGAAAACATCTGATCCCATTCCAACCTCGATATGTGCAATAGTCTTGTGCCATATATACTGAGATTGTTCGGGAGACATGGTCCAAGCCCGGTGAAAAAAAAGCATAAGAAGAGTCCGATAATGGCCGGTCTTTAAAGGCCCTTAAGAAAGAGGCTTAAGTCATCGATGTTAATCCGATAACACTTTTCTTTTTGCTCCGCGAGCAATGAGCGAGCTAAGTAAATCTTACTTGAAAATGAGAGAGATTCTATTATTTTTCCATTGTAGTTTTTGTTTTGTCATTTTTTTTCCTTTTTCTCTATTATCCCAAAACATAACATAATATGTATCATTACATCCTCATAATATTGTTTTTTTCAATTTCTAAAGAACTATCGATTGTGAATGTAGGTTGTGTCGGGGATATATTGTGGCTAGTAAGTCATTTTCTTTGCATTTTATTCAACGAGACCAAAAACACAACAATGATTTGTTTTATGGACAGTTATATTATTTCCAGTCCAAATGAGGTAGTGCCTAATGTCACCGGGAGCGAGTTGGTAGAGGGGCCTGAGATCATGAGAATAGATCAAGGAAATCCTGATGCTCCTCCAGCCATTCCTCATGCTGAACAGGCTATGGGGGATCTGGATCTAGCCTTGCGATTGGGGCAGCCGAGCCCAACAAAAAAGGCTCTCGAAAGAGAGCTTTCGACCTTTCTTTCTTCCTTTGGAAATAGGGAAGTTAGAAGGGATGTCTTAGAAGGGACAATAAGGAAACTCGACTTGAACAGCGCATCCCCAAAAAAGTTTTTTTTTTGACATTCCGACAACTTATGCAAGAACTTTCCAATAGACCGGTTGACGCTTCCACAACTAAGAAGGCTTTATTGAAAGCTTTAAAAGAGTGGAAATAAGGGGACGCATGAGCGTTGGATAATGGAAAGAAGGTATAATTGCTAGGGACCTAGTGATAGATTCTTTTTCTTTTATATAGGTAGGGGTGGGCAGCGACTCTACTCCTTGAAGTGAAGAATCGAAAGTCGTCGTTCGTTAGACAAGGCCCACGTGCTGTGCATCTCTGGTGTTCTGCTCGTGGGGAGAGGAATGCGGGAAAGTGGGGTCCTCTCACCTGTGCTCACTTCCGTTTTAGAAGTCAGATTGGATTTCCAATTGGTGCTCAACAGAAGGGTGGAAAACCTCTGAAAGGCGAGGCAGATTTAACGCTACGCCCTTCCCTTAGCGCCTCCCTCTAGGCGGGGCTCACAACCAAAGGATGCACGGGGTGAAGTTGCCACCATGAACTAAGGATTGGAAGGGTTGAGGATAGAGTTTCTTTTTCATTTCCAGGGTAGTTGGCAAGAGCTATAGCAGCTTACGATGCAGTTGATTCGGAAACATACGCCAGGGCGGTTGGGTGGGGAGTCAGATCAGGCCAACGGTCCTGCTCCGCTTTATACTAAGAGAGTGTGGTTGGGTCTGACTCCGTTATAGGGCTAGTACGCCGAGCAGCTTCGAATTCTGCTGTGCCGGTGCACAAAGCAAGCACACAACGACTGCGTAAATCTTTGGTCTGTCTATCATTGCCCATGTTGGGCTGACTCCTTTTTTTAGGCAAGAAGACCACTAGTTGAATTATTAAACTATTAAGACTAACTGAAAAAAGGGTACTACTCTTCTTCCTCCACTACTGATATTGACTGACCTGTTGATAGGATAGCAGGGAAAGTTGAGAGTATATCCGGAGAAAGAAAAAAACCTTTTCAGGATGAGACTACGAACCCTAATGGAGCCAATGAGAAAGCAGTTGCAGGCCAGTGTAGGCTTGCTCCGCACAGGTTACATCTGGGCCTTATATTGATATTCTTTTCAATTCATTTTTCAATTTCTTCGGTCCGGGGTACCGCGCAATCCGTTTAGATCTATTTCAGTTGCCAATGAAATGGAATACGGGGAACTCTCCGTCTAAGTGGTTAATCCGACGAGTCAATTCTCAATGCGATGCATCCGTGAAATGGGACGGAGATCTGCCCGAACTTAGTCCAGTCCTATTAAAGATGGGGGCGAATCAAGCAACTCTTATAGATAGATGGGATGGGAAGGAAGAACCACTGGGCGCGCAGCTTTCTTCGTAAAAAAGCTCGTCCTCGTCAATATAGGATTGTCTTTCATTTTGCTTTTACTTATTTTTTTTTAAACTTCTCATTTTCTAAATTTTTTTCATTGTCTTTAGTAAGATCTGGCTTCACACCTTGCGGTGCTTACACCTCTCGCCTATCGGAACACCAACCCAATCTTGAAAACTGAATTGGGTTTGGCGACTGGAAGAACAAGAACATCTTATTTACCACCAAAAATGGTAACATAAGACCCTTCTTCACTCATGCTTGTCATCTGCTCATTAATACTGTCTAGTCAAGTCTTTGTTATTTTATTCTTAAATATGTGTGCTAACCAGATTCCCCATGTTATATGCGAGGTCAATAAAATTCTCCTAAGAGTGTGTTTATGATCATAATGACCACCTAAAGTTTGATTTACAGTTGTAGTTTTTAGTTTGGGGTGCCAATGGTAGCATAGTTGCTTAGTCGTCCTTCCTCTTACATATTACAATTTAGGTGTTTTTCATGTTTCCTTTAGCGAAAAACAGACTTAATAGACAAATAAGGGATAGGAAAGAATCTGTTCTTGAAATCTAGAGAACAGGCGAAAAGAGGTTCATCAGAGCGATAGGGAAAGTTTATAGAGGGGTAGTCTTACTACGACAAGTGAAGCCAGGGTTCCCTTTGTTCGGTGTTCGGGGATGAGAAAGGTATCTATTCGGGAAGCGCTCACCAATCCCTTTACCGATACCAAGGGGAAGTAGGAATTAGACCAATAGGGCACTTCTCTCGTCCTGTCGTAACAACAACAAAATTCCATACCAGAATTTCATTACATCATTCCTTAAATCCTAAAACAGAGACATTGATACAAGAGGAGGCTCGAGATACCTCGAGCGTAATATACGCTACCATCAGAGAGAAAATAACCACATCTTAACCCATGGTTGAAGAATGAGGCGATCAAGAAAGTCGTGGGCCTCATAGTACCAGCAGACGACAACACTGTGGAGCTTTTCGGGTAAAAAACCTGTTCGACATCCGAACCGATCTCAAAACCCTAATATCACCCAATGAACATAAAGGACATTCTCTATATCTGTATCTATGAAATTAGTTCCTTCACGTACTTCCAAATCCATCCATCTTACTTACTCAAAATCTTTGAATATTCTACTCAAAATCTTGCTTCTAGCTTTGGGCACCTCTGACATAAATAGAAATAGCGTATATACAAGGCTAGCCTTTTCTCTCAAGCGTCTTGGTATTGGATCCGCTCTTCTGTTAACATGAACATGAATTAGATTCTATTCTAATTCTTTATTCTACTGAGAATCCCCCACCCGAACCATTCTTAAGACCACTAAGCTCTCTCGAATGAATTCGACTCTTTTTTCTTTCAAGCTACACCGGGGGAAAAATCTTTTCCCCAATAAAATGTGCATCTTTATGGCTATATTGTCCTGAAGACGAATGCGACGGGAAGAGGTGGCATTTGGAAGTGTTGCTGACTTAACATTTAGGTTTCGTCATAACAAAGCTAGCACTATCTTTACGCACTTAAGTGCACAACGTGCCATTGGTAATGATTCTACTACTGTGCCACAAATTCGCAAGGTGATCCTAAGTAATAATTGTTGTTCATTGGATTCCGGAGGAACTACTTCGTTAGGATTGGGAAATTGCTGCGATTCTTCTTGAATAGCCTGGATTCTACCGTCGAGAGTCACTTTGAAAGTATTACCTAAACTCTTCCAACTGAATATGATAAAGCCTATAAAACATAGAGCTACTATCATTTCTTCATTATAAATTTAGATCTTCTTCGAACTTGATGCACAAATAGATAGAATAGCAGCAAATAGCATCTTTCCAGCCTGCATATTCGAGGAACTCAATCTCATTTAGAAAGCCTGATCTCTATCTTTCAGCAACTGAACGAGAATTGGTTTAAGAATAAGAAAGGACTTTAGAATCGGATGCGCTCGCCCAGCGAGAAAGGCCCTGACCCTGACAACCAAGTATCAAAAAGAAAGAAGAGAAAGAAAGGAGAAGATAACTTCGTATTTTGGTAACTCTCTAGGAGTCATGTTTTACCGTGAATGTTATTAATAAATTCTACAACAATAGTCCCTCAGAGTCGGAAGGTAATAACGAAAATAGCTAACCCAATAGTAGATTCCGTAGCTGCCACCGTTGTAACCAATGAAGCAAATGATTGACCCATCATATCATCCGAAGAAACATAAAATACCAAAATGTTTGAAAAATACCAAAACGTTCGAATTCATAGCTAATAACATTGATTCAATTGGCATTGACATAATAGGAATATTTCGTCTATTAAGGAGGATTCCCTGAATACCTGAAATAGAGATAATCATAGAAAATGTGACATATTTGATATAATCCATTCCGGGAACGTAGAATGTAAGAGAAATTCAATTGTGAAACAATACATCATCTTTTCTACTCGAAATATCATTCAATTATTAAAGAAATATGATTTTTTATACTCATGTTTCCCTTCCCATCCTACTCTGCCAATTGTTGTGCTCCTGTCAACCAAACCCTCAAGTGCCGTAAATTCGCCTTGAGGACATTGGGTTTGTTGGCATTATAGGCAAATTTGTTGGCGAAGCGGTTAATAATAGTTTTGACCATCTCACTTGGTCATGGAAGTTCTCCCAAGTTGCGGTGCCACAATCTTCTAACTAGTCGTGCCTTCTCTGATTCAATCAGAGGGTTAATCTGTTCAGCCAAGCGATCTTTTTCTTATTTAATCTTCGCCAATTCAAGTTGATCCAAGGCTCTTTCGATCTCGGACCGATCCCCTGTATCTTCTTCAGCCAGGAAGACTTGGTTCTATCGAAGAGCTAACACCCTTTCCAGCGTCTCTGCCATAAAGAGGAATGTCCTCCATTAAAGAAAGCAGCCAATTGAGGGAATCGAGAAATGGAATGGTCCATGTAAAGAAAACGTTCATAAGAAAGGAAGAAATGTAAAGTTCTACCAAACTCTTGAAAAATCTCTTAAAAGTTGAAGAGAGACGACGAAGGATATTCATGATAATTCGAGTATGATCAGACAACCAAATATCAAACAATAATAGAGCTACTACAATTGTGACAACCATCACATAGCTATTCGTTGTTGCACTCGGAGACTTACTATTCCTCGAACTCGCTGAACACTTTCTATATCTATCTGTCTTCATGGGATTTCCGCTATCTTTCTTGAGTTAGACAAGCTCAGGCCTATCTTAGCTCTCGGTGACCTGCTTCGGGA
This sequence comes from Nicotiana tomentosiformis, assembly GCF_000390325.3. NCBI lineage: Eukaryota > Viridiplantae > Streptophyta > Magnoliopsida > Solanales > Solanaceae > Nicotiana > Nicotiana tomentosiformis. Next base: position 44,013,647 of record NC_090812.1, on the reverse strand, counting down.
GACCTTTTCGAATAGCAGCGTGGGGAATGTCCTCTCTCTGGCTAGGCTCTATTGGTCTGAGGATGCCCTTTCTTTATTAGAGGAGGAGTAAAGAAGACACTTACATACGTAATTCTAGAGGTGAAATAGCTTGGTCGGTAGAATTGTTTTGAATCTAGCAAAAGGAAGGAAATGATGCTTTTCTTAAGGCAATCCATAAGTAAAAAATAGAATGAGGAAGAGAGAGGACCCCTCGAAATGGTATGTGGGCCTTCCTCAAGCAATACCATATGACTCAGCCTTTGTTCTTGTACAAAAGTGTCCTTCCCTTCCTTTCTCTTTTTCGAGCTCACTAAGGCAAGCGGTGCCCCACTTGTGTCTGTCTGCGATCGTGCCTAGCTGGATAGTTCATCATGAGCTGCTATCTGGGACCAAGCACTAAGCACTCTTGATTTTCTTTTTCAATTGATTTCTAAGTGGATTGGCAAATCTCACTGTGCCTAACACATCTAATTGGAAGTGGAATGAAGATAATGCGCTTTACTCTTTCATTTATCGCTGGATTACCCCTGGGCTAACTTAACTTGAATCTGTTCTCTTTAGTTTTTCACTAAGCCTCATCTAAGTGCTATATACATAGCTCCTTGATTACTTATCAAATAAAATGAACATTCTTTAAGAACTTTTTCTCTTGATCTTATTAGCTTAGTAGCTTGGAAGTCACAATAGTTCTAGCAGAGTAAGCTAGAAGATGACCAATCTCGCCCCATTGAAGTTGAGTCCATTGTGAGAGGTGCTTAAAAGGCCGTTAAGGCATTAGACTCAGGGGTGAACCCACAAGGGAGGGGAGAGGTTTCTGCCTAAAAAGAACTAGGGTTGGCTCCTTGCCTTTGATTCCTTAGCCATAGCATAAGATAAAGAAAGGGTGTGTGCTTCTACATCTAAGTTTCACACAAGGAATCTCCTACACTTAAGGATAAACTACGATATTTGATGGACTGGCAGGTCAGCCACGTAATTTATCCCTCAAGCTGAACGAACTTGACCTGCTCCTTTAGTTTAGGGCTATAGAGTTTAGTTGTTTCTCACTAACGGTAGAATCATGAGCTTCATCACTCGACTATAAACAAAATTATAAACACTTGACTATAGGATGACAATCCTTCACTCGGGAAGGGCAGGTTCCATACTGTCACGCCCCAAAACCGAAGAGCGCGACCGGCGCTCAACTGAGAGAACCCGGTCGAGCAAGCCTGTTAGATTTTCTTCTACCCAAACTCATCCATGAATAAAGAGGAGATGTGCTCCATTAATCAACACTGAAAAGATTTCATTAATAACTTCCATTTCATTCCCATTAGAAGCTTCATTCATAATTTCCAAAACATTACGAGTTTATAGAATTAATGAAATACATGATTTCCAATTATCAACATTTCTAGTTCAATTCCCAACATCAACCATAACCCACAACCTGTCTATGGAGCTTCTAAGTACAATAGAAGAGTAATATGGAAATGCCGGCAACAAGGCCCTGACTATATCTCAAAACACAATACATGAGAAACAAATACATGACCCCGAAATGAAGTGGGGCTCACCAAATCAACTGAAAAGAAGGTGTACTGTTATCACTGATCAATGTCTCCTGCTGTGGAACCACCTGCATCCATTTAAAGATGCAGCGCCCCCGGCAAAAGGGACGTTAGTACTGTCGAATAGCACTAGTATGCATAGCTAAAAGTCCTCTTTCAAAATAGAATGCCCACATAAGAAAAGGCAACACATAGAAACAGCAAGTCATAATCAGCAATACCCAAATGTTCAGTTAAAACATAATAATTTTCAAAATATGAACTTCATATACAATTTTGGTTGGGAGATCATTAGCACCGATATACCACCGTCTTTGTTAGCACGGAGTCCGATCACGCCCGATCGGCTAGGCCATCTCCCCACGAACAATGTGGTTTGATATGTGATGCGAAAGAAAGTTGTTAGCAAGAGTAGTACCACAATATGCGCAATATGGCATCCGATCTCCACCCAATCAGCTAGGCCGTCTTCCCACATATTTCGTGTGGGTTGACTTTTCCATTCCACAATTATTACTAGTTCATCCCAATTAAGAGGAATAATATCACAATTTCATCCCAAATAAAGGGAATAACCACAATCCACCCCTACACCGGCACGTATAGTTTCAAGTGTGGGCCTTATGACCCACCCTTCCTCAGTTTTACTAATGATATTCCCAAAAACATTTTATCTTTGATTTTCACACAGAGGTAAGATAATTTCCATTGTACTCACCTCAGCGTCTTTCACACTGTATAAATTCTCATTAGTATTTCCAGTCATTCATAACGACAATATTTCCTTGGCTCATTTGGCCATTCACAAGATTCTTTATTCTTGGCACGATGGCCGAATTTCATATTCCACACTTTCACCTCTTTCAATTTCAAAGATCACCATCAAGTATCAACATATAGGATATTTCAGAAATCATATACTTCAAATCCATTTGAAATGGGAACTTCAAACACAAATGGTTTTTTCCCAAAGAATGAGGCATACCAACCAACAATAGAAACACACATGAAAAATCATAAACAATGAATACACCATTTACTCTTGCAATACTCTTCCCTAGAAATGACAATGTACAATTTCAACACATGAGTATATAGAACTCGAATCACACTGGATATATTTATAAAGCAAAGCATTAGTTAAAGCAGCCACTAATGGGCATGAATTAAGTACAAAAGCTCTTAGGCAAATTCTATTTTTCCCAATCAATTTTAACACAGTTGAGTCGATGCTCATTTCATATTCTTTATCGCATTATATTAAATCATTTGCACTACTAGCCACAATCATAACTTTATTTCTTGGCACGTTGGCCACACTCTATATCTTCAATTCACTTATTTCATTTCCAACCACCTTTATAGGTTATCAACAATAAGGCATTTCCAATCAAGACTTTAGGCACACATATGAGCAATTATGAGTCTTAAGAATATTGAGATTTTATCACAAAATTTGCCATACTAGATTTCATTTGAAATATGATTCAAAGGCACAACATTTTAATACGCAATCCATACTTTGAAACTTACTGGAACATTATGGAATTCAATTCCAAGAGAGAATGTTTAGCCAACATACCTCAAATTCTTCCCTTAATGATACTACAATGATGCACTACACTAATTAACTTCAATATACAATAACAACATCCATTGAGACCAATATTAGTAACAAATCCCATAGGTTCATTGTATTCATAAATTTCATCGCCAAGATTACCATTCACCTTCTTTCTTATTTTCTCAAAAGTACTATTCATGCCATGAACTAGAGTTTTATAATCCAATATTTCAACCATTAAAACTTGTAAAAAATGCTTCAAATACTTCTAACTACTCAAAATAAACGAGTTTGAAGCATTGGAATTACCTCTAGTAGATCAATCTTGAAAAATCACCTTTGGTGATTTTTGTGTTCTTGAGGATTTGATGATGAAATCTTGTATTTGGATTTAATAATGATGTTAGAACTCATGTATATTGAGTGATAATCAACCCAAAACATCATTAATAACTTACCTTGGTTGATTGTGCTTGACTGGAGCTCAAAATCGCCCCTTCACTTCAAGAACCCTAACCCCCAAATACATAAAATACCCTCTTTACCCGACCTTGTATTTATAGGCCCAGATTTCTGGGTTTCAGATGTGGCCCTGGATGCTTCGCATCCCGACTTCACTCCTCTTTAAAGGTTGGATGCGGACTTGGATGCTATGGCAGCACTTCACTGCCAGCCTCTCTTTCGGACGCGACCCCGGATGCTTCGCATCCGGAGGCTCCTCCACCAGCCTTTGGTAATTTGGTCATAACATCTTGTAGGAATGTCCAATTGACAAACGATTTGAAGTGTTAGAAACTAGACTCAAACACCTTTAATATTATAGGTCATAAATCACCTAACTCCTTACATATATATAGATATGACCGTCCAAAGTTTGGTCTTGTGCGTACTCATTTGGAACTTTAGTCTATCATGAAATTTCCAACTTAACTTGGACTTAGGGCTCTCCCTAGACCCCACATAACTTATAATATGACTCGTACACTTATTATAATATCCAATTGATATCCATCACATTAATAGACCTCGTCTTCACACAAAATAATATAATTAGCGCACATCGACTTTCTTAATAGCGCTTAAGTACTTCAAAATTTTCCGGGGTGTTATACATACCGACAAGACCTCCTATCCCAGAATCCACAAATTTCACACCAACTAAATCGGAACTTAATCACCAAGGTAGAGTTGTATAAAGCCCTAATGTAACTGAACGAAGTGGAAAACCCGCAATACAAGAGCAAAAACCTTATGTGTCTAAGAAGAAAAGCAACATCGAGTAAGGTAGGAAGTCAATCGAGCGCAATAAGATAGAGGATTGATTATTTCTCTTTGGAAGGAAAAAAGAATCTCAAATAAGGTCCTCACTTAGCTCTCAGGCTGTCTGGGAATAGATCCACTAGACATAGAAGAAAGGAGTGTAGGATTGGTAAGCATTGCCAGAAAGAAACTAGTCGACTAATTCATGAGGCTACTACCGGCGAAGCCCGCTTGCTTTAGAGCGTGCTATTGCATGAAGCGGAAAGGGACATCAGAATATAAGGCCATGTCAGACAGGGAAAAAGGGGATTAGATATTTTGTCAACCACCACTTGAGCGCAATTTGCTTATCTGTTGAAAAGTACCATCCAGACAGTAAACCTTTATTGCATATGACTAGTAAGGTAAATCAACCTATCATATCGACGAGATGCAAGAAGAAGAAAATTAGCAGACAATAAAAGATAGAATTTCTTCTCATCTACCTTTGTCTCAATCATGGGCGATTGAAGCGAATACAATACAAGAATACAAGCAAGGGTTCCCCCAACAAAGGCATCTCGACTGCTTCCAAAATCAGGTCATCGACCAGTAATGCGACTTGTAGAAGACTCCCTACCTATACCTAGCGGAGTTGGCAGTAAACTAATAAGGAGAGCAGAAAGCAGCTAGCCGCCATCAGGAGATCCACGACTTTAAGATTAAGATCTGCTTATTCTTTGAGATGAAAAAGCTCCCCACTAGACGCAAATTGCCGAATTAACACCAAGCAGTATTGGAGTCCTTTCTTTGATCGGCCTTCCCCGGACCAGAACTAAAAGGACATGTGAGCCCCCGAAGGATTACTGGGCATTCCTTCATGTCGGGAGGAGGTATCCGTTGGAGGAGAAAATAAGGACAGCTTTCTTTCTTCCATTCCACTCTTGCTCTAATACCAGTAGGATAAATAGAGCTAGCACTTGCTATAAGGGCTTCTGACTAGCCTGTAACTGGCTGCAAGGAAACTAAAAAAGCTTTCTTTATTTTAATATAAAATAAATATGCGCTCCTCCCCTCTTCTCTATTGAGTTCATCTCGTAGAGGGGAGTTATAGTTCAATATTATGGGTATTTATCCTTAGAAGAGGGAGGGCGTGCTAGAGCCATAGGGGTAAGCTCCCACAAGGATTGATAATAAGCATAAATCAGGCCTTCTGCAGAGATAAAAAGAAGATTCTTTATAAAAGATTCACTTTATTCCTACCTTAAGCTCGGTCATTGTCTGTCCTCCTCAATCGATTAGACTATGGAGAATCACTTGTTTATTGGTCTTTGGGAAAGTGTAAGACGCTTTTGCTCACAACTGAGTCTTGAGTGTCGGTCTAACAAAAAAGTCAACTCTAGTTGCTTCTCTTCTCCGATCGGAAATTGGTCTTCTATTATGGTGTAAGGGTTAGCAACAGCTTCATTTGGAAGGAATCGATTGTCAACGTCTTTGGTTCCCTCCACCCACCACCTTTGGTCAACTCAAACAATAGGCCATGAAGGACATTGTTGAACGCTCACTGAGTGCTTCTAGATTAAAGGGAAGCACTAGACTCACTCCACGGGAACTAGCTTTTCGGTTTGCTTCAGATTTGGCATTCATTCCCCCTCCCTTTCTAGATTTTGCGTTATTGTCTGCTATGCTAGCCTATGATGAAGGCCTTTCATTGTGGTTCTATAGGGCTACCCTAGGGTATGGGATGTTATCTCGAGGGCCTGGTTAGGCTCTTCTTATTAGAGTATCCTCGCTCAGAGGCTAAAATGAATTGAATTCTCTCTTTTCTTTTGGGAGTGCCTGAAGATACCTGCTTACTGGATGGTACCATTCGTTTAGAATGGTGAAAAGGTTACCTACCCTATGATCCTTCTTATGGTTCCTGGATTGCCTCCATCTTGATGGTATCCAGTTGAAATGGTTCCTGGATTGCCCCTAGTTTAAGCTCTAAGTCAAGCATTCAGGCACCAAAGGCCTCTGACTACGCTCCTCAGCCTAGGAAAGAAAAATCCCATTTGCCTAATACGTATTACTGTGTAGCAGATTATTTAGCTGCCGTTATTCCTCCACCAGATTTTTCTTGGCATCAAGCCAACCCTTATTCCTTGCATCAACAGGCAATCCCGCATAAAAGAAAGGACACTGACTTGGCTGATTCAACAAGGGAAAAAGGCATCCATTCAAACTGCTCCCATTCCTATGTTGACTCCAAGATAAAAATAACTCTGGAGCCTTCCTCTCTATCCATTCCTTTTTCATAATCATAAAGGATGGAAAAACTTAGTTTACTAAAACAACAACAACGGCGTAAGCTCCCATATCCATTAAGGACTTCTTTCCAGTAGAGGAAAACTTCTCGTTGCTGAGCTTGCCATTAAAGAGTAAGATGCTGATTCTATAACAACTCTGATTCCTTCGCCTAGAACGAGAAGGAAGTCTTATAGAATGAACAAGCGCTAAAGAAAGGGGTAGGATCTTTCCTAAATGAAAGAATTGACCTCGAGCCTGTCCTACTCATTCTCCTTTTCCCGTTCCTGACCCTGAGTGTGGAAGGGTCAGCCTTGAGCCATGTCTTGATTATTTATTCCATTTTTTCAGTTTATGTACTGGAATAGGAGATACGGATATTCATTACTAAACTATGTCACCGATTGGTGACCTGATCCCGCTAAGCAAGAACTGCTACCGACACTGACTATATCTTAATGATTGGTTTGCCTCTGGACATTCCGCTAAGTCTAGTTGACAAGTTTACTTTTTCAATCTGTAAACAAAACAAGCCCTTAGTCAAGAGGTTAGTTACCCTCTTTGGTATTAGCAGAGAAAGTAGAGAAGGACAATGACACAATAGCTCTAACATAAGCAAGCTGTCAAGAGGGAGTCAATAGCTACCTATTCGGTGGCGCTTATTCCCACAGCAGACTCAATAGCTGCGGTTACGGATGCTATTTATAAGAGGGCATTTAAGTCGAGTCAACTATACGATATTGAAATTCCTTATTGGAAAGACTCTTACTATACATAGGGATGCTGATATGCCATATCGTATTTAGTCAATACCGATTTACTTTAGTAGATCATATGATGTAGAAAAATCTTCTAATTTGGATGAAATAGAAACATCTCTTTTCCATTTCTATTTACCGAGTTATATCTTTGTTTCGTGTGTTCCTGGGAGGAATTCGATCTCGGAATACCACCTAAATAACTACGGCCAGAGAGTCAAATAGGTAGGGAGGAAAGAGTTTGAGGTCGGGTCGGACGACATACATCTTGATTGGTTCCACCACCACTAGAGATTGGACATATATATAATCTTTCTTCTGAAAAATGGATTCTTATTTATATATTTTAAAAATAGCTGCAAGACCAAAATGGGGTGCATAAAACCAAAAGCCCTTCTTTTATTTAAGTTCCTCCAAGATACATGGCTTACATACCCGGCTCAACATTTTTAGAAATTATCGAATCGATGGTTCGGAGGAGAATTGGCAATTCAATCTTGTGAACTAATCGAGACGGAAATTAGGAAAAGAGATATGAACGGAGTGGAATAACCAATCGATGAAAGAACATGAAACCATTCTATTTCAATAGAGGTACAAGAAACGGTTGGGGGCAATGAAGTAAGTGAAGTGGTTGGATTTTGCAAGCTATTCCAACCACTATTGGATGTGATTCCAAGAGCCGAACGAGAATGAACACCACATAGAAGAGTCAAGACCAGGCTCCCTAATGGAATGTTTAACCGATCCATTCCGGATCGACTGAATTGGTACGGAAGTTGTAGCATGGGAAAACCATGGAAAACATGACTTATTTGAATAACCCGGTGACCTACCAATTATAGAAGTAGGATTTTTGACAAGCAATAAGCACTTAAATAATACAATTTAAGTGTATCATCTTCTTCCTCATTTCGAGGAAAAGGTGCAAAAGGAAAAGGAAACAACAGAGGGAACTAAATCGGACCTAAATGGGAATGACATGAAAAGTCTTTTTCAAAACCTAGCATTAAGGGCGTTACGACGATATACGAGAGGAATAGAGAAAAACCCGTGATTGGTGTGGTGAGGAAGATCTGTTTATGATATAGTTCAAGAAAGAGTCATATCATTTCCTTACTTCTTTTTAATTCATTCACTTCAAGACTGGTTCTGAACGCCGCATAACATCATCTTCAACCAACCTCCACCGTACTTTCGGTGCGACCATTAAAGAATTGCTTATACACTAAACAACTGCTTATATACGTTTACTAAAGACTGACTTTCCTTCATTATCATTAGTCCAGCGTGAAACTAAGAAAGAGAGATGTGCCTAAGGCGGCATGTAAGCAAACTGTGCAGGCTAAGAGAAGATAAGAGATGTTCGCAATTACTACCACAAGAAAGCCGACCCGTATCTTCTAAAGGGGCCCATCACTTTGTTCGTACCTTCTTGGCTTAGGCTTCCAACCGAACAACATGGCCTTGCCGCCCCACCACTAGCAGAAGCTAGGTGCTTGAAAAGCGAGCTAAGAAAAGTTGCTCCTGTCGCCCTTTCTGTGCAACAGTCCACCAGTAGCGGAAGAGAGGGTTACCGTACATACAAAAGTCTTCTAGTTCTTATGGAAGCTCTTTCTTACCAGTCAATAAAGTAGTACAAGAACTGTATCTTATCTTATCTTTTAAATTAAGTAGGTAGAAGAAAGTCTTAATTAGATAAGGAGTAGGTGAGTGAGTGAGTCCTCAGTGACCTAAGCGATTTCAATACCCTAGCAGGCCTTTTATTTGGTACGTAAGATCGCTAAAGCGTATCATTAGATTTGATTTCGAAGGAAGGAACTCAAAGTGAAAGGGAACCATCTTGTGCAAGGCAACCATAGTTGGCCCGAATATCATCTTCTATCTGGTAGACTTGGAAAAAGGGCCCCGACTTATTTCCAGAATAAGAGTTCGACCGCGGCTTCCCCTTTTTTTTTGGTTTGGGGGGGATCAAGTTCCTTGCCAACTGCCACCTATCGACCCCGACCTCTTTTCATTTGTTTTGGATATTACCAAACCTATCCTAGACTTCGTAAGTCACACTAAAGTGGACACCCAACATGAGTAAACCACCCATGTCATTCTTATTCCACTAGCTAGGAGATAATTTGAAAATGTACCTTTCGTTATTACGTATTTCTTTATGTCAAAGACCAGAAGTTGGAAACATCATTTTTTTCATTCCTTTCTTATGAGGTAGTGTACAACAACCTTAACCACACAAGCCTGGACCAGGCCTACCCCCATCCTTAGAGGACCTGTATGAGGCGGAATCTTCACGTACGGTTTTGAAGCCGAGCCTTTCCAGCAATGGGAAATAGGACCGATATGATCATTGGTTTAGGTAGGGTAGCTAGCCTACTACGGGTACTTATAGAGATTAGTGTGTGAGACCACGATCCACAAATCGACACATGGGACTCACCCTTTATTTGGGATAAGAGAGGGGAAACATATCATGTTACATGAGCGGGGCGAGGGTTGGAACCCTACTGCGAAGGGGACACCTCGCAAGCCTGGCTTTTAGAGATGAGGCCTTTTGGCGAAGCCAAGTCAATTTTGAGCCACCAAACCCTGTAATAATGAGAAGGCCCTATGGAGTAAAGGGAAGCATGTACGTTGTCACATTCCCTGCCTTCCAAATGTGCCTAGAGGATGGGCCAGACACTACACAACGACGATCGGGGAGCGGGTTCCCCATTGGAAGGGGGACAGGAGACGGCCATCTCAAGGCACATCACCACCTACAGGCAACACCGGCAAGACCTGGGAAGGTAGCCCGATTGGGTATCAGAGGTTCCATAGTACATGCAGCCTCCCTGACTTCATATTCATCGTTTTTGAAAATGAGGGGAAGGGATCTCTTTTTTGCATTGGAAATAAAATGGAACGAATTTCACTCAGCAAAACCTAATGATACATCCAATACCAATGATCTATGCCTAGAATGTATTGCTAGATCTTTGCTCTAGAAAGCTATATAGGCAACAACGAACGCGCTTTGACCCCGAGCTTCCCTTTGATTACTTATTTTAGAAAAGATCATCAGAGAGGAGACTACCCGCTCAAAAGACCCAAATTTTCCGACCAAGACAATCAAAGATAGCCGGCGGGGGCGCGACTTATGTTTATGGCCCTATACCCGACCATGTCGAGGTTTGATACCAAGAGAGCCCTCGCAACCACTTATCTACCCATTGGCATGGAAGAGTGTGCTCCTCTATCTCTCGTTCACAATCGAACACCAGCTCGTCTGGAAAGAGCCATATATCCTTAGGCTTTAATTCCCTTCGAAAACGAGAATCGATCATCTTCGCCTTCAAATAGGGATTGAGAGGCTTTCCCCTGCCCAACCTGAATTCTAAGGGCAATCGATGTGAACCATAGGGTTTAGAAGTAGCCACTTTCAGTCATTCCCAACGTTTAGATTGAGTAGACATCAAAAGGGAGAGAAGACGATAGCTTGTACCAGCTAGGCATTGTAGAACAGACATTGAAATGTTGTATTTACAAGCTAACTGACAAAAGGCAAGAGTCGATCGACAGAGTGTCAATGCCCTAAGAGATATCGGGGACAAATCAATTTTCATGTCCTTAGAAAAATCGAAATAGAAATTTGTAGATGTCTTATTCTTTACTGAGGGAGTAGGTATGAGGCGCCCTTACTTTTTTAATGGGTTACCTTAGGCAGTACTAACTAATCCACTATGTCCTCTATCGAATAGCCTAGGCAAGATAGAAAGTCTCTCTTATTGTAAGGCTTCCCTTCCCTTACTCTAGGGCCTTTCTTCTCTACTTCTCTAAGGGAAGTGAATGCCATCTAATAAAGGGCTTTCTCCTATAATCTGTCTCTCGATAATAAGCTTTCTTTTGATCCGGGTTAATCTCATCTTTTTGAAGAATTACGGATTCCTCAACCTAGTAAGGGAAAGCAATTCTACTCCAATTGCATTCATCAGTCGGATGAGATTGAGAATAGAAAGGAAGTCAGGAGGAAGAATGGAGTATAGAATTACCTCTAGAGTACAACCCGGAGCCTTCTTTTCGCAAATCCTACTCCTGCGCCCCTCAATCCCATATCTACTACTTAGTCAAGCCCTTAACTACTTCTATATCATAGAACAACCTTGCTCTCTGATCGACATTTTATAGTCTGCATATGTATGGAAAGAGGAAGCTAGAAGAGGATTCTAAACAATTCTATCAACTCGAACAACAAAAAGAAAAAGATAGAATACCTTTCTTAGTTAGCCTAACGTGCTAGAAACCTACAGGGAACAAGAGCCATATCGAAGACATTCCTTTCATTCTTTTATACCCCTCTCTTCTTAGTTGCTCCTCTTTCTAGGGACCTAATGGTCGTAGACCACCTTCTCGTGACTATGTTGAAGAATTCTTTCCCCTATTTGAGTTCTCGAATGAAAAGGTCCAAGCCATAGGAAAATATCCAGTTTCTCTCATAACATATCTAGTTTATCCTGAAGCAGCATTTCTCGAAGTAGCATTCCAATAAGTAGAGGATAAAACCCTTGCTTGTTTATCCTGGCGAGTGTTTATGAATCACTCAAACGAGCCTTTCTAGACGCATCAGAATCGGCATCCGTATCCATATGTTTATGCACATGGGAATCCAAATCCAAATCTGTAGAATCTATTGGGGAATCCCCATCCGCACACGAATTGGATAAATCTAGTATAGTGGGTCTTGTTCCGATGCGGGAAAAAATCTTTTTAAAGGGCTTCTCAGCGAAAGAGGACTGAGAACCATAAAGGGGTGTAGGGACAACCAGACACACATGATAAGGGGGTGTAGGGACAACCATGCCACCACTTTTACCAGATATGGGTCCGGACAACCCAAGAGCCCGCCACTAGAACCTAACCCTTAAAAGGCTAAGGTCCAAGGGGCTACCACAGGAAGTCAGCTTCACTTGTAACCTTAAGTAAAGTAGAAAGTTACCCAGAATTCCTAGCAAGGACTTTGCCTGCTATTCATTCCTAAATCCCTTTCACCCTTAACTAGATAACTCGATGGGACGTCAACAGCGGGATTGCCAAATGCAAGACCTGGACCTGGTTCACGCAATCAATCAGTAAAGACCACTTTCTCTTTGGGAGCTTTCGTAATGCCTATAAAGAATGGGTCTTTCCCCTCGTGAAAGGCTATTGGGATCGATCGCTTCAACCCCCCTTGGCATGGAAGGTCGCAAGATAAAATAAAACTTTTATTCTTAGCAACTTTTTCAACCTACCCGAGGTACGGAAGTAAAGCAACCAATAGCCTTTTTACCTACAATGCCTTTCACCGGGTGAGCAAAAAGTAGTTACCTTTAGCCCGGTCTTCCTTATTAGTTATTGATAAGGAACAGGGGAAACATCATCCTTATAAGACTGTTGCTAAACAAAAGCAATTCTTTTTCACATTCAACCATGAGAGGGAAACTTGAGCAATAAAAGTTATGCCCTCTTCCACTGCTGATTATGAACAATTGACAGCTAATGAGTTTTACTTTAATAAGCCAGTTCGGTAAGTTAAAGTCCATGCTTGAAACAAAAAAAATAGGAAGGGGAAGGGGTCGCCCAATGCTGTGGAGATAAGGTGAAAGATAAAAAAGCTATATTTATAATAATAAAGAGATTCTATTCAAATTCATATTAAAAAAATATGATTATCAACTATACTTGACTGGAAAAACTAGCCAATCTACTCTCCTTTTTTTGGTCTCCCCCTGTAACTTGATAAATCATAAGAGAAGAAGAAATCGTTGCATAGAATGTCTTGCTTAATATCTCCTCCATCTAAGTTATGTAAGAGGAAAAGAGCAAAAATCTAACTTTTAGGTAGTGGCCTAAGCGCTAAGAAGCTCCAATCATGCTACTCAAACTATATGCTTAACACATACAAGTCGAATCTTGGTTTTTAGAGTTTAAAAGAGAATGGGAAGAAGCGGGGTAGAGGAATTGGTTAACTCATCAGGCTCATGACCTGAAGCAAAGTAGTTTCTCTCACATAGAATTCCATTGATAACCGGGAGGAAGAGCTTCTATTATTTCTTCTATTTGAAAAGTCTCTTTGAAAGGAGATCTGCACTGGTGTGCAAAAATGAGTAAAAGACTAAGAGGAGAGGGGTCAAGACAGACTGGCTCACATTAGCCACTCCCAATTAAGAATTGGATTGGATCGTGGGACTACGACCTTACAATTGTATACCCACGTGACTTCTTCCTTTTGTACGGGAAAAGATTTAGGGATAGCAGTACTCAAGCACTAGAACCAAAAGGGCTAAGCCTACTTCCCTAGTGACATTCCTTAATTATTCTTACTATGCTTGTACTGACTGCACTGACTGGAATGAGCATAGGATCGCTAGACTGCTAATAAGATTTCATCTCTTATTCCGACATCGGATTCAAAGAGACCTAGGTTTTGGTATTCCTTTCCCTTACTCTAAAGAATGGCCTGAAGGCAGGGAGTTACTTTCTCAGGTATGCGAGAAAGAGTGAAGCAAGGCTTTTTTCTTTCACTAGGGAAACTTCCTAATCTTTCCACTTCTGAGACTTATCCCTCATTCTAAGAGCTTCATTCTTAGCCAAAGCAAGGGTTAGTTAGATAGGCTAGCGGTTGGGCCTAAAGAAGAAAGCGTACTCTAGCTACTTTATACCTTCTCTCTTTAAGAGCATGTTGAAAGTCGAATTCAAGAGCTAGACCAGCTACAGGAAGCACCAAATTTGGTATTTTAGTTAGAGTCTCGTGTTCCCAGCTAAGAGCATCAATTATGAGATTTCTCTCAGAAGCTACTTTCCTACAAAGAAAATAGATATCCACCGTATAGGCAAGGTAAGATCTACGATCAGAACGAAAGATAGCGGTAAGAACAAAGCAGTCGTCCAGAGGGGTTCCGTAGAGTGGTCTAACCCCGGAGAAATCCTTGGAGCTTTCTCCATACCCGAAAAAGAAAACTTGTTACGAATTAGGCTAATATAATCCATTGGTCGTCTAACTAATAAAAATGATTCACGCAGGCTGCCTGGAGAATCCTCCGCTACTAAGGAAGAGGGTAGAGCCATAAAGGATTGATGTGGTGTAGCGGCAACTGGAATCGATCTGAATGAAGCTTCAAGCCTAGTTATGGGGATTCTCCTATACCACACCTATATGGAAGGAATAATAGGTGGGGAAGAAAAGGGGGAAGCACCTCATTCCTTCCTTGTACAGGAGTTAAAACAGACTATGATGGCTCCATTGCATTATATCTTTCTTTTCATTTTCTTTCTTTTCATTTTCTTTTCTTTCTCATCTGGTGGTTTTCTTTTCTCTTTTATTTTACTATATACTTAGAACTTATTGTTGAAGAAAAAGTCAAGTTGAAGATCACTTTTGACCTATATTCCTGATATAAAAGAAAGAAGCCTTTAGCAACTACTAAGAAAGTAATGTCTTAAGTAAAGGGTACTAACAGTTCTTTAAAAGGTTCTCTTGTGGTGCTATTTCAAAAGTGATGTGATTCCTGAGTGGGGATCACGAATGAGAAGTTCTTCCTGGGTGGGGAGAACGAACGATGTTGATTGGCACAAGGCCCCTAGTCTAATTCTGAAGCATTGCCTCTTCTATGAACTTTAGTCAAAATGGAGTGATGTGATTCCTAGGTGGGGATCACAAACGAGATATAGCACAAGAATTTGACTTAAGTAATTTCTTAAGTCAGGCTCTTAGCGCCGACCTCATATGTTCTAAGTCTTCAATTTTCACTTTCTAAACGATTAATTAGCGATTATCATAGATGGAATGATAGGCAAAAGCTGCTTAGGAGCTAACTTTAAGAATGTGAACATTAGTATGCTTTAACAATCTTAAGGTATGATTAAACATGGCGTATTGCACTAACAAAATGACTTCTATGCTTAATCTTAAGCTTTTCTTCTAAAATTTAGTCAATTAGTCTTATTAAGATAAGGAGCACTTTAAGGTATTTGGTATTATGGGAATCTCTATCATAGAAGTAAATTAAAAAAATGATAAACTGATTCGACTGGACGCTCATCTTGCCTTTATCATTGCATGCTCTATTGCTGCTTTCTCAGATAGATGTTGGTGTGGCTGCTTCAGTCCTTGCTACCTTTCCCATCTCCTATCTAGCCATCTATATATCTCCCAGAATCAGGTCACCGACCTAATTTTGGCTTTTATGGTGGTGGACATACTCGATTGAAATGAGAAGAACTACTCATCCAATGAGTTGGCATACCTCTTAGCAATGTCCTAAAATCGGTAATAATGAATCTATAGTTCTCAAATCTTTATTGGCCGAGAAAAACACTACTTTACAAACTTGCCTGCCTCTGCTCAACCTTTTGCCCCACCTATACTAAATATTGGAGGATGTTTTCTTATTTAGTAGATTTAGACGACTTTTCTAATGCTAGGAAGAGAGTACAGAAAGGCTTGTTAATTAGTATGGGAATGCGGATAAAGAGAAAGAGACTGAAGAAGTGGGGCCTGATAGAGAGACTGCCACCCTGAGGCTGAGCTTAAACCTTTTGTGTCAAGGTCATCTCACTGAGCTGCCACACAAAGTTGAATACCCAAAATTCAACCTTCCTCTATGGAATTCAAGAAGAAAACAACGGCTTTAGCGCTAGCGCTCATCTCTTGATTGGTTCTCCCATGAGGGAAGGTCTAGTATACAATTTTATTCTTCTTGATTGAAGTTCTATCTCTCATTCAGCCCTTCGCAAGCTTCCTTCAAAAGGTGAGTCCATAGGCGCGAATACTTGAATTGGACTTGGAAACCACCGAGGAGTTGAAGACTATCTTCGGCCAGGAGATTGATAGAGACCATCCTTTGATTGAGATAGTCAGAGTCATTCAGTAGTACAAGGATATAAAATTCCCAATGGGAGAGCATGCACCTAGAGAAGAGAAGGGCTTAAGCAAAGAAGGTTGATGGAAGTTGTTTAGTTAGAGGAGGACGCCCCAAGCCAAAGGTGAGCGAAAAACACCTTTATTGGGGTTCTATCGAAGACTTATAGTGCATCTATTAAGTACATCTACAAGACGATGTAACTATATATGATATTAAAGTATATTAGTTCTTTCAATTGAATCAGATATGAAAGGATATTCGCCCCTTCTCTGTGGAGCCTTCATGGATAACCTATTTCTGACCAGTCAGTCTTCTAAGGAGGTTCGAGCATAGATCGGTTGGTTTGTCCTTAGCAATAAGTCTAACTTTGAAAGGAGCCTGGAAAGCAAGCCTTTAAGCCAGAAGTGCCGTTGTGCTAGTGGAAATCTACTAGTACCCGTTGAAGTGAAATCCGCCTCAGCATCATCAACAGACGCGGAAGAAATGGAATAAATTAGATTTGTGGACTCGCCTCAGGATCCTTGAACATACATCATTTCCCCCTTATGGTTGCTACTCCTAGTCTAACCCTTCCTCTACTAGTTCCTAAAGGTTGAAGGGCACTTACCGATGATAGACGTGTATGCAAGGCAACTGAATGAACATATCAGATTACCATGGAATAGGGGTGAAGGTCCAGATTCCTGGATAGGTTGTGCCGGTGTAATTGAGTTGTCGATGTATCAGCCCCCCATCAGTCTTAGTGTTCTAAATGCTTATTTCCCGTTCTAGGAGAAAAAATCCTGTACTTATTCATTATACCAGCGGAGCCATAGGGTAGATTTATTCTACCAGTGGCTGTCGATTGATAGGCAACCCTATCACTATTCAGAAAGAGGGATGGTCATCGAATAAGGTTTCCTTTCCTATTGTTACTTTAGTTCCGTCACTTTTCTAAAAGGGTCCTAGGGCCCAATCAATCTCAATACTCTTGATGCAATGGACTGACAGAGGGTGAAAGCCTAGAAGACGCCTAGAAGTCATAAGGAATAGGCCCCGAAGCAAACTCTAAGGTTTGGCATCATCTCTTACATTGACTTTAACCTTTCGCTTACCAGAAATAAATCAACATACGGAAGCATTTATCTCTATCATGGCCTTCAATCCGCATATAAGACGATACCTCTTTTCTATACTCAATTATAGTAAGAGTCCTGCTAGCTCGTTTCTATCTAGCAGTTTCAGCATTGGCACACTAACTGAATTTCAATCCAGGAGCAGCATGATAAGTAAACTCTCGATCTCGGCTAGCTTCAGCTAGAACTATAGACTAGGAAAGTCGTATTACCACTATGCCAAGAAAAATATTGATTCCAATGCTGGTCGAAATAATCTACTTCTTAGGGATGAACCTAGCAGCTAGGCGTAGAACCTTAAGATTAAGTTAGATTTCTTATGTGGTATTATGAACCCCTCTGCCCTAAGAAAGAACTTTCATGAACAATAGACTATCCATACCATCCCATTTTGGTAGGGACAAGACCCGCAACAAGAGTGAATGATAACATTATTCCCAACCCAGACGCCTTAAGCAGAGAGCCACTAACCGAAATAGTTAATTCACATAAAGGCATTTGACTAATGGCATGGGGCACCGGCTGGGTAAGATTTCCAGAATCGATAAACTTTGCGACCTCAAATCCCCTGCGGTTGATACTGTAGGTCAAAATACTTCTCATAGTTTAATAGCGGTCCAAATATGGTGCTATCAGGCATAATAGCCATTGAGCAAGGGTCCACCTTGTACCAAACAACAAAACCTTCACCCGTGACCATAAGCGCCAAGTAACGCCCAAAATATCCGGGACGTAATGTTACAACATCAGTTAATACCCTATCTGCATTCCCAGGTTCATTCAATAATCCACGAACGCCGGCTCCTAAACTAGAGGCGTTAAACATACTATCGGGTGAAATTCTACTAGTTATATATGATAAGCCCTAGTTGTTGTTGCAGTATACGGTCAGTTTTTCCAATTTAACACTATAATACTCTAACTCTTTTAGTAGAAACTTAGATTGACCGGGTAGAAAACGAAAAGCAAAAGCCACTTTTTTGACCTAAATTATTGTACGAACCTTGATAATGGGGTAAAACCTTATCTAAGCAGATACCTTTCTTCATGCCATGTATTATACCATCCCATAAAGGATGCAATGTGTTCAAAGAACGAGAAAAAAGAGGCGTACTGCTTGAGCCTCCCTCAGAATTACCCGAGGAAGATCTGGTATTACCATTATCACCATCAGAATAAGTTCCGCTATCAATCGTCAGATTTTTTAACTTCTCACACAGCGTATGATCATCCAGGTCGTCAATATTTTTCAATACATTATAAAATCGACACCAATCTATATTGTTCGGCCGTATAACTGAAAATGAATTTATTATGTAGGATATAAACCCTATAAACAGTGCTTCTGATATTTAACACAGTTACCAAAGGGTCACCCACGCCAACCCGGTTTGCTAGTTCAACAAAAAGGCGGAGGGATAGTCTAATTCTAAGTGAGCAGGGCTTATATCTGATTTACTGAGCATTTAGTATTGTAAACAAACTATTTTTAAAAATCACTACATACACAAAAATATCCTATCAAATAAACACTACAACTAAAAATGACCAAATAAACAAATAGTTTACCATAAATATCTTTTTTCTCTTCAACCACTGAAACATCAACTTTACCCTATTGTTTTTCAACCCTTTCTTCTATACCATCATAATTTAGAACTGAATGATTATTTGAATCTGAAGAATTAGTCACTTCTTTGATTGACCATTTCAGCAATTTATCTATAAACTCAGGTCATGAAAAACTATCTAGAATTGAAAGTTTTTTAAAATAATCTATGATTAGATCAGCTAAGTTTGGTATATCCCAACCCCTACACCTGAGAATGTAAGTTATCACAGGTATTAAAATTAATAACTGACCTAATTCAATTGGTAAGACATTTAGGAATGATACGGTGTGACTATGGATATATGTAGAGAGTATAATATATTTTTGTGAAGATCCCAGTTGTGTAGTCTATTAGGCAAAGATGGAAAGTTAGCACTCTTAAAATCTTGTATAAACCGTAAATCCAAACCCTATACATGATCCTCAAGAACGGTCTACCGCGGATAATGATTTTCCTTAATAAATAAATAAGCATTTAATATGAATGTTTATATTCTGTATAATAAACCACGAAACAGTCTATGTATCGCTCACCCTGTGCCAAACCGGTAGCGTAAATCTATGACAGCTAAATGGCATAGGTATATTAATTACAGGGTGATCTGGTTTTATTTCCTATAGAGTTCAAGATATGTTAGTATCATTTTTTTGGGTTTTATTCCCTATATAGTTATTAAAATATTAGTACGTATTCCACTAAGAGAACGGTAAGGAAGTGAAAGTCGCAATAGTTTTTCTTCTCTTTCCGTCTAGCAAGATTAAAGCAAGAAGAACTGTTCGGGTTAATTTCCATCTTCTCTTATTATAGCTCCTATAGCTAATCTATAGTGCGGACCTTAGCTCAATATGGAGGGTAGACTACCTTCTTACAGAGTGCTCTATCCCTAAAAAATAATCTATTTTAGCATACTCTCTTTCTTTGGAAATGATATGATACTAAATTTAAATACTAGCTACTAGAAGAGGAATAAAAGCATATAGCTAAAATGCCTAAGAGATCCCGGGGCCAGGAAAGCTTCGATCCTTATGAAACAAAGAGGCAATAGAGAAAGAGGCCTAACCACAAAATGAAAGACTTTAGATTCGCTAGGTCGGTATGAACAATCAAAATACAATGACGCAAGGACGGGACCGGGCTAGAGGACTCTCTATCATCCCCATCGTCCTAAAAGCCGATCATGTCATGCAATTAGAGTTACAAACTTTTTGATTGTTCTTGGGAAACTGAATCCGTAACACAATCAGGGTGCCGGGCTTGGCTCAATATCGGGATATAAAAGGGCCTAGATTCCTAAGTTATTTTCCAGGCTAAGGTACCAAAGTTATACTGAGATTGACGACTGACTTCGTCTACAAAGTAGTAGAATAAGATACGAGAGAGCCATGGCTTTAGAACAAGAAGGTTTTGATTCTGGGAGATGGAGCTCTAGAAGTGAAGTTCCAAACGGTATTGGTTTTTTGCCACTGAGACTAATCATCCACCTGTCTTTGGTGATATGTACCTCGCAACACACCTTAGAAAAGAAAATTGGAGTTTCATTGAATGAATGAAAATAATAATCTGAATAAAAGTATGATACTAGATGACTAGAGAAGAGAGAGGTAGTAAAGCCAAATCGGACAAATCGGTTGGAACGATTACAAAAGTTTCTGACAGTTAGACCGTTTGAGAGCCTTGCAAGACTTTCGAGAGTTAATAACAGGAGAAAAGGAAAACGATTGAGAGATTTGATTCACCTTTCGAGGGAGATCTTTTCTAGAGGTTGTCCATCTACAAATTAGTGATCCAACTGGGCATCTTACGTATGAATTCGTGCTCCAAGTATGGGCTCTTGCCCTCTCTCCATAAAGGAAGAAGAAGGCAAGCCTAAGTCATTTGTCCCTTCTCTATTTCCATTCTGCCTTCACCATGCCTACCCTGTAAAACCAATTCTCCAACTGATGATTTTTCAATTTCAGATGTGAATGCTTAGGCTTCCATTTTTGTTATGGGTTTTCCTTATTCGCCGGGGCGCTCACTTCTTTCCTGTTCCCAGAGCTGAGGCATTGTAGTACAGCTCCTGCTGAAGGCTGCTTTTTTTGGGAAGACGTGCTCTTGTTGTTTTCTTGCTGTTGCGACCTCAATACAATTATGGCTATCATCTCTTTTCTTTTGCGTGCGGCACATGATGTTTTCATCCTTTCTTTCTTTCTTGCTCTATCGCTTTTTTTGAGGGCCTCCTGGACCCTATTGTCAATAGTGTTCTTTAGTGGGAGGTATGTCTCGGCTAATGCTTTTGCTTCAAATAAAAGCATCTACCCTTTCGGCATCTCTTTCGCTTGTCCAGCAACCTCTTCTTTCTCAAAAAGAAAAAGTAGGAACCCGGTCTTGACTCCCCTAAAAAATAACAATAGCACGAATCCTAAGCTACGACACGCGAAGGAATGGTTCCATGAATCATGAGCATATCTTAACAGATTTGTTATCATAGGACTATTACGACTATATCATCGTCGAGCCACCTCGGTCTGAACATGGCAGGTTGGTTGACAAAGCCAGGGGGAGGGGGCAACCGGAAAGGATAGTTCCTGAGGTTCAAGAATATAATAAACATGAGCGTGGGTACATACAAACCTTACGGATGGGATAAGAATCATTTTTTGGCCGATCAACCAACCCAACACCAACACTGACTCGGCTCGGAGCGAGTTCCACCGGTCATATTGGTTTAATTAGCTTACTTTTCATGACAAATTTTGTGTACAGAAATTAATAACTACAATCACGAAATAAATGTAAAGAAAAATTCTTTTTTAAATTAAACTTGTGAGCACAACTTTGTGTATCCCTTGATTCTTATCTCTAATCTATTTTCCTTGATTCGAAGGATGAAGCAGAGTATTTCCCGAGCGCAGGATGATGTGGACCTCCTTGTGATTTACTTGATCGTCAAGAAGAGTTAGTAGTGCCTTAGATTGATTACAAGGGACAACTTTTCTTGATCACTTCTTCTTGTTTTCTTCAATTTGAGGGACAATGTAGTGTATTTCTCGAACGAAACGAGTTCCATGTGATGTGTTGAATCTTCAATGAACTTCCATCAGCACTTCAGATTGATCTTGAGGAAGAACATCTCGTGGATCTCTCCTTTCTTGTTAGAGAACCTTGGAGAAGTCTATTACGTTGATCCCTTCTAGTGATCGATTTTAGCACTAGCATGGTTTGCTTCGGCCGTGTTATTAGCGCCAATGATGATCTTTTCATCTCTCACCAACTTCATGATCTTCTCCTTTAAGACGAAGCATCTTGTTGTAGGGTGACTGACGATGCGGTGATATTTGCAATACTTGGGATCATCCACCTCTTTAGGTCTTTCACTGCGTCGCTGAGATTCAATGATTCCATCATAGACCCTTTCTCTACAGCCTAGAGATCGTATAAGCTTTCGGGGCTTTGTAGAGATGGGAGCGGATTCAGTGAAATAGGAGGCTCAAATGGTTCATCTGCTTATTCATGGGATATTCTAAGAGGAAAGTACGCTATTTGTCGGTGAGGGATCTATGGTAGCTCGTCTATCTCTTAGCATCGATGACATGCCTACTTTTATAGCTTGAGACTTTCTTTGCCTTTGAAATTTTTGAATCTAGGAATCGTGGACTAGAGCCCTTATTCTAGGTCAATGTGCCACCAACACATTCTACCTTTGAAATCTGGCTTTAACTGGGCCGCTTCTCGACCGAAATCCCTTCGATGGATGTCACCGTGATTGTCTCTTCTCAACTGGATTTGGCTTCTATTTAAGACTTTTTAATATTGAATCTATCTACAAGCACTGGTCCCAGCAAAGACCCCTCTTTCGTTCGAGCAAAGGTCGCCTAACCTGAAAGAGGAAATAGGGGTTTTCCTCGATACGAAAGAGCTAGATCAGTAGTTTATCTTGGATGAATTCCTACTTACTTTTCTTAGTCATGGTAATGAAGGTATGCCAAGGGATGCTCGGGCCAACCTATGTCTCAGTAGCTTCCCGAGAGGCAAGCCATGGAAGTACCGCTAGGAAGGGAGCGAGCTCCTACTTCATTGGATGTCAGATGAAAATGGGGGCTTCTAACTGAGTTTCATGAAGAGAAGAGAGGACCCGATGTCACAACATGTGTCGAGCCTATGAAAGAGTATGCCAGTGGAACTGAGAAGATCAAATGACCAGACAGAGCAGGTAGTGACCAAGTGCAGTTGACTACAGAACCTTCCCTTTACTGTCGTTGCTAAAGCAAACATCCAAAGCTTTCCTGTTGATTTCGCAAGAAGCCGATTTTTCATGCTTTGGTCTCATTATCTCACCTAGCGAGACCGCCCTACCACAGAGAGTGAGGCCTGGGTGCAAGTCAACATATTAGAATATCATACTGATATGGAATTCTCAACTTGAAAAGGGTTGGTAGACTTCAAGTTGGGTCAACTAGACCTAAGTAAATAGGCATCAAAGGAGGATTGTAGTAAGGAGTTTTGCGATTTGACGACTTTTTAGTTGAAGAACCTAGTGAGCCAATTCCTACTCCTTCAAAGTCTTTTGTGGAGCTTTCTTCTCTGATGCAATTCCGAGTGGAAGAACTTCTGACTTCCCCCAAAGAGCTTAATAGCGCTGAGTGAAGCTCCTGAGTTTCCATTAGCACCTTTTCTAATTGAAGTAAGAAAGCTATTGAGCCAATCATTCAATAAAGAAAATAAGTAAAGAAAAAGAAAGGTAAACAAGAATGGAATAAGCTCTCACGCCTCGGAGGAGAGCAATCTCTTGTGGAAAAAAGGCAATTGCTTGGCAAGATCCGACTAAACCAATCTTGATTCTCTCTGAATGCTTCAAAGAGAAAGAGTCAGATGGGAATCCAATTTATGCGCTTGTCTTCCTTACTGGATGTGAAACTATAATTCATCCTCAACTGGATAAAAGAACTTCACCTTTCTTCTTCTTCCTGAAATGAAATGAAGAGAAAGAAGGTGCCCGGCCTAAAAGACAGGTGGAAAAAGCTCTTTTTGTTGGTCAAGACCTTTTGTTGAACTAAGTAAGTCTATTTTCTAAAAGTAGTACTTTTCCTCTCGTGTATTTCTTCCCGTTCAAGCCAGAAAAGCCCCGTAGCTATAGCTATCCAAGAGTGAAAGTGAAATTCAAGCGGGCGCGGATGCCATCGAATGGGCTCTTT
Source organism: Nicotiana tomentosiformis (assembly GCF_000390325.3). Taxonomy (NCBI): domain Eukaryota; kingdom Viridiplantae; phylum Streptophyta; class Magnoliopsida; order Solanales; family Solanaceae; genus Nicotiana; species Nicotiana tomentosiformis. The sequence goes on along the minus strand of NC_090812.1, from coordinate 43,989,439 downwards.
GCCACAGAATGTGATGTCTTAGAATCTCCTTCCTTGAAAGCTTCAATTTTTCAGTTCAGAATCCGATGTGAGGAAAAGAATCCTAGGTCAAGGCAGTAGCATGGTACGGGATCAGTCTCTTGTTCTCAATGCAAAATGTGAAATGACTTAGTAAAGAGATCGATCTTAGGATACCGGCAAAGGAAGAAGGTGGATACTACTTTGATTCCAATTCGGGGGGAGGAAGACTGATTTTAGAAGGGTAGGCATTCCCGTCCGCCCTTATACAGGGTCCCCCATGAAAAAAGAAATATGGTACCGGCTGTGATCACACGCTGGACACAAATTCATCATACTTATGCTTCAGCTTAAATGGGACAAAAGTAGCTATCTGGCACACTAGGGAGTCCTCAAAGAATGAGTCCATACACTTTCTAGCTTAGACTGGATCGTCAATGACCGGATTCCTTTTCTCCTAAGGGTCTTGCCCTAGGCGTAACCTATATACAAAGAGTTCCAACTATCAAATCAAAGCAAAGAGGAACCTTTCCCCCAGTTCAGGAGAGAAAGAAAGGAAATGAGCCCATTGATTCACCTATCTGAAGCTGAAGGAATCAAAGCATTAGAGTCTTGATCCCCTGCTTAACTTGAAATGAAACCTCTAAAGCCAGGGAAAGATTGACCATCGTGTTCATTTCAGAGTCAGGACAGAAAGAGGTCAAGAGTGACTACTCAGGGGAAAACGGGCTGCCCTATGAATAAGGGAAGAGACTAGCCTTATATCTTAGGCCTAGGAAGGAAAGCACAGTAGAACTAGCGTAGACAGACATGACAGCGGTTGGGGAGAAGGAAAATCTATCAGGCATCAATCCAATGAACAGACAAAGCGGCATGGCCGAAGGGTCAGGAAGAGACAATGACTATACTTTCTGAGTTGGAATATTAGGAACCTTACACCCAAGAAAGCAGCCAAAACAGTAGAGAAGATCAGAGACGGGTTTAGTGAGAAAATTAGCTCACACCTATCTTTGATGAAAGAAGCCGCAAGTTTAGGTAGAAAGAACAGCTAGTGTCAGAGAGATGACTTATGTTGAACTATTCCTTTACATGAAGGGAATGAATGCCTTAATTGAAATGGAATGGAATCCAGGATCCAAGTAGATTAGGTTAAGGCAAGTATGAGTTCAACCCTTTTCTCATCGGGGCAGGATCTATAGCCGTTCGACGTGAGGAAAGTACAGTCAGATTCAGAATCCCCAATGTCTTGGTCTTTACCTTCGCTTCGAGGGAAAAGCACCACATTTAGGTAAGCGGCATCTAATTGAATTGATTCACCGGATCTTCCATCTACGAAAATGGAAGAGATGTCTGTTAAGGTCGGGTTCATGAAAGCAAGAAAGTAAGTAAGTTAAGCGAACATAGAGATGGTTTTTTCCCAGCTGTTGTCAGATCAATTCCCGTTCATTCTTTAATGAAATAGGGAACCGGCAGAGCTACGGCTATCAGGAATGGGCGATAGCCTATGACTAAAAGCGCCGACTATCTATGAATGACAAGGATCGGAATGCAAATCGACAAGATGAGCCTACGAAAGATTTAAAGTTTAGACTATGATGACTGACATCCTCACTTAGGCAACGAAATTGAGTTGATGGTGTAGCCATTGCCCTTGAGTTATTCTCTTCGGTATCGCCTTCTCTCGTCGTTAATGGCGTCGCAAGGCACTCGACTAGAAGGAGTGGATGTTAGGCACCCAGGGAAGACTCTAACTATGCGCTGGCACTATCACTGGGCATGGATTCTTCTTTGATTGAAGGAACGGATTATAAGAGAACCAGAACCATATTCTTCACACATTCAGTCTGATCTTATCTACGCTATTGCCGGATCTTAGCTGTACTGTATTAGATAAGTTATCCGTCTCCCCTGCCCTGTTAGAACAATATGGTCTGTAACAACACAACCTAAAAGGAAGCCATTCCTAATACGACTATCTGGTTTGGCCTATCTGGTTTGGCCACTACATTTTATGAAAAATGTATATATGAATCCCCAAGAGCAGAAAGATCAAAAGGAAGTAGGCTCTTAGACAGGGCAATCTCAATTAGCCCCTGTCTTACCTAAACTGTTGTTAGCATGTTAGCACGAGAGTGGATCGGGGAATCGAAAATGCTTCTTTGATTGTTGAGTAAGGAAGCGTAGCAAGGGAAGGGGATAGCACTCGTCTTGACTCTAATACTATTCTTCTTTGAGTAGATGTCGGCATAACCACTGGTATTTCATCTGCAACTCTTACCGTTGAAGGAATAAGTATTGCTTTGGCTTGATTGCTTTCACCAGGTCTAGCTAGGCTGGGAGTCGATTAGCCCGAGTTGTGTTAAGATAAGTGGCACTTGAATTAGAAGCAGCCATCGGCCAGGTCATGGATAGATCTCAAGTGGGCTTGAACTGCTTTCTTTGGTATTCAGTTGTCCTACGAGGCTGCTAAAAGAGAAGAAAGGGAAGGTGGTACTAAAAAGGGACTGCTACCAATTAGGCTAGAAAGAAGACAGTAAGCGTCGGGTAAAGTGACTTACTTGAATGGTGAGCTATCCTATAAGACTAAGAAGCGGGAAGAGACAAGGATAGCCTCTTTGAAAAGGGTAGAGCCGCTTGGACTCTACTTTCACATCTTCCATTCCGGATTGAACTAGGGAACAAAAATTCAAGGGCAACGAAGGCCCTTAGATATGACTTCATCTATGAATAGAAGAGATTTTCTTTCTAGTAGAGCTCATCATGACAATAATAACCTAAATCTAGGACTGCTATGGGCACTGATCCTTCTATTCAAAGTTTCCTTTATCCTCTTGAATGTAATTTGTCCTACAACTCGCTAAAATTAAGGCTATTCAATAGTATAAGCAAGTCACTCTTAACCATATAGTGAATTCAGATATGCTGCGCTAGGAGCTAATGAAAGTCATATAGTTCATCTAAGTCAATATGCTACTGGTGCTTATTATGTTCCCAATCTATGAAGGAAGAGTTGAATTCCTCGGAAGCAGATTCGCCGAACGGAGAATAAGCTGTAAATCATAGTTCTCGAAAGCGAATGAATCTGTCTTCCTTATAGCTCTTTCCTCCCTTTGCTTTGATTGTGTTTAACCATGTCTAAACACAAAGAAAGGTTTTTTTAGCTAATAGTAATAGTTCGAGCGGGTGGCAGTCTGAAAGCGAATGACCTAACTAATATATATGTATATAGAGCTGAGCGAGCAAGCAAGAAGAATATATTGACCGTACAGGCATTTCCCCTTCTTTCATAACCATTGAAAGCGCTTTGTCTCGCCTATCATAAAGGCCCCACCCATCTCTCTGACTTTGGAGAGCCGCTAAATAATTAGGTTCGACATCTTCTTGAGCAAGAAGAAGAAAGGTTTGATCCGCTCGGTTTAAATAATTTCCATGGGCCAATAAGACGATGTTTAGGATGGAAGCCAACTATCTTTCTATAGGGATTATCATTTCCAGTCTGGCTCTCGAACACTCAATATCAGAGGAAGGTTTTTTGCAAATTAGTCCCGCATTAGTATATGAATTAGTCGAATAAAATTTTAATATAATAGAGTAAGGTTCGAGGCTCACTATCATAGGCGGATATAAAGTCCTATCTTGTAGTTACAAATGAATGAGATTTATCTTTCTCTTTGAGATCCAGTAGATGTTGAAGATGCAATTGGCTTCCATCGAGTAGATTTTGTTCTCTATTGTATTCTGTTTGCCCTCCCATCCTTGTGTTGGCTTCGATTCCAGTGATCAAGCGAGCAAGCAAATTAGAAATTCTTTTCGTTTAGAGAGGAACAAAACTGATTTGGTTCAAAGAATTTCAACGCCAAGGTTCATTTTTTAATGAGCCCTAAGTCTCGCATGAATAATTCTTGTTGCAGCTTTATGATGAGAGCTTGAATGATAAAATTGGACGAAATAAAAAGTGGAAGCTTATTATAAAGAAAAGGGGCTTGAACTCTAAGTTGATTCAACTCAAGCTTTTAGCTCTTCTTCTGACTCTACTCTTCCTGACGCAACTCAGTGTCTCCAAGAATCTTCTTTACTGGCAAGGGTCGGGATCAACTACTCTACCATTCCTTTATTGACTGGTCTAATGAAAAAAAAAGGTTTTTTAGCATCTTTTAAATCTTAAATAAAATGAACCGGAACTTTTTAGCATTCGGAATACTCTTATGTGTAGGATTCAATTCAAGTATAAAGAGCTTCTTCAATAATTCCAATTCCTGGAAAGCCTAGAAGTACTCTTCCTCTAGTGGACCCAGACTCTCCCTTATTAGGCTTCCTGGAAGAAAAACAAACACGAATCTTTGTTCCTCAGCAAAGTGTTCACTTCTTTTTAGCCAGGTTTCAACCGATTTGTTGTGGATTGGATGATGGAAAAACTAGCAAGCTACGACTTCAAAGCTTACCTTATTTAGAAAAGGAGAAAGGGCATTTTTATAGATGTTGAGGTTGAGTAAGGTGGCAGAGCTTGACGAGCGAAGCGAGCCGCGCTAGCCTAGCAACATTTTTAAGCAGCAAGCTACGGTTTAACGACCCCCTAACCTAGGTTGGGGCGAAAACTCAAAAATCCAAAATGTTGGTTAGGGTTCCAAACCTTTCTCTAATAATAAGGTAAGCTTTAAAGCCGCCGCCCTTTAAAGGAGCGGGCACAGTGAATTGTAATTGTTAAAAGATTGAAAGATCTGGCCAAAGAAGGTGATAGCCCTGTAAATTCGTTCCCATGGTTCGATCCTTCCCAGTAAAAGGCGGCGTGTTCGAATTCTGATCGTTTTTACGCGAGAAAGGGGGACCACACTCTAAGCTTAAGTATTCCTCAATGGACGATAGCGTACAAGTACAGTGAGGGAAATGTGAAAAGAACCTTATTTAGGCAGTGCAATAAAGAACCTGAGATTCTATGCGAACAAACAGTCGAAGGCGTACTTTATGTAAAACACACCCACTCTAATGGCGTACCTTCTGCATGACAGGTGAGCGAGGAAATTGGAACAGCGGCTTAATCCATTAGGTGTAGGCACTTTCCAGAGGTGGAATCTTCTAGTTCTTCCTATTTGACCTGAAACCCATCGATCTCGCCACGAGCCGGTTGAAGAGAGCTCTAACAGGCCTTGGAGGACCGAACCCACGTATGTGGAAAAATATGGGGATGACTTGTGATTAGGGGTGAAAGGCCAACCAAGATCGGATATAGCTATTTTTTTGCAAAATCTATTTCAGTAGAGCATATGATGTCGATGGCCCGAGGTAGAGCAACCAATGGGCTAGGGTGGCCTCATTTTGCCTTACCAACCATAGGGAAACTCAAAATACAGGCCTAGATCATTTGTACAGACAAACTTTTTAGGTGCTGAGATCCAAAGTCAAGAGGGAAACAACCCAAACCATACTCTAAGGTCCCTAAGGAATCACTTACTGTAAAAGGAAGTGATCGAGCGATGACAACCAGGAGGTGGGCTTGGAAGCAGCCATCCTTTGAAGAAAGCATCATAGCTCACTAGTCTAGCTCCATGGCACCGAAAATGTATCAGGGCTCAAGTGATTCACCGAAGTGACGAGACCTTGAAAGCTGCTTTTTCAAGTGTCAGTTGCGGAATGATCTGTCAATCGGGGAAGGTTTTTTATGACAAGACCTGGAGATATGAGAAGTGAGAATGCTGACATGAGTAATGAAAAATCCTGTGAAAAAAATGATCGCCTGCCAATGGAAGGTTTTCTACGTTCAGTCAATCTACGTAGAGTGAATCAGTCCCTGAGGAACCCCCGAAAGGGCTGCCATCCGATGGGTGCACGAAAGTGACGAAGTTTCTTTCACTATATAACCATGCCTGTCTGTTAGAGCGAATTGGATGATCGGGCTGAGGGTTGCCCCCTCTTCCCCTCACTCTCATTTCCCTAATATGAACCTTGAGTCATCAAAGCCTTTCTGAATCGGCCTGGCCCGGCCGCCCTACGTGATTGGCGCTTCAAAAGACGAAACTCTTGGTCGTATTTTGGCGACATATCTTTACTAGGGGCCTTTAGTCTTTTGATTAGAGTAGGGGCCGCGAGAGAGCAGTATGCACCGCCCTGCCATAGTCATGAGTCTATTTATAGTGGCAACTGTTGTCATAGTCAACAAGGTTGAAACTTCCAGGAAAAAACATCGAATTGGGAGGGCGATCCTCCCGGTTAACTGACCGTACCCCAAAATGACACAAGTGAACAAGTAGGGGTGCTCTTCTATCTTTTGATTAGGAACGCGGAACATACCAGGGGGTAGCGACGGTTTATTAAAAACATAGGACTCTGCTAAGTGGTAACACGAAGTATAAAGTCTGACACCTTCCCGGTGCTGGAAGGCCGGAAGGAGAAGTATTATAATCTTTGAATGGAAACCCTGGTAAATGGCAGTAGTAACTCTAACTGTCCTAAGATAGCATAGTTCCTTGTCGCATAAGTAGCGACATGCACTAATGGTATAACGACTGCCCCGCTATCTTTGACATGGACTCGGTGAAGTTGAATTCACCGTGAAGTTGCAGAGTACCAACAGCTAGACGGTAAGACCCCGTACACCTTAACTATAGCTTCATAGTAACAACCTTAATCGAATGTGTAGGATAGGTGATAGAGGGTGACACACAATGACCAATCCTGAAAGATCACTCTTTCGTCTAAGGATTCCAACCACTATACCAATCATTCGGGGGGAGGCGGGACACTGCGAGGTGGGTAGTTTATCTAGGGTGGATGCCTCCTAAAGAGTAACAGAGGTGTGCAAAGGTAGGCGCAAGCTAAGATTCTGCTCGTGAGCGTAATGGTATAAGCCTGCCTGACTGTGGGACCGACTGGTCGAACAAAGACTAAAGTTGGCCATAGTGATCCGGGAGTCCCGTCTGGAAGGGCTCTCGCTCAACGGATCAAATGTACGCCGGGGATAATAGGCTGATGACTCCCAATAGCTCTTATCGACGTAGTCATTTGGCACCTCGATATCGACTCATCACATGTGACAATCATGCCTGCTTGACAAAGCGTTTTTCATTCAGTCTCCCAATAAACGAAAAAGGATTTCTAGTGACACGAAAGTTGTGCTCAATGCTCTCTTTCCTATTCCATTGCACTAAATGGTCTTTATCTTTCTTCTGGGATGACTACTATGGAAAAATATAATGACTACTCCCAGTCTCTAGTAAATCCATGCTGATGCTAGAAGAGCTATTCCGGCCGCCCAACCGACAGAGACGAGGAAGACTAACCGCCATCCCGCTCGAACCTTTGTTGCCTAAGTTATATAGCAGACTACAAGAAGGAAGGTTCAAGCTATGGCTTCTCCATGGGATGCTCATTTGAAACCTTTCACCGGTCAATGCAAGAAAGAGAGAAGTGATATAAGCATAAGAATGGAAGGTTTGCTTGTCAGCTGTCGGGCTAATGAGGCTCTTCTAGCTTTTCCTACAAGGCAAGGGAAAGATCAAAGGCGAGGTGCGAAATGCCCCTCATGAACTATCTGATCAAGTTTACTTTTTCCTATCATAGGCAGCTGGCAAAGCCGTGTTTGATCATCACATACATGCTCCGTTACAGCTTCGTTCATGCGCCAATCAATTGATAGTGAAGGAGAGAAGGAAGAGTTTTGATAACCATGTCGGTAGTCTCTATTAGGTTTTTCATTTTATGTGCATTAAAAAGGAAGGAAGACTGGTGCGGCTATAGTAATGCCAAACATACGAGAAAAGGATTCTACCTACCTCATACTGACGAATGAAAGAAGCTCATCACGGATGATAGGACAAGCGATAGTTGTTTCATTCTTGCTCTTCCTATTCCATACCATAAACTTACACCTTTGATTCATCGACATTGGCGCTAGAGGCTCTACCCCCACCCATCAGCCATTTATGGAGTTAGCGGACCAAGAGAAATAATTCACCGATATAATAAAGAAAGTAAGAAGGATTCCAAACCATTGAAATAGAAAGCACTAAAGACTGTTATGACGTGGCAGAAATGATCATCGTCAAGAACAAGATTCAAAGCTGGAATCTTCCTACTCTTGATAGTTGGGATAGATAATCCTATCTGGTTTCTTATCCTTTCCCACCGCCTCGAGCTCTCGCTTTCACGGTGGATACGTAAGAAATTCACTATGAAAATTGACATGACACAATCCCTAAAGTATGATGTGCCCGGCCTTGCTTCTCTTGATCCCCACCCACCTCCCGTAGAGGCGGGTCAATATCAATATCTATACCAGAGATTACTTTTAGCTTTATCTTTTTAGAGAAAAGAGAATTCCTTCTGTACTTACAAGAATGCTACTTAGGGAGAAGAATCTCTTGACTCGGGAGCAACTGAATCTATTCTTTCTATGCCCCACATCAGCCTATGTTAAAGCATCCGCCCATTCCTCAGTGAAAGGAAATGCTACTCAGTGATCAAAAAAGAAAGCTGGTGCCTCGTCAGAAAGACTTGGTTTGCAGAGTAGAGGCCTTTCCCCAAGATATTGGTTTTAAGCTCCTGCGGGTGAATTTTTGTCTTACAAAATGGCATGCTAATTCATCGAGTGCGCTTTCCTTTCTCCTTCTCCCACTTCAGGAATGTAAGTGCTAAAAGGCGGGCATTCTCGACAAAAAGGAGAGGAAAGCTTCTTCACTTTCGGCACGGACGCGGACTCCGCGATCTTTGGGTCGCCGAGGTTCTTTTTCTTCCGCCTCTTAAGATTTGCTATCTCTATGATTTGATCCTTCGCTAATCGGCCCCATACTTCTTTGATCTCCCTTTACCCTGACATAAGAAAGTGACACAAGCTTGGCCAGCTTTATTCAAACTTGACTGCTAAGTTCCCTGTTACTTCTGTAATTACGCCTTGGATGAGCCTAAAAGTTGTGTACCTAGAAGCACTTTTGTTTTCAGTCACCATATGGTAAAGGAAGGCATCATCCCTCCTTTCTCTCGCAATCACAATAGTCATACAGTCGAATAGTTGAGTTAGACGGGGGACAACAGTCGAACTATAAAAGAGGTCTGCTACCAAATAATTAGGAGTTATAACATTCATAAAAGAAAGAAAAAACCAATATTGGAACTTCAACTAAGAAAGAATAAGAATAAGAAGAATTGCTTAAGTAAGGTAGTTGCTTCATTTTTCCGCTATACCGCTCTGCGAGCAGAGCAAATGAACATAAATCTTTCTGAATATCATGAATATCCTTCGCCTCTTATCTCCTCATCTTCCTATTTATATGCCACAATTTACTTCGACGTTTTCAATTTCCCATATAATCTCTGGAGCTTTCCTAGCCACTATACTTTTCTTTTTTTATCTGAACATTGGTTTGATTTGCTTCACCTATGAGAATTTACACCAATTCTTCTTTTATTCATCAAGGCTCATCCTAATCTCCATCAAGATTACTGCCTTATCCATGTCCTATCATTTGTATAGTGGAGTTCGTCAGTTATTGATGGATATTTTGGGATTTTTATTTCTTAGAATTGGAAGAAAAATATTGAAACGACTGTTCCAAATTTCAACTATACCTTTCTTTGAAATTTAAACCAAAAATTTTTTTTTTCTTATGAAATGTTTATTATTTGTTGATAGATCTAAAGCTTATGTCATAGAAGCTGACATCAAGCTATTGGCCTTTTATCTGCATTTTCCCTCGTACAGTGGCATCTTTCTCAATGGAACTAAAAAAAAGAGTTTGAGCTATTTTTTTTGGTTGACCTTTAGCCACATGTGGCGGCTATGCACATATGTTCCAAAGTGACGTATATTTTTTAGTAATGGGTATGCCCGATAGAAAAGGTTTGGAGTTCAACTTCCCCTTATATGGTCAAAAAATGGGTCATGGACTCCTTTTTTGTTTAGGATCCCCTTTCTACATTCAATTATTTATTGAGCCTGGTATGGAATCACCATCATTACACATTCATTCTTTGTCTGGCTATTGGTCTAGCGAGTCTTCCTAGCCACCTATAATGCAACCTGCCTGCTGAAGACCGAAACATAAGTAACTCAGTGCTCCATACAGGGGAAATGAAAGTAGAATTCGTTCGGATCCTCCCACATGTTCAATCGTTTTTTAGCAGTTTCCCCAGAGATCTTTATCATTAATGCAACTTTCATTTTGCTCATTCATGGAGTTGTATTTAGTACCTCCAAGGAGGGCAGCGCGCTTTGGGATGTGGAGGAGCTATTATTTTCCAGCTCCCTAACCTAAAGCGGCACCGGGTTTGGACGGCAAGGAACCGTAGCATGAGGGGACATCTAATCCTTTTGCCACCGCAAGGCTGGCTAATCGTACGCAGCAGGCTTGAATACCCCTGGTTCTAGAAGGCACATGAGTCTGAACGCTATGTTGAATGTGCGATCGAGACTACACTACATAGGTACCTGTGTAGGTGAGGCATCAGTTAGTCCTAGAAATGGCGGCAGTGATGCGAGGAGTTAACGACCGGACGTGCTGCAACCTAGGGATCACCAGGCAGCTCTTTCGCTCTATAGGGATTGGGGGGCAAAGCACAATTCTTCTTGGAGGAGGGTTGTTTGCCCGGGTGACTGATCCTACCATAATGTATTTCTACCTATTATAGCACTGGCAACTGAAGTCGAGCATACATATGACGATCTCCATGCATGAATAGCCGGGAGGAAAGAAAGGGTGGTAGATGATAATGAGAAAGGGAGCCACGTCTGGACGGGCGGAATGGATGAGCGAAAGTTGTCATGCCATGGAGTGGGGAATAGCCCTCGTCTCATGTAAGACAACTAAATGCACCTCGAGGTTCTACCGAGGAACTGAGGGACCTTCTTAAGCACGGGATAGGTAATTGAGAGATAGAGATAGCCTATTCGTTAAGGGAAATCAATGCTACGGGCCAAATAGAGGTTACCTACGGCACTTGGCTTTCTCCGGTGATCTTTCTATCATAAAGCCAAACACGCCCTAAGACAAGGTACAACTATTGGAAAGGGGACATGATCAATAGAACCTGGCTGGAACCGGGCTGGGATAGTGCCGCCCATTCTTAACCAATTCCGAAAGGGTTCACTCATGTTGCAGGGAGCATCCCCACTTATTGATCGGTATGCTAGTTCACGCAAATCCGAAGATGTTACCATGGACGAGCCACATGCAGGGAAACTTGCACGTGTGGTTCTGGCCGGGCTTTCCTGAGGTATCTAATAACCTTGCTTCTGCTCGCCGCTGGCGCACCTCTCCTAACTATTGCCCATTTATTCTGGAATAATATTTGTAGGAGGGACAATTTTACATATTTCTGCCAAATCCTTCTATTGTTAAATACGGCTGGTACTGTTTCGATGTGTTTCAATTCTTTCGAACAAGAGAGGTTTGATGATTTTTAATCCAATGTATTAATTCGACTTCCTACTCGCGGTATGCTTTTTATGTTCTCGGCTTATGATTCAATTTCCATGTATTTAGCTATTGAGCCTGAAAGTTTATGTTTTTATGTAATCGCAGCATCAAAAAGAAAGTCTGAATTTTTTACTGAAGCAGCTCAAAATATTTGATAATAGGTGCATTTCCCGCTGGAATATTATTGTTTGGTTACTACCGGACAACTACTGATATATATTAATATCTTTTCTTAGAATGTTCTTTAGAAATATATATATATATATATATATATATATATATATATATCGTAAACTATCGGATTGGGTATTACTTAGATGTGAAACTTGCAGACCTCATAGGTTGTAATATTTTTCTTACGAGGGGAACGAAATGAAAGAATATATAGACTAGTAGAGACCCTCTATATAGTTGTCTATCTAGAGCGATCGATCTACATCTTTCCCCATAGCCATGGTGTTGTGTCTCGATCTCCTATGTGCAAAATATAAGCGACTAGTTCCTATAGAGATTCCCCTTGGTCTAATTTCGCGCCTTATGACGAAAAGGGAGTCGGCGTGGCGTAAAGTGATGATTGGGGGGAGTAGAAAAAATTCCCTTATGGGGTATTCCGAAGGTGTAACATAGGCAACGAAAAAGGGGGCCGGTACTTCAACTAGAGGAACGACCCAATTGGTTCACCAAACCCCAAACCAGCATCTCACATTCTCCAGGTCTGAACAGATCCAGTGCAAAACTACCGAATCCTCCCAGAATTGCATTATCGGAGCCGAGCCAGGAATAGTCGTTAGTGGACACCCACCACTTTTCACCGGTTATAGAGGCCCTCTTTAATACATTAAGAAAGGATGTTCATAGGGGCCAGAAAGACTCGGTCATAGGAATTTAGAACACCTATGTGCTGGTAAATGAAAATCACCTCGACCGGATCATAGTAAACAAGAATGTCGAATCAGCCGCCCTTTGCCTTGAAAGAATTCACAGGCGGCCACCAGCTTTCCCAAAATAAGGGGAGATGTGCTGCTTACTGCTCACGGAAACATCCGACCTATACTATAGTCATGTCGTTTGTCTATCTTTCTGATCACTTTTCCTTCTATTCATCAGATTTTAGGCTTTGACCCAGTGAAAAATGGGGTTGATGATGTTGGCTAAAAAAGCGGGAGAGAGGAGAGCCTTAGAGTACGCTCACTTCTGCATTTTTGTTTAGGTTCTAGAGATTCTAAATAGTATGTGAATGGCGGTTCTCAGATGAGGGAATCATTCCACTCTAAATAAAAAGAAGCTAGAATCTTTCTATTGATAGAGCTTTCACGTATGCACATAAAATCATTTTTTGACCTTCCATTATGTTCTTATGCTAGTTGCGTCGGAATCCGTGTAATGGTTCGAAAGTCGTTCCAAATATTATCCGCATCCCTAGAGAGATAGATTATTGCCATTGTGCCTTGGTCGTCAAAAGGGGCACGAACAGCCTTAAAGTACTGTTCCATATCCCAGAGGTCTTCGAGCCTTGGCATTTCGAATACCGTTGAATGGCTGTGGTCCCGGGACTCATGTTTGGAGTCGCTAGTTGAGAGATTCAGTTCACGAACTGGAAACCTATCTCCACAGCAAGCTCCTCAATTTGACCTTGTCCGTCACGCTTTGGATATCGCTACCGGAATCGTTGAGGCACCATAAAGACGGCTCTACTTCACTAGGAAGACGCGGTACTCATTAGCGATCGTTTGGTGACCAACAATTTTGAAATCCCCTGCCTTTCTGCAATAGTCTACACTTGTCCGTCCAAATGGTCGACCTTGCCATCAGGCTGGGTCACTCGATCCTTAAGTGTTTTCTTAACAACAGTCGTCGTTGATAGCACTCCACTGCTATCGTCATGTACATGGTACAACAAGAAGAGAATTAGTAGAAATTGAAAGGTTTTTACCTGATACGTCCTAAAGAAAAATAGGCACGCGCACGGGTAAAGAGTATGTCTGAGTCGTGCGGTCCCAGGTAACAGCTAGTTTAGCATAGCACCTGGGTTCTGCCTTCTCCATGCCTTGCTGAGTTTTACTTCTGATCTCTCTCTAAGTCTATAGTTCGTTAGCTTCTACTACCGATCTTCTCCCTCTGTTGCCCAATAGGGGCCTGCCCATCGATTATAGCTCGATGGTAATGAAAATACTGTAATACTGTATATATAGGCTTGCTGCTCTCTTGACTGGAAGAAGACAATACTAAAATTGAATATAGAGTCTCGATAAGTAATAATATTGTAACTTATGAGACTAGAATAGTGTGAATAAATTCATGAATATGAACTTCTCTTTTGTCTCATTACTAACACATGTAGCTACAAGATCATGCCAAAATGAAGGAAGGCTTAGCCTTAACATACCTTATCACAATCTTTCCAATCACCAAGTTGAACTCACCTCTTCGCACTTTAATCTACAAGAATGATAATAATACTATCGTTATGTTACGAAAGGTACAACTATCGCACAACGAACGACAAACCTATTTTGTATTAAAACGGGCAGCATCTCCCCTATAATCCTTACTTCCTCCAAATTCAAGATAACACCAACAATACAAGAACAGAACAATAACAACATATATACATCATTTTCCAGCCCTATATACACCATCAAATACTACAAAACAGCCCAACACACCCCAATCTCTTCGTACACAAAACGACCACCGTAGTAGTGTCAAACGACCCGAAAATGTTATGACGAACGACCAGCCAACCACCCTACATTTATATGGTGTTTATAAACCCCCTTCCTCCTCCAAAACTCCACAAAATAGTAGTAAAACACGCAGCCCAACAGCAACACAAAACAGTCCACAAAACAGTCCGCTACAAGTGAATAACTCGAACTCACGGCTTCCGATCACCGTCCCGTGAGTTCTTACAAGTATAGAACGACTTACCATGAATTTACAGAAGAAAAATTGGATGAAATAGAGAAGTAAACTCACCTTATTTGTTGGATAACTCAGCTCTTATCTTGGTTCTTCAAACTCTAGGTTTTACCTCCAATTGGAACTTGAAAGGGAGAGAAAATAAATTAGGGTTTGTGGGAAATTTTTGGGAGGATTCTTTGCAGAGCTTATGTCTGGTTATTATGCTCTATTTTAAGTCTAATATATGAAGAAAATAGGCCCTTAAAAGGCCTCTTTGGACGACCCGAAATGGCCCATTTTTTGGGCTCTCATTTAAGCAAGTAGGTGACACACCTACTTGTCACCTAGCAGCTTGCGCAGTATCGCACAAATGCCCATATCTTTCTACTCCAATGTCGTATTGACAAACGGTTTAATGAGTTGGAAAATAGACTCATAGATCTTTAATTTGATGGGTGGAACACCCCATAACTCTAAGTATATTGGGAGAAAATCGCAGTTACATTTGACCCAAAGTTTCAGTAAAACTTATGAATGTAACTTGTGATGACTTTCATCGACTTTTGTTCCACAACTCTCTTGACTTCAAAACATAACACACGGATGTCATACGACTAATATAAATCATAACATAATCTCCTTATCATGTTAAGCACCCTAGTCTCACCCCAAAGGTATATGTTATAACATTCCCAACTTGTCGACTTTCGACGAAACATTATTTTCTTCAATTGCTTTATCTTCTGAACCGTCCAACCCTCTTTGTACTTGTTGTTCATGATCTTCAATATTTGTAACCTCAGAGGTAACATGATTAAATTAATTTATATACTTTTAAATATTATCTCATTTTTGGTCCTACATTAGTTTGCTTACGATGCATTTTTATGTACGAAAATATAGGGTGTAACATCATTCCCCCTTGGAAACATTCGTCCTCGAATGTTTACTCTTAGAGACTTTGGAAACTTTTGCCAGAGTATCCTTCGTACACTAGGTTAAAACCAACCTGTACGTAGCCAGAAAACATACTATGCATGCCACACATGGCCAATGTTTATAAATAGCAACACTTTGCCTCACCAACCGTAAATCATAAATACTAAAAGTGAAAAATAAAAGCTTACCTGCTGACCTGCTAGCCTGAATAGAGCTGTGTTGTAGCATCCCATCTCGAGCCATATCTTCAGTTTGAAATAGGTGGGGGTATTTAGACTTCATTTCTTCCTCCGATTCCCATGTCATCTCTTCTACATTCTTGCTCCTCCATAAAACCTTTACGGAAGCTACCTCCTTATTTCGTAGATTGCGGATTTGTCGGTCTAGGATGGCAACTGGAATTTCCTCGTATGACAAGTCCTCTGTAATCTGTACATCATCCGTGGGCACCACTCGGGTAGGATCGCCAATGCACTTCTGTAGCATAGATACGTGAAAAATCGGATGGACAGACTCCAATTCTGAGGGCAACTCTAACTCATAAGCTACTTGGCCCACTCTCCGAATGATCCTATAAGGCCCAATATACCGTGGGCTAAGCTTGCCTTTCTTGCCAAACCTCATCACGCCCTTCATAGGTGATACCTTTAAGAATACCCAGTCATTAATCCTGAACTCTAAGTCTCGTCGCCGCACGTCAGAATATGACTTCTGACGACTCTGAGCTGTCAACAGTCGCTCCCGGATAAGCTTTACTTTCTCTATGGCCTGTTGAACCAGGTCTGGCCCATATAACCCAGATTCCCCAACATCAAACCACCCTATAGGAGATCTGCACTTACGCCCATACAAAGCCTCGTACGGAGCCATCTGAATACTGGAGTGGTAACTGTTATTATATGCAAACTCGACAAGAGGTAGATGTTCATCCCAACTTCTTTTAAAATCCAACACACATACTCGTAACATATCCTCGAGCGTCTGAATTGTGCGCTCGGCTTGTCCATCAGTCTGTGGATGAAAAGCTGTGCTGAGATTCACCTGAGTCCCTAGACCTCTCTGAAATGACCTCCAAAAATGTGCTGTAAACTGAGCCCCACGGTCAGATATAATAGAAACTGGTACTCCGTGTAGCCGCACTATCTCCTTAATATATAACTTTGCATAATCTTCTGCTGTATATGTAGATCTGACCGGTAGGAAGTGAGCTGATTTCGTGAGCCTATCGACTATCACCCATATGGAATCGAACTTACGATTAGAACGAGGTAAACCCGTGATAAAGTCCATGTTTATCGCCTCCCATTTCCATGTCGGGATCTCTATAGTCTGCATTAGCCCTCCAGGCTTCTGGTGCTCTATCTTCACTTGCTGGCAACTAGTACATTGGGCGACAAACTCAGCAATGTTCTTCTTCATATCATTCCACCAGTACACATCCTTAATGTCATGATACATCTTCGTCGACCCAGGATGGATGGAATACCATGAATAATGTGCCTCTGACATAATCCTGTCTCGTAGCCCTGCTACATCTGGAACACACAAACGACCCCTATATCTGAGAACCCCATCTCCCTTTAGCTCTAACAGTGGCTTCTTCTGCTGCGGAACTCGCTCTCTCAGCTCGACCAACTCTGGGTCCTCGTACTGCCTTTCCTTGACTTCCGCTATGAGGGATGATTTTGTAGTGTTTTGGAGTACAACTCCACCATCCTCAGAATCTACTAACCGAACCCCCAACGAAGACAATTGATGAATCTCTCTAGCTAATTGTCTTTTCTTGGGCTCTACATGTGCTAAGCTACCCATAGATCGGCGACTTAAGGCATCTGCTACAACATTAGCTTTCCCTGGATGGTAGAGAATGTTAACATCGTAATCTTTCAATAACTCAAGCCATCGCCTCTGTCGCAAATTCAACTCTTTCTGCTTGAAGATATATTGTAGGCTTTTATGATCAGTAAATACATCAACATGAACACCATATAAATAATGCCGCCATATCTTAAGTGCATGGACAACCGCAGCTAACTCGAGGTCGTGGGTCGGATAATTCCTCTCGTGCTTCCTCAACTGCCTTGAAGCATACGCAATTACCTTCCCATGTTGCATCAGGACACATCCTAACCCGACACCTGATGCATCACAATACACGGCATAACCCTCTAGACCCTCTGGAAGTGTTAGAACTGGAGCTGAGGTCAACCTGTTCTTAAGCTCTTGGAAACTCCGCTCACAAGCCTCTGTCCATTGAAACTTAGTTTCTTTCTGTGTCAACTTCGTCAATGGTGCCGAAAGGGAAGAAAAACCCTCTACGAACCTCCGATAGTATCCTGCTAAGCCTAGAAAGCTACGAACCTCTGTCGGAGTGGTAGGTCTAGGCCAAGATTTCACGGCCTCAATCTTCTGAGTGTCCACCTTTATCCCTTCATCTGATACAATATGCCCCAAGAATGCTACAGACTTCAACCAGAACTCACATTTAGAAAACTTAGCATACAACTTACGATCACGGAGGGTTTGGAGTACCGCTCGCAGGTGGTCCGCATGCTCATCCTCTGAACGGGAATAAACCAGAATATCATCAATAAATACTATCACGAACAGATCTAAAAATGGTCGGAATAGGCTATTCATCAAGTCCATAAATACAGCGGGTGCATTAGTCAACCCGAAGGACATGACAAGGAACTCGAAGTGGCCATATCGGGTCCTGAAGGCTGTCTTCGGAATATCTTTTTCCCGAACTCTGACTTGGTGGTACCCCGACCTCAAATCTATCTTTGAAAAGCATCTAGCCCCCTACAACTGATCAAACAAGTCATCGATCCTTGGAAGTGGATACTTATTCTTAATAGTTACCTTGTTCAGCTGCCTATAATCGATACACATCCTCAGCGAGCCGTCTTTCTTCCGCACAAATAGTACTGGTGCACCCCAAGGTGAGGTACTGGGCCTGATGTAACCTTTCTCCAACAAATCTTTTAACTGCTCCTTCAACTCCTTCAATTCGCCAGGTGCCATTCTATACGGAGGGACGGATATTGGTTGAGTTCCTGGAAGCAAATCGATGCTAAAATCAATCTCTCGCTCTGGAGGAATACCTGGAAGCTCATCTGGAAACACATCTGCATACTCTTTGACTACGGGAATAGACTGAAGTGTAGGTATCTCAGCATCTGCATCTCTAACTCGCACAATATGATAAATGCACCCTTTTGCGATCATTTTCCTCGCCTTCAGATAGGAAATAAACCTACCTCTGGGTGTTGGTGTATTACCTACCCATTCAAGGACTGGCTCACCCGGAAAATGAAATCTGGTTGCCTTTGCTCGGCAATCAACTGTGGCATAGCAAGCTGTCAACCAGTCCATGCCCTTGATAGCATCAAAATCCATCATCTCTAGCTCAACTAGGTCAGCTGAGGTCTGACGACTACAAATTATCACCGTACAACCTCGGTAAACCCGTCTAGCAATAATCGATTCTTCGACCGGTGTAGATACCGCAAAAGGATCACTTAGTTAATCAGGCACTATACCAAACTTGCTCGCGACAAATGGGGTAATATACGATAAAGTAGATCCTGGGTCTATCAAAGCATAAGCATCGTGAGAGCAAATGGTTAATATACCTGTCACAACGTCTGGTGAAGACTCCTGGTCCTGTCGACCCGCTAAAGCATAGATACAGTTCTGATTACCACTTGAACTAGAACCTCTACCTCTGCCCTGACCTCTAACAGTCGAAGACTGAGACTCGCGCCCTGAAGGATGCACGGACATAGATGATCCTGTTGCTGAACTCGCTGGTTGTGCCATTCCCCCCGAATCTCTATTTGGGCAATCCCGCATCATATGCCCTGGACGCCCACATGTATAACAAGCATCAGAACCTGCTCGGCATTGGCCCAAGTGTCCTCTACCACAGATGTCACACCGTGGAGGAAATGACCATGTCTGCGCAGATCCTCGCTGTCGCTGCAAACCCGACACCCGTGAGCTCTCACTGGTCCTGACTAATTATAGCGGCCATACCTGTAACCCTGTAACTGAGGTGGCGGAGGCCTAGGTGGCCGTCCGAACTACTAGGTCCTATAACTACCCTGATATTTCTCCTGAGACCTGGGAAATCTCATCCTCTTACGTTGCCCTTGCTCAGCCCTCTCTGTACCCCTGCTGCCGACGCCTACCCCTTTCTATATTCTGGGCGAATGCCTGAATCCGGGAAATATCCATACTATCCTGCAATGCAGCGGTGGCACATGCCTCGGTTAACTCTGGGGCTAACCCTGCTATAAACCTGTGAATCCTGTCCCGCATAGTAGCAACTATGGATGGTGCATATCTGGCCAATGAGTCAAAACGGAGACTATACTCTCGAACACTCATATTACCCTGCTTGAGGGCTAGAAACTGATCGACTCGAGCCTGTCGGATCTCCCGTGGTAAGTACTGGTCAAGGAAGGCATCTGAAAAATTCTCCCAAATAGCTGGAGGTGCATCACGTCCCCTGGACCTCTCCCATCCCTCATACCAAAGGATGGCTATATCTCGGAGTCGAAAAGCTGCTAGCTCAACTGCCTCTTTCTCCGTGGCATGCATAACACGAAAGATCCTGTGAAGCTGATCTATGAAATCCTGTGGGTCCTCCCTCTGATCTGTCCCCGTGAACTCTGGGGGACTCAAAGCAATAAACTCTCGGACCCTTGAACTCCCAGACCCCTCAGAAGTTCCTGCACTAGCTGATGCCCTAGCCTGTTGCTGGGTAGCTACCAACTGTGTCAACAAATGCACCGCACTCCTCAAGTCTTGATCTGATGGAAGTGGAGGGGGAACTGGATGTGCGGTTTCCCTAGGAATCTCCATAGTTGGTGGAGGAGCCGGTAGTGGCCGAGTAGGGGTCTCACCTTGAGGCTCAGACTGGGCCCTATCTACTGGGGGTACCCTGCTGGTCCCCTCACCTACTGCTGTATCTCTCCTTTGGCTAGCCGTAGTCTTCCTAGTCACCGTCATCTGTGCATGCAAACACCAACACATAAGTTTAATTCAAATTTCCTATAACTCAGTTCTGTAGCACGATTTAGATTTCAAAGAAGGGTAACCAACTCCTAAATGCCCTGTAGTGCCCTGCTTATATAATGTGGTGCACAACACATCTATAAACAAGACTCTACTAGACACGGCTTGTAGACCGAGACAAGCACCCCGTGCCTCACCTAACCTGGCGTACCAAATTGCGACTAAGGGACTCTGAACACATAATGTCATACTTTGGCCATGGGGCCACCTTGCAAGACAATTTGCGAAGCAAAATATAAAACTGAATGGAAACTAGCGCTAACTAAACATCAATATAAAGCTAGGCTGAAAAGGCCGTCATAGCTACTACAACTGACAAACCACCAAATTATACATACCAGGCCTACAAACCCAACATACTGCACTAACCAACAGGATATGTCTACAAGCCTCTACTGATAGATGTACTATGATTGGAACAGGGCCCCGACCTACCCATAACATACATACAGATATACATAAGATGTACATAACACTCTAAACCTGGCAACTCCGAAAGACGTGGAGCTTACCGATCAGGCTGAACTCAGGAAACACCTACTGAGGAGATCTACTCGTCTGTCTATCTGAACCTGCATGCATGAAATGCAGCGTCCCCGGAAAAGGGACGTCAGTACGAAATAATGTACCGAGTATGTAAGGCAATAACATAACTGAAAATCGAAACTGAACTGATAATATAATAACTGGAAGTAACTGGGAGTCAAAGATGATCTGGAGATATACTTACCTGCTGATACTGACTCAACTCCTTCAATATAGTAAGTAAAATAATTGTACGGCCTTATAAGGCTCGGTATATATAACTGCTCTGCCATAGTAGGCTCGCTCATAGGCGCTCGGCCATACTAGGCTATGTATCTCGACCATGCTGGGCTCGCTCATAGGCGCTCGGCCACAGTAGGCTCGGTATATAACTTTCCATCTGATCAGAGGTTGCCCAATAGGGGCCTGCCCATCGATTATAGCTCGATGGTAATGAAAATACTGTAATACTGTATATATAGGCTTGCTGCTCTCTTGGCTGGAAGAAGACAATACTAAAATTGAATATAGAGTCTCGATAAGTAATAATATTGTAACTTATGAGACTAGAATAGTGTTGAATAAATTCATGAATATGAACTTCTCTTTTTGTCTCATTACTAACACATGTAGCTACGAGATCATGCCAAAATGAAGGAAGGCTTAGCCTTAACATACCTTATCACAATCTTTCCAATCACCAAGTTGAACTCACCTCTTCGCACCTTAATCTACAAGAATGATAATAATACTATCGTTAAGTTACGAAAGGTACAACTATCGCACAACGAACGACAAACCTATTTTGTATTAAAACGGGCAGCATCTCCCCTATAATCCTTACTTCCTCCAAATTCAAGATAACACCAACAATACAAGAAAAGAACAATAACAACATATATACATCATTTTCCAGCCCTATATACACCATCAAATACTACAAAACAGCCCAACACACCCCAATCTCTTCGTACACAAAACGACCACCGTAGTAGTGTCAAACGACCCGAAAATGTTATGACGAACGACCAGCCAACCACCCTACATTTATATGGTGTTTATAAACCCCCTTCCTCCTCCAAAACTCCACAAAATAGTAGTAAAACACGCAGCCCAACAGCAACACAAAACAGTCCACAAAACAGTCCGCTACAAGTGAATAACTCGAACTCACGGCTTCCGATCACCGTCCCGTGAGTTCTTACAAGTATAGAACGACTTACCATGAATTTACAGAAGAAAAATTGGATGAAAGAGAGAATTAAACTCACCTTATTTGTTGGATAGCTCAGCTCTTATCTTGGTTCTTCAAACTCTAGGTTTTACCTCCAATTGGAACTTGAAAGGGAGAGAAAATCAATTAGGGTTTGTGGGAAATTTTTGGGAGGATTCTTTGCAGAGATTATGTATGATTATTATGCTCTATTTTAAGTCTAATATATGAAGAAAATAGGCCCTTAAAAGGCCTCTTTGGACGACCCGAAATGGCCCATTTTTTGGGCTCTCATTTAAGCAAGTAGGTGACACACCTACTTGTCACCTAGCAGCTTGCGCAGTATCGCACAAATGCCCATATCTTTCTACTCCAATGTCTTATTGACAAACGGTTTAATGAGTTGGAAATTAGAATCATAGATCTTTAATTTGATGGGTGGAACACCCCATAACTCTAAGTATATTGGGAGAAAATCGCAGTTACATTTGACCCAAAGTTTCAGTAAAACTTATGAATGTAACTTGTGATGACTTTCATCGACTTTTGTTCCACAACTCTCTTGACTTCAAAACATAACACACGGATGTCATACGACTAATATAAATCATAACATAATCTCCTTATCATGTTAAGCACCCTAGTCTCACCCCAAAGGTATATGTTATAACATTCCCAACTTGTCGACTTTCGACGAAATATTATTTTCTTCAATTGCTTTATCTTCTGAACCGTCCAACCCTCTTTGTACTTGTTGTTCATGATATTCAATATTTGTAACCTCAGAGGTAACATGATTAAATTAATTTATATACTTTTAAATATTATCTCATTTTTGGTCCTACATTAGTTTGCTTACGATGCATTTTTATGTACGAAAATATTGGGTGTAACACAGTGCTACCTCTAGATCTAAGAATAATGGAAGACGTAATTGAAATATGCATATAGAATTAAATCACATTGGTATAAAGAGCCGAAAAGGAAAAAGAGGAGGAGAGAAGCAAGGGACTGAGAGACGAAGCGAAGTTTGGAACCCTTCAATTACAAAGTGGAAGATGCCTTTCACAATGGGTAGGATTACTGAATTTCTTATATTTGATAATATATATATGGAGTTGGGGCAGGTTGAAGGGGAGGGGAAGTCAAGTTAAACATAGTGTCACCATAACCCTAAGAAAATGAAATTGGGTTTGTGTGTGTAGACTATCCTTGGAAGTGTCTATTCTACCAAACCACGGGACGCAGCCGTAGATCGAGCCCTGGAAGTCCTCTCCTCACGGCTCCCTGTGTTGATATTCGAGAAAGTTGCTCTCGACACGAGGGATATACAAGAAAGACCTAATCTGGATCCCCAAGTCTCCATGGTCGTTCTTTCTAACATATCTTTCTATTCTTATAATGTAATGCTATCAGTCACCTCGTACTACCCCCCATTGCGCATCCTGTGTAACATCATGGAAAGGGAAGGCTCATACGACCGCGGCGGGAGGTCGTCTCCCAACACATTCCCCATATAGTTGATCTGCCACAGATTGAGGCATATCTTTTGAGATGGTCATGTCAGCGGCGGCAAGTGGATCATTCATGTGCAGGCTTAACTGAAAAAGAAAGATTTCCTTTTTTACCAACCTTCTTCCCTTGACTGCTGTTTTAGGTCTTCTTATCCAAGAGGACACTTTAATCTTACTTTAGACGCCCGAATGCTTATCATTCTTGCCTTCTAAACTTCTTTATATCGAGGGATGAGGAACAATATTATCCTGCATTCCTTAAACCTATGTAGTAAGTCGTGTAGGTGGCGTGTTTAAATTAGGACCATACATTGGGATTCTTTTCTCCTCATCGCTAGCCAGTCGGGATGCTATCTCTCTTCTCCTTCGTCACTCAACCATCAAAATATGGTATATAATTAACAAACTCATTTTTTTATATTTACTTAAAACTATACTGAACCACCTATCTATTTATTTTTTTGCGTTGTCCCGACAGTGATGAGCATCACTTAGGCCTTCATTCATGATACTCTGCTAGGATATGTAGTGCTTCAGTAGGCCCTAGGCACTAATGTCAGGTTAAAGTTTTAACCAATGCAACATAATATCAATAAACATTGTACTCCCATTATATAATAAGGCAAGAAAGCGGAAAACATCAAAAAAGTGAAATGGAAAAAGTGCCCCCTTTTGATTAGCCTATTTCCAATAGGGAGAAGGTCTTATGGCAATCTCAGGTATACTCAAAATAGGTTATTTGGCCTGATCGAGTAACCTATAAACAGTTGTCTCCTACATAACCTACCTCCCAGACCAAGGGAAGAAGGTATCAGATCACCTTTGAGAGCCCTTTTGTTAAACCAGTTCCTTTACTCTTTTTAAATGAATTACAATCAGTAAAGCAAACTGGTGGAAGGGGTCCATAGGATAAAAATTGGCTTCTTTTTCTTTTTTCTATTTTTAGAATAGAGAAAGAGTCGAAACTAAGGGTACGCTCTCTAGAAGATTTGCTCGAAGCTTTGTTTTTCACTAGGTCGCCTGGTATCTTGAAACCTCTTTGCTTGCGGGGGCTGGAGTGGAAAGCATGCTTCGCGAAAGAATCTTGTGGTGCAGTGAAAGGTTTCCCATTGGGGTTTTTGACCCTCCAGGTCTCCACCTACTTGTGGAATGGGGGGTTCCTTGATATTAAGGTGTCAAGACGGTCGAAAAAGGCTACAGGTGGAAGCAACCGATGCTTTGATCATTCAACTGACTCCTTGCTGCCAGTCCGTGGTTGCTGTCATGCTGGCAAAAGTAGGGGTTTCGGTTGGTTTAACCTACTATTGGATTTGAACCAATGACTATCGCCGTATGAAAGCGATACTCTAACCGCTAAGTCAAGTAGGTCAAGCTGAGTCAAGTCACCCTATATGAGAAAGCCACGCAACCAAAGTACCCCTTACTATACAAGGGGGGCGGAGTGCTAAGAAAGAGAAAGCGTTATCACTATACCAATGTTCGAACGTGGAGCCTTTCTTTCTCCATCATCTGTCTTAATAAGTGTATTCTGATTCATGCAGTCATTCTCTGCTGCATTGGTATTTTAACTCCCCACTCTCCACCATAACAAAATGTTTCCACTATATCTCAAGAATAGTCAAAGGAAGTACGGCGGGTCCGAATTGGAAGAAATTTACTAAGAAGTAGGGCATACAACAATGGATCAATTCATTCAACAAGATCTGTTCGGATCAGACCAAGATGATTGGGATTGGTCTAACCTCTTGCTCGGATGTAAGACTCCCACCGCTGATAGATGTCCCATGCCACCTTTCGTGAAAAGTTATGCCCGAGAATGAATTATGATATAGCATCGAACAAGCCACTGCTCTATTCCCAACTCGAAATCCATAAAGGACTTTAAGGGAGATAAAATAAGGGGCCCTATACCATACATCCTGCTGCCTTGGGGACGACTGCACATTACATCATAGCAGCATGACCAAATGGAGGTGGAAAGCCCTTGTATAAGTTGGACGCTAGTGTTACACCCTATATTTTCGTACGTAAAAATGCGTCGTAAGCAAACTAATGTAGGACCAAAAAAGAGATAATATTTAAAAGTATATAAAGTAAGTTAATCATGCTACCTCTGAGGTTACAAATATTGAAGATCATGAACAACAAGTACAAAGAGGTTTGGACAGTTCAGAAGCTAAAGCAATTAAATAAAATAATGTTTCGTCGAAAGTCGACAAGTTGGGAATGTTATAACATATATCTTTGGGGTGAGACTAGGGTGCTTAACATGATAAGGAGATTATGTTATGATTTATATTATTCGTATGACATCCGTGTGTTATGTTTTGAAGTCAAGAGAGTTGTGGAACAAAAGTCGATGAAAGTCATCACAAGTTACATTCATAAGTTTTACTGAAACTTTGGGTCAAATGTAACTGCGATTTTCTCCCAATATACTTAGAGTTATGGGGTGTTTCACCCATCAAATTAAAGATCTATGAGTCTATTTTCCAATTCATTAAACCGTTTGTCAATATGACATCGGAGTAATGAGATATGGGCATTTTTGCGATACTGCACAAGCTGCTAGGTGACAAGTAGGTGTGTCACCTACTTGCTTAAATGAAAGCCCAAAAATGGGCCATTTCGGGTCGTCCAAAGAGGCCTTTTAAGGGCCTATTTTCTTCATATATTAGACTTAAAATAGAGCATAATAACCAGACATAAGCTCTGCAAAGAATCCTCCCAAAAACTTTCCACAAACCCTAATTGATTTTCTCTCCCTTTCAAGTTCTAATTGGAGGTAAAACCTAGAGTTTGAAGAACCAAGATAGGAGCTGAGTTATCCAACTAATAAGGTGAGTTTACTGCTCTCTTTCATCCTATTTTTCTTCTGTAAATTCATGGTAAGTCGTTCTATACTTGTAAGAACTCACGGGACGGTGATCGGAAGCCGTGAGTTCGAGTTATTCACTTGTAGCGGACTATTTTGTGGACTGTTTTGTGTTGCTGTTGGGCTGCGTGTTTTACTACTATTTTGTGGAGTTTTGGACGAGGAAGGGGGTTTATAAACACCATATAAATGTAGGGTGGTTGGCTGGTCGTTCGTCATAACATTTTCGGGTCGTTTGACACTACTACGGTGGTCGTTTTGTGTACGAAGAGATTGGGGTGTGTTGGGCTGTTTTGTAGTATTTGATGGTGTATATAGGGCTGGAAAATGATGTATATATGTTGTTATTGTTCTGTTCTTGTATTGTTGGTGTTATCTTGAATTTGGAGGAAGTAAGGATTATAGGGGAGATGCTGTCCGTTTTAATACAAAATAGGTTTGTCGTTCGTTGTGCGATAGTTGTACCTTTCGTAACTTAACGATAGTATTATTATCATTCTTGTAGATTAAGGTGCGAAGAGGTGAGCTCAACTTGGTGATTCGAAAGATTGTGATAAGGTATGTTAAGGCTAAGCCTTCCTTCATTTTGGCATGATCTCGTAGCTACATGTGTTAGTAATGAGACAAAAAGAGAAGTTCATATTCATGAATTTATTCACACTATTCTAGTCTCATAAGTTACAATATTATTCCTTATCGAGACTCTATATTCAATTTTAGTATTGTCTTCTTCCAGTCAAGAGAGCAGCAAGCCTATATATACAGTATTACAGTATTTTCATTACCATCGAGCTATAATCGATGGGCAGGCCCCTATTGGGCAACCTCTGATCAGATGGAAAGTTATATACCGAGCCTACTGTGGCCGAGCGCCTATGAGCGAGCCCAGCATGGCCGAGATACATAGCCTAGTATGGCCGAGCGCCTATGAGCGAGCCTACTATGGCAGAGCAGTTATATATATACCGAGCCTTATAAGGCCGTACAATTATTTTACTTACTATATTGAAGGAGTTGAGTCAGTATCAGCAGGTAAGTATATCTCCAGATCATCTTTGACTCCCAGTTACTTCCAGTTATTATATTATCAGTTCAGTTTTGATTTTTAGTCATGTTATTGCCTTACATACTCGGTACATTATTTCGTACTGACGTCCCTTTTCCGGGGACGCTGCATTTCATGCATGCAGGTTCAGATAGACGGACGAGTAGATCTCCTCAGTAGGTGTTTCCCGAGTTCAGCCTGATCGGTAAGCTCCACGTCTTTCGGAGTTGCCAGGTCTAGAGTGTTGTGTACATCTTATGTATATCTGTATATATGTTATGGGTAGGTCGGGGCCCTGTTCCGATCATAGTACATCTATCAGTAGAGGCTTGTAGACATATCCTGTTGGTTAGTGCAGTATGTTGGGTTTGTAGGCCTGGTATGTATATTTGATGGTTTGTCAGCTGTAGTAGCTATGACGGCCTTGTCGGCCTAGCTTTATATTGTTGTTTAGTTAGCGCCAGTTTCAATTCAGTTTTATATTTTGCTTTGCAAATTGTCTTTCAAGGTGGCCCCATGGCCAAAGTATGACATTATATGTTCAGAGTCCCTTAGTCGCAATTTGGTACGCCAGGTTAGGTGAGGCACCAGGTGCTTGTCTCGCTCCTAGGTTCGGGGTGTGACAAACTTGGTATCAGAGCAGTTCTGTCCTAGGGAGTCTACAAGACGTGTCTATTAGGGTCTTGTTTATAGATGTGTTGTGCACCACATTATATAAGCAGGGCACTACAGGGCATTTAGGAGTTGGTTACCCTTCTTTGAAATCTAAATCGTGCTACAGAACTGAGTTATAGGAAATTTGAATTAAACTTATGTGTTGGTGTTTGCATGCACAGATGACGGTGACTAGGAAGACTACGGCTAGCCAGAGGAGAGATACAGCAGTAGGTGAGGGGACCAGCAGGGTACCCCCAGTAGATGGGGCCCAGTCTGAGGCTCAAGGTGAGACCCCTACTCAGCCATTACCGGCTCCTCCACCAACTACGGAGATTCCTAGGGAAACCGCACATCCAGTTCCCCCTCCACTTCCATCAGATCAGGACTTGAGGAGTGCGGTGCATTTGTTGACACAGTTGGTAGCTACCCAGCAACAGGCTAGGGCATCAGCTAGTGCAGGAACTTCTGAGGGGTCTGGGAGTTCAAGGGTCCGAGAGTTTATTGCTTTGAGTCCCCCAGAGTTCACGGGGACAGATCAGAGGGAGGACCCGCAAGATTTCATAGATCAGCTTCACAGGATCTTTCGTGTTATGCATGCCACGGAGAAAGAGGCAGTTGAGCTAGCAGCTTTTCGACTCCGAGATATAGCCATCCTTTGGTACGAGGGATGGGAGAGGTCCAGGGGACGTGATGCACCTCCAGCTATTTGGGAGAATTTTTCAGATGCCTTCCTTGACCAGTACTTACCACGGGAGATCCGACAGGCTCGAGTCGATCAGTTTCTAGCCCTCAAGCAGGGTAATATGAGTGTTCGAGAGTATAGTCTCCATTTTGACTCATTGGCCAGATATGCACCATCCATAGTTGCTACTATGCGGGACAGGATTCACAGGTTTATAGCAGGGTTAGCCCCAGAGTTAACCGAGGCATGTGCCACCGCTGCATTGCAGGATAGTATGGATATCTCCCGGATTCAGGCATTCGCCCAGAATATAGAAAAGGGTAGGCGTCGGCAGCAGGGTACAGAAAGGGCTGAGCAAGGGCAACGTAAGAGGATGAGATTTCCCAGGTCTCAGGAGCAATATCAGGGTAGTTATAGGACCCAGTACTTCGGACGGCCACCTAGGCCTCCGCCACCTCAGTTACAGGGTTACAGGTATGACCGCTATAATCAGTCAGGACCAGTGAGAGCTCACGGGTGTCGGGTTTGCAGCGATAGCGAGGATCTGCGCAGACATGGTCATTTCCTCCACGGTGTGACATCTGTGGTAGAGGACACTTGGGCCAATGCCGAGCAGGTTCTTATGCATGTTATACATGTGGGCGTCCAGGGCATATGATGCGAGATTGCCCAAATAGAGATTCGGGGGGAATGGCACAACCAGCAAGTTCAGCAACAGGATCATCTATGTCCGTGCATCCTTCAAGGCGCGAGTCTCAGTCTTCGGCTGGTAGAGGTCGAGGCAGAGGTAGAGGTTCCAGTTCAAGTGGTAATCAGAACCGTATCTATGCTTTAGCGGGTCGACAGGACCAGGAGTCTTCACCAGACGTTGTGACAGGTATATTAACCATTTGCTCTCACGATGCTTATGCTTTGATAGACCCAGGATCTACTTTATCGTATATTACCCCATTTGTCGCGAGGAAGTTTGGTATAGTGCCTGAAATACTAAGTGATCCTTTTGCGGTATCTACACCGGTCGGAGAATCGATTATTGCTAGACGGGTTTACCGAGGTTGTACGGTGACAATTTGTAGTCGTCAGACCTCAGCTGACCTAGTTGAGCTAGAGATGATGGATTTTGATGCTATCATGGGCATGGACTGGTTGGCAGCTTGCTATGCCACAGTTGATTGCCGAGCAAAGGCAGCCAGATTTCATTTTCCGGGTGAGCCAGTCCTTGAATGGGTAGGTAATACACCAACACCCAGAGGTAGGTTTATTTCCTATCTGAAGGCGAGGAAAATGATCGCAAAAGGGTGCATTTATCATATTGTGCGAGTTAGAGATGCAGATGCTGAGATACCTACACTTCAGTCTATTCCCGTAGTCAAAGAGTATGCAGATGTGTTTCCAGATGAGCTTCCAGGTATTCCTCCAGAGCGAGAGATTGATTTTAGCATCGATTTGCTTCCAGGAACTCAACCAATATCCGTCCCTCCGTATAGAATGGCACCTGGCGAATTGAAGGAGTTGAAGGAGCAGTTAAAAGATTTGCTGGAGAAAGGTTACATCAGGCCCAGTACCTCACCTTGGGGTGCACCAGTACTATTTGTGCGGAAGAAAGACGGCTCGCTGAGGATGTGTATCGATTATAGGCAGCTGAACAAGGTAACTATTAAGAATAAGTATCCACTTCCAAGGATCGATGACTTGTTTGATCAGTTGCAGGGGGCTAGATGCTTTTCAAAGATAGATTTGAGGTCGGGGTACCACCAGGTCAGAGTTCGGGAAAAAGATATTCCGAAGACAGCCTTCAGGACCCGATATGGCCACTTCGAGTTCCTTGTCATGTCCTTCGGGTTGACTAATGCACCCGCTGTATTTATGGACTTGATGAATAGCCTATTCCAGCCATTTTTAGATCTGTTCGTGATAGTATTTATTGATGATATTCTGGTTTATTCCCGTTCAGAGGATGAGCATGCGGACCACCTACGAGCGGTACTCCAAACCCTCTGTGATCGTAAGTTGTATGCTAAGTTTTCTAAATGTGAGTTCTGGTTGAAGTCTGTAGCATTCTTGGGGCATATTTTATCAGATGAAGGGATATAGGTGGACACTCAGAAGATTAAGGCCGTGAAATCTTCGCCTAGACCTACCACTCCGACAGAGGTTCGTAGCTTTCTTGGCTTAGCAGGATACTATCGGAGGTTCGTAGAGGGTTTTTCTTCCCTTTCAGCACCATTGACGAAGTTGACACAGAAAGAAACTAAGTTTCAATGGACAGAGGCTTGCGAGCATAGTTTCCAAGAGCTTAAGAACAAGTTGACCTTAGCTCCAGTTCTAACACTTCCAGAGGGTCTAGAGGGTTATGCCGTGTATTGTGATGCATCAGGTGTCGGGTTAGGATGTGTCCTGATGCAACATGGGAAGGTAATTGCGTATGCTTCAAGGCAGTTGAGGAAGCACGAGAGGAATTATCCGACCCACGACCTCGAGTTAGCTGCGGTTGTCCATGCACTTAAGATATGGCGGCATTATTTATATGGTGTTCATGTTGATGTATTTACTGATCATAAAAGCCTACAATATATCTTCAAGCAGAAAGAGTTGAATTTGCGACAGAGGCGATGGCTTGAGTTATTGAAAGATTACGATGTTAACATTCTCTACCATCCAGGGAAAGCTAATGTTGTAGCAGATGCCTTAAGTCGCCGATCTATGGGTAGCTTAGCACATGTAGAGCCCAAGAAAAGACAATTAGCTAGAGAGATTCATCAATTGTCTTCATTGGGTGTTCGGTTAGTAGATTCTGAGGATGGTGGAGTTGTACTCCAAAACACTACAAAATCATCCCTCATAGCGGAAGTCAAGGAAAGGCAGTACGAGGACCCAGAGTTGGTCGAGCTGAGAGAGCGAGTTCCGCAGTAGAAGAAGCCACTGTTAGAGCTAAAGGGAGATGGGGTTCTCAGATATAGGGGTCGCTTGTGTGTTCCAGATGTAGCAGGGCTACGAGACAGGATTATGTCAGAGGCACATTATTCATGGTATTCCATCCATCCTGGGTCAACGAAGATGTATCATGACATTAAGGATGTGTACTGGTGGAACGATATGAAGAAGAACATTGCTGAGTTTGTCGCCCAGTGTACTAGTTGCCAGCAAGTGAAGGTAGAGCACCAGAAGCCTGGAGGGCTAATGCAGACTATAGAGATCCCGACATGAAAATGGGAGGCGATAAACATGGACTTTATCACGGGTTTACCTCGTTCTAATCGTAAGTTCGATTCCATATGGGTGATAGTCGATAGGCTCACGAAATCAGCTCACTTCCTACCGGTCAGATCTACATATACAGCAGAAGATTATGCAAAGTTATATATTAAGGAGATAGTGCGGCTACACGGAGTACCAGTTTCTATTATATCTGACCGTGGGGCTCAGTTTACAGCACATTTTTGGAGGTCATTTCAGAGAGGTCTAGGGACTCAGGTGAATCTCAGCACAGCTTTTCATCCACAGACTGATGGACAAGCCGAGCGCACAATTCAGACGCTCGAGGATATGTTACGAGTATGTGTGTTGGATTTTAAAAGAAGTTGGGATGAACATCTACCTCTTATCGAGTTTGCATATAATAACAGTTACCACTCCAGTATCCAGATGGCTCCGTACGAGGCTTTGTATGGGCGTAAGTGCAGATCTCTTATAGGGTGGTTTGATGTTGGAGAATCTAGGTTACATGGGCCAGACCCGGTTCAGTAGGCCATAGAGAAAGTAAAGGTTATCCGGGAGCGACTGTTGACAGCTCAGAGTCGTCAGAAGTCATATTCTGACGTGCGGCGACGAGACTTAGAGTTCAGGATTAATGACTGGGTATTCATAAAGGTATCATCTATGAAGGGCGTGATGAGGTTTGGCAAGAAAGGCAAGCTTAGCCCACGGTATATTGGGCCTTATAGGATCATTCGGAGAGTGGGCCAAGTAGCTTATGAGTTAGAGTTGCCCTCAGAATTGGAGTCTGTCCATCCGGTTTTTCACGTATCTATGCTACGGAAGTGCATTGGCGATCCTACCCGAGTGGTGCCCACGGATGATGTACAGATTACAGAGGACTTGTCATACGAGGAAATTCCAGTTGCCATCCTAGACCGACAAATCCGCAATCTACGAAATAAGGAGGTAGCTTCCGTAAAGGTTTTATGGAGGAGCAAGAATGTAGAAGAGATGACGTGGGAATCGGAGGAAGAAATGAAGTCTAAATACCCCCACCTATTTCAAACTGAAGATATGGTTCGAGATGGGACGCTACAACATAGCTCTATGTAGGCTAGCAGGTCATCAGGTAAGCTTTTATTTTTCACTTTCAATATTTATGATTTACGGTCGGTGAGGCAAATTGCTGCTATTTATAAAGATTGGCCATGTGTGGCATGTATAGTATGTTTCTGGCTACGTGCAGGTTGGTTTTAACCTAGTGTACGAAGGATACTTTGGCAAAATTTTCCAAAGTCTCTAAGAGTAAACATTCGAGGACGAATGTTCCCAAGGGGGGAGTGATGTTACACCCTATATTTTCGTACGTAAAAATGCGTCGTAAGCAAACTAATGTAGGACCAAAAAAGAGCTAATATTTAAAAGTATATAAAGTAAGTTAATCATGCTACCTCTGAGGTTACAAATATTGAAGATCATGAACAACAAGTACAAAGAGGGTTGGATAGTTCAGAAGCTAAAGCAATTGAAGAAAATAATGTTTCGTCGAAAGTCGACAAGTTGGGAATGTTATAACATATACCTTTGGGGTGAGACTAGGGTGCTTAACATGATAAGGAGATTATGTTATGATTTATATTAGTCGTATGACATCCGTGTGTTATGTTTTGAAGTCAAGAGAGTTGTGGAACAAAAGTCGATGAAAGTCATCACAAGTTACATTCATAAGTTTTACTGAAACTTTGGGTCAAATGTAACTGCGATTTTCTCCCAATATACTTAGAGTTATGGGGTGTTCCACCCATCAAATTAAAGATCTATGAGTCTATTTTCCAACGCATTAAACCATTTGTCAATACGACATCGGAGTAGAGAGATATGTGCATTTTTGCGATACTGCACAAGCTGCTAGGTGACAAGTAGGTGTGTCACCTACTTGCTTAAATGAAAGCCCAAAAATGGGCCATTTCGGGTCGTCCAAAGAGGCCTTTTAAGGGCCTATTTTCTTCATATATTAGACTTAAAATAGAGCATAATAACCAGACATAAGCTCTGCAAAGAATCCTCCCAAAAATTTCCCACAAACCCTAATTGATTTTCTCTCCCTTTCAAGTTCTAATTGGAGGTAAAACCTAGAGTTTGAAGAACCAAGATAGGAGCTGAGTTATCCAACAAATAAGGTGAGTTTACTGCTCTCTTTCATCCAGTTTTTCTTCTGTAAATTCATGGTAAGTCGTTCTATACTTGTAAGAACTCACGGGACGGTGATCGGAAGCCGTGAGTTCGAGTTATTCACTTGTAGCGGACTGTTTTGTGTTGCTGTTGGGCTGCGTGTTTTACTACTATTTTGTGGAGTTTTGGACGGGGAAGGGGGTTTATAAACACCATATAAATGTAGGGTGGTTGGCTGGTCGTTCGTCATAACATTTTCGGGTCGTTTGACACTACTACGGTGGTCGTTTTGTGTACGAAGAGATTGGGGTGTGTTGGGCTGTTTTGTAGTATTTGATGGTGTATATAGGGCTGGAAAATGATGTATATATGTTGTTATTGTTCTGTTCTTGTATTGTTGGTGTTATCTTGAATTTGGAGGAAGTAAGGATTATAGGGGAGATGCTGTCCGTTTTAATACAAAATAGGTTTGTCGTTCGTTGTGCGATAGTTGTACCTTTCGTAACTTAACGATAGTATTATTATCATTCTTGTAGATTAAGGTGCGAAGAGGTGAGCTCAACTTGGTGATTCGAAAGATTGTGATAAGGTATGTTAAGGCTAAGCCTTCCTTCATTTTGGCATGATCTCGTAGCTACATGTGTTAGTAATGAGACAAAAGAGAAGTTCATATTCATGAATTTATTCACACTATTCTAGTCTCATAAGTTACAATATTATTCCTTATCGAGACTCTATATTCAATTTTAGTATTGTCTTCTTCCAGTCAAGAGAGCAGCAAGCTTATATACAGTATTACAGTATTTTCATTACCATCGAGCTATAATCGATGGGCAGGCCCCTATTGGGCAACCTCTGATCAGATGGAAAGTTATATATCGAGCCTACTGTGGCCGAGCGCCTATGAGCGAGCCTACTATGGCAGAGCAGTTATATATATACCGAGCCTTATAAGGCCGTACAATTATTTTACTTACTATATTGAAGGAGTTGAGTCAGTATCAGCAGGTAAGTATATCTCCAGATCATCTTTGACTACCAGTTACTTCCAGTTATTATATTATTAGTTCAGTTTTGATTTTCAGTTATGTTATTGCCTTACATACTCGGTACATTATTTCGTACTGACGTCCCTTTTCCGGGGACGCTGCATTTCATGCATGCAGGTTCAGATAGACGGACGAGTAGATCTCCTCAGTAGGTGTTTCCCGAGTTCAGCCTGATCGGTAAGCTCCATGTCTTTCGGAGTTACCAGGTCTAGAGTGTTGTGTACATCTTATGTATATCTGTATATATGTTATGGGTAGGTCGGGGCCCTGTTCCGATCATAGTACATCTATCAGTAGAGGCTTGTAGACATATCCTGTTGGTTAGTGCAGTATGTTGGGTTTGTAGGCCTGGTATGTATATTTGATGGTTTGTCAGCTGTAGTAGCTATGACGGCCTTGTCGGCCTAGCTTTATATTGATGTTTAGTTAGCGCTAGTTTCCATTCAGTTTTATATTTTGCTTTGCAAATTGTCTTGCAAGGTGGCCCCATGGCCAAAGTATGACATTATATGTTCAGAGTCCCTTAGTCGCAATTTGGTACGCCAGGTTAGGTGAGGCACCGGGTGCTTGTCTCGCTCCTAGGTTCGGGGCGTGACAGCTAGCTAGCGCCCTCTTCATACTGATATAAAATGTTGGGCATTCCCCTTATTTATTAGTATTAGGCAAGTTGTTCGAGGACTTCTTCTGGGAATGAAAGTTCCCTATTATAGGACCCCTAGTAAAGCCAATTTAATAATGGCCGCTCTTATTTGAGTAAGAAGACGATGACTCATATTATTGGTGATCGATCTCCTCTACACGTTATCTTTAGGTATTTTACTCTCTTTCAAAGAGATGACTATTAAAACCTTAGAGTATTCGGATGCACGTGCTTTGTTAAAATTCAATCACCTGCACAAGACAAGATGAGCCCTACATCTCACTCTATGTGTTTTCTTGAGTGAGTTTGGGGGTACCCCTC
Organism: Nicotiana tomentosiformis; assembly: GCF_000390325.3. Classification (NCBI taxonomy): domain Eukaryota; kingdom Viridiplantae; phylum Streptophyta; class Magnoliopsida; order Solanales; family Solanaceae; genus Nicotiana; species Nicotiana tomentosiformis. The sequence goes on along the minus strand of NC_090812.1, from coordinate 43,953,218 downwards.
TCTCAAAAGGACTACAAGTGTTAATTATCCTTCTACACGACAATTCCACCTTTCTTGACATATCACCTTTTTCGAACATGTACATAACTACGGAGCTCGGGGCTTTAAGATTCCCTGTAGTGGTCGGCCATCATGTTCCCTTATCTCCACTTAGCGGGGAGGCGTGGAACTATTGAGGACTTTATGTGAGACAACTTTAGAATTCTCCGATTTAATAGAGTCAGCAAGATCTAGGTGACCAGAGTGATCAGCAGCTTGATCAGCTTAAGGGGAAGTTTCGCAGGTTTGTGAAGATAGATTCTCGTCACTCAGTTTTCAGAGCTGAGCCAACTGATTCAGTGGTCTCCCTTTGTCCCTATTCTTCGAACCAAGACTCTTCTTCACACTTAGGTTCTCTAGCTTCTATTCTCGGGGTACGTAGATCTACTTGTCTTCATTTTCCTATTCATAGGTTTGTATTAACTAAGTCTCTGTCTACTTCCGACGAGTCTTTTTTGCAATTTCATTCATCTTTTTTAACCTGATACGTTTGCAAAGGCCATATCTCAAACCTGCTGGCAGCTCTATACAAAAAGAGATCGTAGCACTAGAATGGTTTACTACTTGGGATTGAGTCTCTATTCCTCTAGGGAAATCAATAGTGGGCTACAAGTAGGCCTATAAATTCAACAAAAAGCTGATGGAGCTGTTGAGGGGTTGAAGGCTAGATTAGTGGCCAACGGATACACACAAGAGTATTGAGTCGAACCCCTTTAGAGATAGGGGAAAGATTTGCCAACCTCTATCTCTGATTGTCTTCTTATCATTTTTCGTTGCCTGTTTGGGATACGTTCGGTGTTCAATATATTACCTGATGTCAGTAAACCATAGTTTACCATTGGGTTCCCTTTCAATGGCCAAAAGATCAATATTTGACATGCCAAGAATCAACTCAAAAAATTCTATTAGGTTTCAATACACCGGGTTGCTTCTTTGTTCTATCATGATTGGGCGGACCTTCCCCAGGAATGTTTATGATGGAGGTCAGTGTTGCCAATGCATCCGTGAATTTATTTTTTCTCTAGGTAGTGGTATGTCAGAAGTTTTTCATGGTGTGTCAGAAGTGTTTCATATTTTGTTTTTAATTTCTTTTGAGTTTGATAGATGATAAGGGTCGAATCCGTAAATACTTTGATTTCTTATATTCCCAGGGTCAAGGCAGTCTTTAATCCATGGATACATGCTTCATCTTCTGTGGTATTCTTAGTTCCTTAAAAGTTTTGCTTAATGGCAATGTGGGTGTGCTATTCATCAGGTGCAATCAGCAATGCCCCTACTCCGTACCCATTTTGATTAGTCGTGCCATCAATATCAAATTTCCATGACCTCCTCTTCTCTGACAGCTATTTCCTCGTCTGGGAAGCAATCCTTAAACTCATGTTCCTCCTTGATAGAGTGCAAGGTGTTCTGCTATCGACCCTTCTTTTTGGTTACATACGTGATGTCGAATTCAGACAAAAGCAGTAAACATCTTGCGTTCCTTCCCATTACATTAAGGTGAGTTTGTCGAACAAATACTTTTTTTGTACGTCCATGGAAGCTATTAAATATACTGGGTAAGACAGCATGTAATGTCTCAATTTCCGCATTACCTAAACCAAAGCCAAGAAGGTTTTCTCTAAATTGGTATACCAGGTCTTGTAGTAAGTCATTTGCTTATGTTAGTAGTATATGGCCTTTTATTTCTGTCTATCATCATCGAATTAAGCCAACATAGACCCATAGTGGTTTCAGTGACTGATAGGTATAGTAATAAAGGTTTCCTGGCATTGTAGGCACTAGAATAGAGTCATTTATTTTGTCAAAAGCTTTCTGGCGCGCTTCATCCCATTTTCCTGCTAAATTTTCATTTTGAAATTTGTGTATCGGCTCTCAAGTAGTTATACAAGAGAAAGTCAAAGTCTGATGGGACTATTGATCGCTACAATGCTCGCGTGGCAGCCAAAGACTACAACCAGCAATAGGGTATAGACTATGATGAGACATTCAATCTAGTTATCAAGACGGCATCAAAGGCGATTAGGTATGACTTGCTTGATAAGGGAAAGAGGAGACGTCCCTCAAAGCCCCATTAATGCAAAACAAGTCGATTCCTACGTTTTTAAATTACCAGAAGCTCTTAGCTACTCAGCTATACTATAGGCTCTAAAGGCATTACTTGACTAAAATAGTTCTTATATTATGGGGGCTTCCCATTCCAACATCTGACTTATATACAGGTCAACATCGACTTAAGAAGCACGAAAAAAAAGTAGCTACCTCGGAAGAGGGATGAGAGTAGTCTTTTTGCAATAGGCTAGATGCCTATTGCAGGAGTTCCTGATCTGCAAGGACACCAACAAGCTGCTACTGAATGTGAACAAAGTCAAGGTGATGGAATCAACACAATAGAATTAGGTTTTTTTTATAACTGCTGAAGTGACCGAATGAAATGTTGGATTGATTCAATACCGAATCCCAGATCTCCACAGACAACTAATGGTAGGGGCTGCATTTTTCAGATAGAAAGATAGTGGCAAAAGGATGTTAATCAAGAACCGACGTCTCATGCCAACCCCGTTTGCAGTTGCTACTACACTTTTACATCCGAATAAAGTGACTCGTACTGGTGGAATAATTGCAATGCAACTATACCGCCTGCTGATAAAGGGAAGACAATATACCAAGCTTGTCACAACAGTCAGGTTTGGTCCTCCGGGAAGCAACCCGGCGGGTATACACCCCACAGAATAAATTGGGTTGCGAGGTGAGTAACTATATTCTACAATCATTTGCCAACATCGTTCCTAAGCCCTACTAAAGAAAGAGACATGTGTTCAGTTCCAAGCATCTTCGTCAATAATCCATCTGCCCTCCGTCGGGGGGGGGGGGGGGGTTAAGATGGAGGATGTCAAAACCTGACCCATAAAAGAAAAGTACATAGACCTACTCACAAAGAGCTACAAGACAGCCAAAAACATTACTGCTAATAAAATGAGAGTGACCAAAGACAAATCAATATGATATTCAATAAGCCCACTTTTTTTGAGAGAAAAAACTTGAATTTGTTGAGGAAGATCAGGTGTAGAGGAAAACCTATAGTCAAACTGAGAATCAGTAGCCGAAGTTTGATAAAGAGTCTACCACTTTTTTCTTTTCTCTAAATGTATAGACAATTTTGAAATGGCTAGCCAAGAATTTTGATGAAATGAAGCTCCACCATGAGTCTAGGTATGGGTAATTTTAGGGGCTTATTTATTTTAATTGAAGCAATTAACAATGATTTTGGAGTCAATTGCGAGTTTACGAGCTTGATGAATGTAGAGCGCATCCAGAAGAATAGAATCAGTAAACGTCCAAGATGATCTGATGTCAAGAAGCTGAGAATAGTCTTTCAGCCAATATGTAATTTGTTGAATAATAGCACCCGGTTGAGATATTGGGTTTTCTAATTTACTGATATTTCCTTCCTTCCAGAGCTCCCAAACTGAAAAAATAGTAAGCATAGACGTGACGTAGCCAACCTGGGATTTCCTACGAGATCTGTTAAACCGGCAAGACTGAATTGAATCCGTTTGGAAGGATCTTATATTAAAAAGGCGATCAAAATGGTTCCAAACCTCCATGGCAAGCTCACTCTTGATGAAGAGGTGATCAATACTTTATTTATCATACTCTGAACAGCACAAGCATTTGCTTGCTAATCTCATACATTTCGTCTGAATTTATTCCCTTAACCGAGTTTGATATCCCCGCATACAAAGTCAAATAAGAGCTTCCACGCAAAAATGCTAATTATTGTAGGAATATCTTTATCCCAGACAAATTGGGTCCAAGCTTGAATGCCCTTTTGATTTCTTATCGATTCCCAACCAGCTTTGAGAATAAATGACTCACTACGATTCTTTTTTCACACCCCCTATCCTCGTGATGAGATGTGAATATACCACTATTACTGATATCATAAACCACTATGTGAGGCAAAAATGCTATATCATTGAAAAAGTAGTTTCCATGTGCGTCAAGCACATCTATGATTTTGGAGAAATAACTAGTAAAGGAGTTGGCCTGGTCAATAAGAGGCAGTCATACTTTGGACTATTTTTTTCAAAAGAAACTATCTGAAAGTCCCTATGGTTTGCTGCTTCTAAACCTTGTTGTCAGGACTTGGAGTGAAATCAGTTATATTTTCTAGCAACCCCACCAATAGCCCCCTCCTATTGACCAGGTAAACTTCATACGAAAAGCATTTGAAAGCTCTTGAAAATGTCTTGTAGTAGGAGGACCCAAAACCCCTTCCTGACTAGGTAGCCACATAGTATCAAAAGATATCTAGTGAAGCTTTCTTTTGTCTTCATCGCTGCCTCACCAAAAGTTAGCTAACATTTTTTTCAACTGGTCAAGAACTCCCTTTTAAACTTGAATCCCTGCAAAAAGGTGTATAGGCATCGAGAAAAGAACATATTTGCAAAATAAGCCGTCATCCACTGGATAACAATGCTTTCATCTCCTACCACTTTATTTTATACTCTATCTAGAATATGAGAATTTTTTTTATTTAAATAGAGGTAGTCCTAGATAAAAATATTAGGAATCAAAGCAAGAAAAGTAGTATTGATGGAACGGGGGATCGCACCTTCAGCAAAGAAATAAGGTGACCAGCTGGAAGTTTTTGAAATCCCAACAATACTTTCTATATAAAAAGAATCCGGAAGGCCATCATGCTTTAAAGGATAGGGGAGACCTTTTTTGGGGTTAGTGCGTGTCGGCATGCTCAAAATTACCTTTTGAACTTCTTCCATATTAGGAGGGCTCGTAAGCATCTTATTATCTTCCTCTATGACTAGAGAGAGGGTGCTCTCAAGGATCTTTTCTTCAAGCACTGAACCTTGAGAAGAAAGTAATCTATAAAGGAGGGCCACTCAGAGATGATGTGGCACCTCTCGTAACTTAGGAATTATATTTATCTTTTTTCCTATTTTTTTGACATTTTCCTCATTTTCCCTTCATTTTAGGTGCTTAAAAAATCCAAACGACACCTCTTTGATAACCTCCAACTTTTACGAATCATATGTTTCTGTTTTCCTAATATTTTTCTTTTTTACTCGTTTTAATTTTAAATTATGTGCTTAGTAAACTTCAAAGATCATGTTTCTTAATTAGCCTCCTTCTCTTCCTATTAATTAGCCAGTTCGTATCCTTCATGTCCCCCATCCATGAAGGCTTTTGTTCATACCACGACCAATATTTTCTGGAGATTAAAATTTTCCTATCTTCCATTCATAAAGGCATATGTTCATACACCGACCAATATGCTTCTCTTTTGCAGATTAAAATTCTACAGTGAGCACATATGTTTGCAGATTAAAATTATACAATGAGCACATATGTTTGTAGATTAAAATTCCAGAATGAACACATTGGTTTTCTACATATGCTTACTGTTTGGTACTATTGTGAAAGAAAAAAGAAAATAATGAAAGGAAAATCCCTACAGCCCAAAACTATAGAGATATATCTTGGCAGAGAAATTTCTTGTATCTGGGGGTTCAGGTTTGACGACAACGGCTTTCTGGTTACGCACGGTTTCTTCACCAAGGTATTATATACGTTTGTGATACCGTCTTTCTAATCTCTCTCTAATTTGGTCTGTAGGGAATCTTCCTTTCGTTATTTTCTTTCACTTTTGAAAAGTTCCTTGATTGCCAAGATAAAATCTTAAAAATTGCTACAAAATTATTTGATGTAACTGTGCTAAGAAGTAGTTGATTTATAGTGTCTTCTATGATGTCTATGTTTAATTTGTTTTTTTAGATGTACTAATTCTGTTGTTGTTAATTTGTATATTGATATGATCGATGATCTTCTTTTTTCTATTGTTTGATATATTCTTTTATCCTCTGGAAAAGCTCTTAGTTATGATTGATGGCTCCCCGATGACAATCTTATTCTGTAAGTATATTGTCTAATATACAGGTTGGGGTCAGCCTAAATCCCATGACAGTGATATTAAAAAAATAAGTACATTGTCGATGATACAAATGCTTAAGAAGATGCACACTATGATGAGTACATTAATGAAAGAAAACGATTCCAAGAATGACTGTTATTGTTCCAACCTTTCATATTCCAAAAGGATAAATATTTGGTAGAAGGCAAGGCATCAGGGGGTTTGGAAGATAGGTGTACATTTTCTGCATCTCCCTCTTTAGATCTCAAAATTGAGTTATTGCAGCCATCTATACTGTAGAAGAAACGAAGAAAATTGAAGTTGTAAGAAGTCAAATTTTCTGCTTTATGAAGTTCAATCTGTTTTTAGTATTTATTTTTCCCCATTTATTGAGTTTAAATTGAATTGGATTAATCTTAAATGTATTATTTAAAGGATATTTACTGGATTTCACGTTTAGATTTTGTTTATATCAGGAGATTTTTCATGCCTCTATACTGTTTAGTATTTCTTTTTTTTCATGCCTCTATACTATTTTGTTGTATACACAGTTACACACTTTATCGTAGCAAAGTGGTGGTAAGGAGTTTTTAGTTTCATATTTTACTACTAATAAGGTCAGATTTATGTCCTCCCTTATTCTCTGTATTGAGAATTTCCTACTAGCAATATATAAAAATGTGGAAGGACCAGTAGTTTTATTGAAACCCCCACTTCAGTGCTAAAGAAAGAGAATATGACCTGCAATAGTCTGGCTGGCCTAAAAAGGTAGGAACTCTATAAAAGGAACTAAATCAATTAGAACAATTTTCATTCTAGAATATTGAATGATATATACATACTATCAATTTACTTATATTGATAGAGGAATATTCTTCTCAAAAATCTATAAGCCGATCAGCTTCTGCAGATTTGCTTCATTTGTTAATGCATATCTTTTTGCCTGGAATGAATATCTTATTCAGAATGAGTTAATTCTATATATTCTGGCATATTCTGCTCATCTTCTGTTTCGTAGAAATTTCTTTTATCTATATTCATTTTTGGTATGCTAATAACAATTTTTAAAATTCTCTAATATGCTGACAATTTTGGTTATTTACAAGGCTTTGCCTCGAACTGAGGGTACATCGGAGAAAGATTCGGGCAAAGTCCCCGAGCTGTTGGGGATCGATGATATCTCCCATCGATGTCAATGAATGGTGGATATGTCTGAAGGGGCCGTTCCTGACTCTCTTCGATCCGAAGAAAACGCCCCAAGCGACTCACTTGGGGCAGTTGTAATCGAAGACTCGCCCACTTTCCCTGCTTTTTCTGTAGGGGCGATTTGGGAAGCCCAAGCTTTGGGAGCCCTCAAGATGAACCAATCTCATGAAGGGGAGGACCCCTTCTGCGATTTGTTTACTGGGGTCGAGGACTCTGCTGGCCCTAGTGATGTGTCGGGCCTTTTGTGCGAGGTACAACAAGCTCTAAATCGGGTAAGCTCTAACTTCCTTTGTTGATTCCACTTTCATGCTTGCTATTCTTTCATAACTTCTTTTCTTCCTCCTTCGTAGGCCGCAACCGTTTATCGAAAAACGTGTTCTCGATCTCAATCTGAGTTGCGTCGGTATTAGTCCAACCTCCAACGGGTCACGGAGGAGAGGAACTCCCTTAGACTCCTCTTCGGATAAAGGGAAGAAGAAATCAAGGACCTCCGTGCTGAATTGGCTAAGTCTCAACAAGACCAGATCGACCTGACCGAGCAGGTAATGGTAATCTTAAAAACCCATAGACTCGATTCTGGAATGGTGGCTAATATTTCGATCTCACAGCTGTAGTAGAAGCTCGAGGTTATTGGGAAGCTTTGTGAAGAGGTCGATGTGATAAGGGCAGAGGCCTTGGGATAGAAATATGGCATGGATCGTTATGCCACCGAAAAGGAAACTGCTCGAGCCCAATTATCTTTGGCCAAAAGCCAACTTCGAAGCATGAAGGAGAAAAGCTCGGTTTGAGCAAAAAGGATAGAGGAGCTCGAGGCTCGGTTGACCTCCGAACTTGCCAAGGCCAAATCTGACACCGAAAAGGCAAAGGCCGATGCGGATGCATTTGTGGCCATCTATCGGGCCGATGCTGAAGCTTCTAAAGTACATGCAAGAGAGGTAGCCGAGACCGCCAACACTCGAGCACATTGGGTTGCTGAACTTGCTAAATGCCTATCTCGGAGGAAGACCCTCAAAGAGATTGTACCGCCCCCGCCTCTTTCGAGGCGGGTTAATAAAACTACAGCCCTGGGCTACCAAGGTTCTATTCTTGAGCATGGATAAGGACAAGGATCGAGGCTGGAAGGGAAAGTTCATTCGAGTGAAGACGTCGGACCTAATACTGGCCGAGAAGATGCCATTTCTCGAAGAATGGAACATAAAGTGTAAGTGTAACTCGACTGTTATCCCCCATTGTTTTACCCCTTCTTTTCCTTTCTTACTGATATCCCCTTTTGTGGTGTAGCAGTTCCTTGGATGCCCGGTGCAGTTCCCGACCTCAAGAACTGGGTATGGGCCCTGGCTTCGACTTCTACGTATGTCGAGCGCTCATGGCGCGAGTTGTCAAAGGGCCGATGGGAGGCCAAAAATCTTGGTAATCTCCTTTCTTGCATCATTGATAGTCTGAATTGTTTTCCGTATACTCAAATTAATTTTCTCCTGTGCAAGTTTGGGCAAGGATGCAGTTTTGAGACCTCTGTCCGGCGAGGAGGAAACTTCGACCCCGGTTTCTAAACCGGCAAAGGACAATAGGATAAAAAGGGCCTCCAAAAATCGAAGGCTCGTAAGTCGAGGAAGAATATCATCCCTTTAACCTTAGAATCAGTTCGACGTCTGAGGGATAAAGACGAGGAAGAAGAAAAGGACAACAGGTCCGAACTGGTCGCCCGAGTGAATATGCCCCATAGGAAGCTGGATCGATGGTAGTTCACAAGGCTCTGCCTCGAACTGAGGGTACATCGGAGAAAGATTCGGGCAAAGTCCCCGAGCTGTTGGGGATCGATGATATCTCCCATCGATGTCAATGAATGGTGGATATGTCTGAAGGGGCCGTTCCTGACTCTCTTCGATCCGAAAAGAACGCCCCAAGCGACTCACTTGGGGCAATTGTAATCGAAGACTCGCCCACTTTCCCTGCTTTTTTTGAAGGGGCGATTTGGGAAGCCCAAGCTTTGGGAGCCCTCGAGATGAACCGATCCCATGAAGGGGAGGACCCCTTCTGCGATTTGTTTACTAGGGTCGAGGACTGTGCTGGCCCTAGTGATGTGTCGGGCCTTTTGTGCGAGGTGCAACAAGCTCTAAATCAGGTAAGCTCTAACTCCCTTTGTTGATTCCACTTTCATGCTTGCTATTCTTTCATAACTTCTTTTCTTCCTCCGTCGTAGGCCGCAACCGTTCATCGAAAAGCGTGTTCTCGATCTCAATCTGAGTTGCGTCGGTATTAGGCCGACCTCCAACGGGTCACGAAGGAGAGGAACTCCCTTAGACTCCTCTTCGGATAAAGGGAAGAAGAAATCAAGGACCTCCGTGCTGAATTGGCTAAGTCTCAACAAGACCAGATCGACCTGACCGAGCAGGTAATGGTAATCTTAAAAACCCATAGACTCGATTCTGGAATGGTGGCTAATATTTCGATCTCACAGCTGTAGTAGAAGCTCGAGGTTATTCGGAATCTTTGTGAAGAGGTCGATGTGATAAGAGCAGAGGCCTTGGGATAGAAATATGGCATGGATCATTATGCCACCGAAAAGGAAACTCCTCGAGCCCAATTATCTTTGGCCAAAAACCAACTTCGAAGCATGAAGGTGAAAAGCTCAGTTTGAGCAAAAAGGATAGAGGAGCTCGAGGCTCGGTTGACCTCCGAACTTGCCAAGGCCAAATCTGACGCCGAAAAGGCAAAGGCCGATGTGGATGCATTTGTGGCCATCTATCGGGCCGATGCTGAAGCTTTTAAAGTACATGCAAGAGGGGTAGCCGAGACCGCCAACACTCGAGCATATTGGGTTGCTGAACTTTCTAAATGCCTATCTCGGAGGAAGACCCTCAAGGAGATTGTACCGCCCCCGCCTCTTTCGAGGCGGGTTAATAAAACTACAGCCCTGGGCTACCAATGTTCTATTCTCGAGCATGGATAAGGACAAGGATCGAGGCTGGAAGGGAAAGTTCATTCGAGTGAAGACGTCGGACCAAATACTGGCCGAGAAGATGCCATTTCCCGAAGAATGGAACATAAAGTGTAAGTGTAACTCGACTGTTATCCCCCATTGTTTTACCCCTTCTTTTCCTTTTTTACTGATATCCCCTTTTGTGGTGTAGCGATTCCTTGGATGCCCGGTGCAGTTCCCGACCTCAAGAACTAGGTATGGGCCCTAGCTTCAACTTCTACGTATGTCGAGTGCTCATGGCGCTATTTGTCAAAGGGCCGATGGGAGGCCAAAAATCTTGGTAATCTCCTTTCTCGCATCATTGATAGTCCGAACTATTTTTCGTATACTCAAATCAATTTTCTCGTGTGCAAGTTTTGGCAAGGATGCAGTTTTGAGACCTCTGTCCGCCGAGGAGGAAACTTCGACCCCGGTTTCTAAACCGGCGAAGGACAATAGGAGAAAAAGGGCCTCCAAAAATTGAAGGCTCGTAAGTCGAGGAAGAATATCATCCCTTTAACCTTAGAATCAGTTCGACATCTGAGGGATGAAGACGAGGAAGAAGAAAAGGACGACGGGTCCGAACTGGTCGCCCGAGTGAAGATGCCCCATAGAAAACTGGATCGATGGTAGTTTACAAGGCTCTGCCTCGAACTGAGGGTACATCGGAGAAAGATTCGAGCAAAGTCCTCGAGCTGTTGGGGATCGATGATATCTCCCATCGATGTCAATGAATGGTGGATATGTCTGAAGCGGCCGTTCCTGACTCTCTTCGATCTGAAGAGAACGTCCCAAGCGACTCACTTGGGGCAGTTGTAATCGAAGACTCACCCACTTTCCCTGCTTTTTCTGAAGAGGTGATTCGGGAAGCCCAAGCTTTGGGAGCCCTCGAGATGAGCCGATCTCATGAAGGGGAGGACCCCTAGTGATTTGTCGGGCCTTTTGTGCGAGGTGTAACAAGCTCTAAATTGGGTAAGCTCTAACTCCCTTTGTTGATTCCACTTTCATGCTTGCTATTCTTTCATAACTTCTTTTCTTCCTCCTTCGTAGGCCGCAACCGTTCATCGAAAAGTGTGTTCTCGATCTCAATCTGAGTTGAGTTGGTATTAGGCCGACCTCCAACGGGTCACGGAGGAGAGGAACTCCCTTAGACTCCTCTTCGGATAAAGGGAAGAAGAAATCAAGGACCTCCGTGCTGAATTGGATAAGTCTCAACAAGACCAGATCGACCTGACCGAGCAGGTAATGGTAATCTTAAAAACCCATAGACTCGATTCTGGAATGGTGGCTAATATTTCGATCTCACAGCTGTAGTAGAAGCTCGAGGTTATTGGGAAGCTTTGTGAAGAGGTCGATGTGATAAGGGCAGAGGCCTTGGGATAGAAATATGGCATGGATCGTTATGCCATCGAAAAGGAAACTGCTCGAACCCAATTATCTTTTGCCCAAAACCAACTTCAAAGCATGAAGGAGAAAAGCTCGGTTTGAGCAAAAAGGATAGAGGAGCTCGAGGCTCGGTTGACCTCCGAACTTGCGAAGGCCAAATCTGATGCCGAAAAGGCAAAGGCCGATGCGGATGCATTTGTGGCCGTCTATCGGGCCGTTGCTGATGCTTCTAAAGTACATGCAAGAGAGGTAGCCGAGACCGCCAACACTCGAGCACATTGGGTTGCTAAACTTGCTAAATGCCTATCTCGGAGGAAGACCCTCAAGGAGATCTATGCTCGATGTTTCGATCTCTCCGAAGAGATAAAAAAGGCTAAAGTGCTCGAAACAGATGCTAATGCCTTGGCTTCTGATGATGACGATGATGATGATGGTGATGATGATGGGAGCAAGAGCGGGTCCGAGAGCGGGGATGAGACTGATGGAGAAGAGACCGCCTCCGGAGATAACCAAGAAACGTAGCCCTTACTTTCCATTCCGCTTGTTGTAAATAATCTTGTATATATATATGTACATATCTTTTCTTTTCCCAACTTATCTCTGTTTTATTTTATGCCGTGTGAAGATTTTGTTTCATTCATGCATTATGAAGGTTTGCATAAGGCTTTAGGCAATTTGATCGAATTTGGACCTTGCAGCCTTTATAACTGAGTGAGTGCTTCCTCAAGCATGAAATAGGGCAGCCTGTAGGCTTAGTGGTCGGGCAAGTGATTGGAACTCGAAGTAATGTAGCCCGTAGGCTTAGTAGTCAAGTGAGTGATTCAAACTCAAAGTAATGTAGCCCGTAGGCTTAATGGTCGAGTGAGTGCTTGCTCGAACTCGAAATAAGTGTAGATCGTAGGCTTAGTAGTCGAGTGAGTGCTTGCTTGAACGCAAAAAAAGTAGCCCGTAGGCTTAGTAGTCGAGTGAGTGCTTGTTCGAACTCGAAATAAAAGTAGCCCATAGGCTTAGTAGTCGAGTGAATGATTCGATCTCGAAGTAATGTAGCCAATATGCTTAATGGTTGAGTGAGCATTTCGAACTCGAAATAAAAGTAGCCCGTAGGCATAGTAGTCAAGTAAGCGATTCAAACTCAAAGTAATGTAGCACGTAGGCTTAATAATCGAGTGAGTGATTGCTCGAAATCGAAATATGGTAGTCCTCAGGCTTCGTAGTTAGTCTCTGAGTGAGAATGGTTGCTCAAACCCGAGTTAGTGTAGCCCTTGGGCTTTATAGTTGAGTGAGTGTTGCTCAAACCTTAAGCCTATTTGCATAATAAATCTCGAAATAGAGGAATGTTTCTTGGATATAAGATATCGGTAAAGAAGAAATTTTTCTTTGTAAGTCATTATACATGTGTTCATGTTTTGCGTCAGGGATCGGGCCAACTACATGAGCATGGTTCATTTTGACCATTTGGCTCTTACAATCTTTCATATCGGAACCCTGTTGTTTTGAAGTAACTTTATTGAATCGAGCTTGATATATTTGAGGGGTAATGCCCCCCAGTATTCGAGGTCGATTGTAAAGAGGCATCAGATACTGTCGAATTGATTCTAAGATAGCATGATCAATGGTTGCCTAATTAAAAACCTTGCCGAAAAACCCAATTGGTATAAATACGGTCTAAGGGAAAAAGAGTGCAACGCGTGCTTTCAGACCTAGGGCTTCGTATTGAAGGATCCATCCTTGTTCCTGATCGAACTCCTGCAAGGGTTAGTTTCAAAATATAAACAAATATGGGAGGGTCGTACCTTAGCAGTAGTATCGTTTTAGGTGCTACACATTCCAATTACTTGATAGTTGTTTTCCATTTATAATATTGAGCTTGTAGGATCCTTTACCGATGTTTTCGATAACCTGATACAGTCCTTCCCATTATGGACCCAGTTTTCCTTCATTTGGATTTCAAGTACTGAGGGTGACTTTCCTCAGCACTAAGTCCTCGATTTTAAAATGGCGAAGCTTGATTCTTCGATTATAGTATCTTTTGATCCGCTGCTTTTGGGCGGCCAATTGGACGAGAGCCGCTTCTCGTCTTTCATCCAATAATTCGAGGCTAGTACTCATAGCCTCATGATTTGACTCTTTTGTTGTATATCAAAACCTGGCACTGGGTTCCCCGACTTCGACTGGGATCAAGGATTCAGAGCTATATACTAAGGAGAACGGGGTTGCCCCCGTACTAGATTTTGATGTTGTTCTATATGCCCAAAGAACTTTGGGTAGGATTTCTCTCCATTTTCCCTTAGCATCGTTCAACCTTTCTTTAGGTTTTGAATGATAGTTTTGTTTGTTGATTCGGCCTGTCCGTTCCCACTAGGGTGATACGGTGTTGATAATATCCTTTTTTTTGTAGTCCTCGAGGAATTTTGTCACTTTGTCGTCAATAAACTATTTCCCATTGTCACACCCTATTTCGGCGGGTATCCCGAAATCGACATACGATATGTTCCCAGATAAAGTCTATAACCTATTTCTCTCTTACTTTCACGAACGCCTGTGCTTCAACCCATTTAGAGAAATAGTCAGTCATAAATAAAATGAACTCAGCTTTACTTGGGGCCGATGGCAGAGCGCGGACGATATCCATTCCCCATTTCATGAATGGCCATAGGGATAGGACTGAGTGAAGTTGCTCTCATGGGTGATGGATCATTGGTGCAAACCTTTGACATTTGTCACATTTTCGAACAAAATCCTTTGCATCATTATCCATATCGATCCAATAATACCCTGCCCCAATTATGTTTCGGACTAATGAATCGGCACTGGAGTAATTTCCATAAGTACCCTCGTGAATCTCACATTAGATGTAGTCGGTGTCTCCTAGGCCTAAGCATACTTCCAATGGTCCATCAAATGTCCTTCGGTATAATGTTCCATCTGCAGTCAATGTGAATCGAGCAGCTTTGGTTCGTAGGGCCCTCGAATTTTTTGGGTCCGATGGGAGCTTTCTGTTCTCCAAGTATTCAATATACTTATTCCTCCAATACCAGGTTAAGCTTGTAGAATTTATCACGGCATGACCTTCTTCGATCACGAATCTCGAGAGTTGAACGGCCGTCCCCGAGCTTATCTCATCCTCCTCAACCGATGATCCCAAATTTGCAAGTGCATCGGCCTCACCATTTTGTTCTCGTGGTACATGCTGTAAAGATCACTCTTTGAAATGGTGCAAAGTGACCTGTAGTTTGTCTAAATACCTTTGAATTCTATCCTCTCGAATTTCAAAGGTTTTGTTTACTTCATTTACCACCAGTAAAGAGTCACATTTGGCTTCAATGACTTCTTCTCCCAAGCTTTTAGCTAGCTCGAGACCTGCAATCATGGCTTCATACTCGGCCTCATTGTTAGTCAACCTAGTAGTTTTGATAGATTGCCTTATAGTGCTACCCATAGGCGGCTTTAAAACGATGCCAAGCCCGGACTCCTTCACGTTCGAAGCCCCATATGTGACAAGGATCCACACCCCCGATGATGTACCCAATTTCAACAAGAGTTCCTTTTTGACTTTCGGTACGAGGGTTGGGGTGAAATCGGCCACAAAGTCCGCTAAAATTTGAGACTTGATGGTCATACGAGGTTGATATTCGATATCGTACTCACTGAGTTTGACGGCCCATTTGGCCAATCAGCCTGATAGTTCTGGCTTGTGCAAAATATTACGAAGTGGGTAAGTGGTTAATATGCATATGGGGTGACATTAAAAGTATGGTCTTAACTTTCTAGAGGCGCTTATCAGTGCAAGTGCCATTTTCTCTAAGTGTGGATATCTAGTTTATGCTTCTCCTAAAGTTCGACTTACATAATAAATGGGAAATTGCGTACCTTGCTCTTCTCGAACTAGGACACCACTTACTGCGATTTCCGATATTGCCAAGTAAAAGCAAAGTTTTTCATCTATTTTGGAGTATGAAGCAGTGGTGGGCTCGATAGATATCTCTTCAATTCCTCTAATGCCTGTTTGCATTCCTGAGTCCAAGCAAAATTGTTCTTCTTTTTTAGTAGAGAGAAAAATTTGTGACTTCGATCTGATGACCTTGAAATGAATCGGCCTAAGGCAGCAATCCATCCTGTTAGCCTCTACACGACTTTTACACTGTCCATGATGGCGATGTCTTCGATGGCCTTGATTTTATCAGGGTTGATCTCGATCCCCCAATTTGATACCATGAAGCTGAGGAACTTGTCCGAACCGACCCCGAAAGCACATTTCTCGGGGTTGAGCTTCATGTTGTATTTACTTAAAATCTCGAATGTTTCCTGCAAATGAGCCGAATGGTCGTCTGCGCACAGGGACTTAACTAGCAAGTCATCAATATAAATTTCCATTGATTTACCTACTTATTCCTCGAACATTTTATTTACTAGGCGTTGGTAAGTAGCTCATGCATATTTTTGCCCGAAGGGCATCGCATTGTAACAATATGTTCCATACTAGGTGACAAATGAAGTCTTTTCCTGGTCTTCCGGGTTCATTTGGATTTGATTATACCCGAAATAGGCATCGAGAAAAGTAAGGACCTCATGGCCGGCCGTGGTATCGATAATGAGGTCGATGTTGGGCAGCGGAAAAGAATCTTTGGAGCATGCCTTGTTTAAATCCTTATAATCTACACACGTTCTAAGTTTGTTCCCTTTTTTAGGGACTACAACTACATTGGCTAACCATTCGGGATATTTCACCTCCCGAATAGACCCTATTTTGAGAAGTTTAGTTACCTCGTCCTTATGAATGCGTGCTTTACCTCGGACTGGGGTCTTCTCGTTTGCTTCATCGATTTGAACCTAGGGTCCAGGCTTAGACGATGCGTCGTTATATCCGGTGGGATCCCTGTTATATCTAAATGGGACCAAGCAAAACAATCTATGTTATCAATAAGAAATTAAATAAGCCTTTTCTTGAGTTCAGGGATTAATCCCGTTCCCAGCTATACCTTTCGTTCGGGCAAATGCTTGATTTGTATGACTTGCTCCAATTCTTCAATCGTTGATTGGGTAGCGTTGGAATCATCGGGAACCAAGAAGGAGAGAGGGATCCTTTGATCATCATCTTCATCGATCTTCTGATTTTCTGGTTGGGTTAAAGCTGATGTATGTGATTGCTATTTGGCATCTCGTTCCCCTTTTGAGTCCAACCCCTTTGCTGACGAAGGTGAGGATATCAAAATTGCTTCTTCGATGCAAATATTTCTCTCGCGGTCAGTTGTTCTCCGTACACTATTTTGACTCCCTTCGATGTTGGGAATTTAAGAACCTGGTGTAGGGTTGAAGGTACAACTCTCATGTTGTGGATCCATGGCCTTCCAAAAAGGGAGTTGTACCTTATACCACCTTCGATTACGTGGAACTTCGTTTACTGGATGGTCCTGGCCACGTTTATTTGCAGAATTATCTCGCCTTTGGTGGTTTCACATGCCATATTGAATCCATTTAGAACTAGGGTTGCGGGTATGACCTGGTCCTATAGACTGAGCTATTCTAAAACCTTCGTTCTAATAATGTTGGCCGAGCTACCTGGATCAATTAACACATGCTTAACTTTAGTTTTATTCATAAATACGGATATTACCAGTGCATCATTATGAGGTTGCATGACTCCTTCTACATCTTCAACATTAAAGGACAAAGTTCGTATGGGTGCTTAGTCCTGAGTTCGAGGTCATTTTTCTGTCATAACCGATATCTTAGTGCGTTTAAGCACTGGCCCTTGAGGGGTATCGACGCCGCCGATGATCATGTGGATGATGTTTTGTAGTTCTTCTTGTTCGTTTTATTTTCGAAATCCCTGTTTTTGAAATGGTTCTTGGCCCTGTCGCTTAAATATTCTCAAAGGTGCCCTTTATTAAATAACCGGGCTACCTCCTCTCTTAGTTGCCTGCAATCTTCCATTATATGGCCATGGGTGCCATGATATTTGCACATTTGAATGGGATTCCTCTGGGTCTTTGTAGTGTCTTTGATGCATCCGATAGCTGACATGATTGCGGATGCATCAATGCTGAAGTTATACTCTGATAACTGTGGTGCTCCCTTAGATCTAGTAGGACTGTCGAACCCATTTCTATTCATCAGCCCCCGAGACCCTTAACCTCGATCACTTCTTTTGTTGCTTTGTCCGGGGTTACGTCTCGATTCATTGATTCTGTGGTTTTCACTATACGGTCAGTATCTGTCCCTGATCGGACCTTGTTCTTAATTGATATCCCTTCGAGCAGCGGGTTGACACCCCAACTGATCGTCTTTGACTCTAATTTTTGATTGGAACCGATTATGCACGTCGGCCCATATAATAGCTGGGTACTCGATCAGGTTATGCATCAATCGTCGTGAAGTCGTCGAACTTCATTCGTTCAAACCTTTAGTGAAAGCCTGAACAGTCCAATCGTCTGTGACTGGTGGAAGATCCATTCGTTCCATTTGAAAACGAGATACGAACTCCCTGAGCATCTCGTTATCCTTTTGTCTTACCTTGAACATGTCCGACTTCCTGGTCATGACTTTTATGGCCCCGACGTGTGCTTTTACGAAGGATTCTGCAAGCATAGCAAAAGAATCGATAGAATTAGATGGTCAAATATGATACCGTATCATCGCTCCCTTTGACAGGGGTTCACCGAATTTCTTCAATAATACGGATTTGATCTCATCATCCTTTAGGTCGTTCCCTTTAATGGCACATGTGTATTAGGTGACATATTCATTGGGGTCGGTAGTTCCGTTATATTTAGGAATCTCGGGCGTGCGGAATTTCTTTGGGATCGGTTTAGGAGCCGCGTTTGGGGGGAAAGGCTTTTATACGAATTTTTTGGAATCTAAGCCCTTCAATATCGGTGGTGCCCCCGGGATCTGATCAACCATGGAGTTATATGTTTCTCCCATTTTGTCGTTTGCTTCGATCCTCCTTTGTCCCGATTCTATTTGTTTGGTCAGTTCTTCGAACATCTTAGCAATTTCGGGATTAGTCCCCGACTCCTACTCATTTGATCTCACTATAGTTGGTTCCGTTGAATAGGAGATTTCTCGGGGTTGACTGGGCTCCGGCATGCTCGATTTCTGGGTTTGACTCTACAACTGAGCTATTGCTGCATGTTGATCTTGCAACATTTTGAAAATCATACGCAAGATGACGCCATTTTCCTTGACGTTATGGGTATCTCGAGTTGCAGATCGAGTGCCACCATGAATGCTATTTTCAGGATTAGAATGTAGGTTCGCCTCAATGGCCACATGCCAATTAATGTCTATCGGTACTTCGATTCGAGCTCTAACGGCGTTGACAAATGATCTTTTGGTACTGTGTGTAAAGTTATTGTTCTTATCTTGAAGACCAGCTTCGTTGTCGATAGGTAAGGCCATTTAATTGATAGTTAGTCGTTGCTAATCAAAAATCAAAGACACTTCCGGAAACAAGCGCAAAACTGTGTGTTTTTGCAGATTCATATCAAATAACCACTATTATCCTTAGCCCCATGGTGGGCGCCAAATTGTTTACCCGAAAAAAGGATAGAGTTGAATTTGTACGTAGTTCTAAGGTTATGTGGTATAACTTAACAAAAATCATAAGGATAGATAAAAAAGATCAAATATGGACTGTAAAGAATGAAAAAGAAGCAAGGTTGGAAAGAAGATGATTTATGGACTAAGCAAGATGAATCAATCTTTGAAGCTAAAAAGGATAATTCTTCAGCATGAGAGTATATGATATCTGAGGTACAGAGTATGCAAAACTTGATCTTTACAGAAATAATAACCAACCCCTTTATAGAAAAGGGATCTTACTTTTGATACAATTAAAAATACATAGTGAGAGACCCATGATAAAACAGCTTTTCCATAATTCCTACCAAGATTCTCTCTCCCAGTGCGGTTGCAACGGCTCTTGTTTATGAGCTCGATATCGACTTGAGCTCTTGATCTTGACTCTGATTCGGGGGCTTGTGTTGATTCGGGGACAGTGTTGGTTGGTCTCTGCCTCATAATCCGGGTAACTTCATCATAGTTCAATTTGGTTTCGCGCTTCGACATTGGTCGGTCACTTGGGCTCGAAGCTTGATGACCTGACTTCGGACCTCAACCTGATATTCGATCCAATGCATTACTATTTTTACCAGTTCGTACGAAGGACTAACCTGTTTTTACCGTATACATGATGTTTATGGGTATTCGAATGCATGTGAAATAAAGTTGGCTGGAGAGTCTGTATTTGGTTTTCCAGAAGAAGCCGACTACAAATTAAATGCAATATGTTGTGATGGATTGATATTAATAGACTATGTTGAAGTAGGGTGAAGCAAAAATGGAAAAAAATGAATAGAGAATACATTAGTTTTTTTTTTCCCTTATTCAAGCTCATATGTCCTGATTTAAATTGTTTCTTCATTTAACCCGATATGTCTCACATACGCTTTTTCAAAAAAATAAATTTATGTTTGGATATTATAATATTAATATTGCTTCATATTTAATCTTTTTTATGACCGCGCGAAGCGCGGGCAAGTAAACTAGTGTATGAAATAAATTAAGAGCTTCCTGCCATACAAAGACAAGTTCTGAATTTTGTTCAAGGTGCTTATTCTCTATCTTTCTTCGTAAAGCTGAGGTTTTTCAAGGTTACTCTTGGCAGAATCTAATGGAATTTTCTTATCAGCGGACCAACTATGTTAAAGAGCAAATTGGCCTTCTTCGTTTTTGGCATTTCTATATTCTGAAATAGTTCGCCAATTTAGTGCTTTATTTGTCAAGTCAATCTTCCTTGAGAAGGATTTCCCGAGCATTGTTGAGATCAATGTGAAAATCAGAATGCCGAATTAACATTCTTTGGAAGCGAAAGACCCCAGGCCTGCGAGTATTATAATATTCTAAGAAGATTACTAGAGGAGAGTGATCAGAGGATACTCTAGGAAAATGGTGAACTATGGTGGAAGAAAAATGGCGTTTATATAGAAGCGGACACTCCCCATTCAAAAGGATTCTATCTAGTCTTGCCCAGATACAATGTTGACCGGCTTGATTATTGCTCCAAGTCAATTTGCTGTCATTGAAAGCCAAATAAAATAATCCAAACGAGAAAATCATATCTTCAAAGCACATCACTTCAATAAAGGCATTGAAGTCATGAGGCCGACCCCCAAGTTTTTTCTAATGGATCCGCAATTATATTAAAGTTCCCCCTACTAGCCACGGGAAGTAAATGCAAGTAGATAGGTCCTTCAATCAACGAGTACACTATCGACTACCCACGCTTATCATGAAAACATCACCGATCTTTGGCGCTCATAGGTTGCCCTATCATACACATGTACCACCAAAGTCTTCATAAGAACTCTGGGGTGAGGGCCAAGGTGACCCCGGATTAATGATGAGAAGCGATCAAATTAGTAGAAAAGGCACCAAGACGGACGGTTGGTTGAACCGGGCGATAGCTTCGCGATCGATAGCTCAGTGAGGTACGCCACCCGCCCTACTTCTAATGATAGATAGAAAATGTGGGAGAGGGGCTGAGGGACAGCAAAGGTACAAAAACAAAAGCTACATGACATATGTACGTTAAATGGTAGGCCCGTTACCGAACAATCATTAAGGCAGTCTACAATCTCGCTCGGCTCGGGACGATCAATTGAATAGGGCGGGATTGATCGATCTACATCAAGGATTCCGGCTTCCCTTCCCAGGAGCGCATCTACAGAATAAAGAGAGCACGCACCACACTCCTACTATACCAGGGCCTTTAGCTTTCACTGAGAAGAAGAGATTACTTCCAGCTAGCTTTTTTTCCCTAACCCTAACCAATGAATGATAGGCCGGCTTAGGATAATTGAAAAAGATTTCACTTTCAGTAATCGGAGGCAGGTCAGGGGCCGGCAGGCACGCCCCAACTTTTTAAGTTTGGGAATTGTCCCGGACCAATGGTACGAGCTTCCTTAATCCAATGGAATCTTCATAAAGTCGATCATTATGAGTGTTACGATTCATTCGATTGGCAAGTCCTATCGATTTATAGCCTCTCGAGCACAACCCATATTCATGCAAGGATTGGTGATTGAGGATCCATACAAAGTTTTATGAAATATCTTAGAGATCAAGGAATTGATGCTTTCTTCATGAAATATGAATACTTTATGGTAAGGACAAGAAAGTTTTTGGCGTTGAATCGGGTCAGGAAGAACAAGTTATTCCAGCTCCGGGGAAAAGATTCATCTTCCAATTTTCCCTTCCTTCCAGTATTTTTTATTTTAGCTTCCCTCATTCCCTTTATTGAGCATAATGATGTGAATCGAGCTTGTTGTATTTAGTATACAGCGTCAAGCAATTCCACTTTCCCCTATCGATGATGTGCCGAGAAGTGCATTGTTGGAACTGGGTTGTAACATAAGACCATAAGCACTAGACTTGGGGGTTTTCGCTATAGCCGAAGACAAGGGAAAGATCATTTTTTTTACCGGAAAAGATCGGGATACATTATAAGCATTCCTTTGGTTATGTATTATGTATAAGCCTTCCAACAATCAGAAAGGCTTGTATGCATCAGGTTCATAGGGGTAAATACATTCAAAAGGAAAAAGTTTTAGCGGCTCATATTACAAATAAAGATCGCCGCGTGGAAAACTCCTTTTTTTGGGGGGGGGGGGTGTTGTCCACACTGGTTTGCGAAAGCGATGGGAGACTTGCTCCATAGACCCCCCCCCCCAAGAGACTTTCGTCCCCAATATTCTCTATGGGCAAAGGCGCTCAGGTGCGCTTAAAGTCTTATTGCCTATATCTTATCTTAAGACGCGGTCGGCACCCCGCCTACTTTAGTCTCAAGTAGGGCACAAATTGAGGTGAACAAGCTGGACCGAACTTCCCTAGGTCAAGAGCTTTTGGCTCTTCACAAGAGAGCACCAGGTCGTAACACCGGAAGACTGCGCCATTATTAGTTATTATTAAAATGATATAATTTCTTTGTATGCTTAGTCATCAGTGGCACAACCTACTAGCTAAGTAGCGCCTTAATGGGAGTATTGTTTTCCTCCGCGATAGTGTAATACCAATGTTACTCCCCAAATCCGAGGAGCGCGACCGGCGCTCAATCGAGTGAACCCGACTGAGCAAGCCTGTTAGATTTAACTATACCTAAACTCATCCACGAATGGAGATAATACATATTTTCATTAATTAGACAAAAATGTGTTCATGTCTACAATACCAATTCATTACCGATAGTTTTATTTTTTTTTAAAGTCTCAAATGGACAAGTAATACAACCACAACATAACGTAAGTTGACTTTCCCAGCACCAATACACAACCTACACCATGTCTACAGAGCCTCTATAGATACAGAAGAGTACTATGACAATACCGACAACAAGGCTCCGGCTATACCTCAAACACAATACACAATGAAAAAAAGATATATGACCCCGGAATGAAGTGGGGATCATCAAGTCAGCTGGGAAGAGGCTGCACCGCTATCATTGATCAATGTCTCCTGTTGTGGAACCACATGCATCCATTTAAAGATGTCGTGCCCCCGACAAAATAGACGTTAGTACTGTCGAATAGTAATAGTATGTATAACTAAACAACCTCTTAGTAGAACAATTAATATTACAAGGATTAATAATCATAAAATCAATGGAAGTCTCGAACAATACGAAAATATCAAGTTTCACGTAAATTCCCATATTTTTAGTTTAATGATTTTCAGCACTGATATACCATTGTTCACACTTCCATTTTTCACAATACCAACACCACCGTACTCTTAGCACAGAGTCCGATCATGACCCGATCGGCTAGGCTATCTCATCAGTGACATCAACCACAATTACTCTCAATATCAATACCATTGTTTTTAACACGGAGTCCGATCACGACCCAATCGGCTAGGCTATCTCATTAGAGACATCAACCACAATTACTCTCAATATCAATACCACCGTTTTTAACACGGAGTCCGATCATGACCCGATCGGCTAGGCTGTCTTATTTAAGACATCAACCTTTTTATATCAATCATCGCATTTCATATTGCTTTCATATCTTTTCATTTCATTTGCACTAATGGCCATAATTATAAGATCATTCTTGGCACGTTGGCGATATTTAGTATTTCATGCTCAACTTTTCACCTTCTAACATCAACATCAACAACAATAACAACAATTCAAATCAAGGCATGTAATACACATGTGAGTAATTAAGAGTCTAAGGCACATAGAGATTCTTCACAAAATTTGGCATAATACCCTTCGTTTGAAATTAACTTGAAGTCGAACATTTCTAATGCACAACACATATTTTTAACGCATCGTCAATTCATTACATAACAGGAATAAAGTATTTGGAATACTTGTTGAACATATATCTTTCAACCCAATCTTACTCGGAACATCAAATTTTATAATGAACCACTCGGGACTTACATAATTCACATGAATATCGTAAGATCCAATTCTAAGAGAAGAGTTTAGCCAACATACCTCAATCGAGCTTCCTTAAACTCTAAAATGTTTCGGAATTCTTAGAAACTTCAATCTATTGTAGAAATATAACAAATTGAATCAAAATTAGGAAAATGTTCATGGTTCTAGCTCATTTGAGCATTTTATCAAACACTAGGTGTGTATAAAGGATTCAAGGTCCTTTTTATGGAGGATTCCATCATCCCACAGCCCAATCTTTACCATTATTAGCTCAACAATCTTCCTACACCCTTTGATAACACATGCATGTAAAATAAACAACTCTCATACCCAAAATTATCTTGTTAATTATTCATTTCTAGACAAAATTAGAAATTGAGGGTTAGGGTGTAGAATCTTACCTCTAGGATGAAGACCTAGTGAGTTTCCTTTCTTAATCTTCCAAAACTTGAGCAAGAATTGAATAACAATTATTGAAGAACACCTTATCACTCTAGGGCACTCTCTCACACTCTAAAACGTCAAATTATAGCTCAAAAATAGCCCAAAGCATGTATTTAATGAAGTAGGGTCGGGTTTTAAAAACCCAAAAATGGAGCTCTGGAACAAGGTCTACGATCGCATAATCGATATGCGGACTACATATCGGTCGCATAATTGGTCCAAAATTTGGCAAATATTTTTCTGTGTCTGCGGTCAATATGCCGCGCGCACAGCTATTCTGCGGTCGCATAATGAACCGCAGAATAGTTATGCGGTCGCATAGTCACCTCATAATTGCATACAAACTGACCCTCTCCTGCCTAACTTCGGCGGCCATTATACGGCCCGCACAATGATTCTGCGGATGCATAATGGACCGTATAAATGTATTTTTCTATCAATAATTTTCCTATACTTTCCTGTTCATTGTTCAACCCAAAAAGTCCTCTCACACGTAAGCCTAGTCCGGCACCATGAAAAATTATTTTTCTTTTCCAAAATTTTATGGGGCCTTACAACCAAGACCAGTATGAGAGAATGGACTTAATCCATTCGAACAAAACCCATGCCCCCCTAACTAGTCGTACTATGACCAGGCTTCGAAAAACTTTGAGATCACCGAGTTTCTCGGGAATCGGGGGATCAAGAGCCTAATCAGGTCCCCTCACCATACCTTGTTGATAAGTGGTTAAGTGTTTTCCTGTGGATGTGCTTAACCACATCAGAAAGGGGAGAGGACACACACCATTTAGTGAGTGAAAGACGTGACAATGCCAATTCCAGTGTCTCCTAGGAGGCGTTGTGCGTCGAGTATACACTCGGTACCCTGCTTCCCGAAAACGATACCACAATGGAAGATCCTTAGACATAATAGCCCTCATTACAGGAACAAGGGATATGAAACAAACTAAGGATCTTAACATGTGACAGGACACAGGAAAAGAGTCGTTAGTCACTCCGTGTACGAAGAACCGCTTAGCAAACTCCAATGCACCAACTGACGATACTAACGATTTCTGTAACGAAAATGGAACATTCAGTGGCAATATTAGCTCATGATAACGCTCAGCCACCCGCTCATCTTTGATGAAGATATAATCGCCGAGGATATCATAGCGTGTAAAAGGAACTCCTGGATATACTTGGGCTGCTACGAACAAAATCACCAAATGGTGAGTTAATGCAAAAGCAGGCCAAGCTCCGTAAAAGCCCAACGGGGCTCAACGAGAATTTTGAATCCTTAGAAAAGAGTAGTAGGAATACCTTCACAATAGTCTTGTCCACAAGCAAATCAATGTTCGGCAGCGAAAAATCATCTTTGGGAACATGCTTTGTTGAGATTTCAAAAATAGATGCATACACGAACACGTCCATCCCTCTTGGGCATGGGGACGATGTTCGAAATCCAATTAGAATAATCTACTGCCTTAATGAAACCAGTATAATAGTAACAAGACAACTGAAGAGAGGATGACATAGACAAGAATCAACCTCTTCCTGGTGAGGTTTTGATGTATCGCAGAATCTGAAAAGCAGCTTCTAAGTGAGATGATCTCGGCTTGTCCATATAAATATCGGTTGACAATAAATCTCAGGTAGAAAAGAGTCCCAGCAAGTCTCCTTACAAGTAGATGGGTCATCCAATAGCTCTCCTACATCTGAGGCTAATTTTAAATCTTATTCCGATTTGCATACAGAAAGACTAGCTTTTGACAATAAATCCAATGAATACTTGCACTGGGTTCCAAAACTCTTTGCGACCTCATCACTTTAATCTCCAGAAGAGACTCTGAGTCTCCTAAATCTTTCATATCAAATTGGGTTCTTAATCTTCTCTTAAGCTCATTTATCGAAGCTAAGTCATTACTATAGAAAGCAATGTCATCCACATAAAGCAGAAAAAGGACAATACCTAATGTAGACCTCCTTATAAACATTGAATGATCCAATATACTTATTTGAAAACCGACTACTTCCTCTACTCCTATTTCGGCTCTTATACATGCTGCTGTCACCTTTCAAACTAATCTCTTGGTGCTTGCTTTAGCTTGCCGGAGGCCGTAACATAAATCGCTTTCTTGAGCTTGTATACCAAGTTAGGATTCCCAGGAGAAGAGAAGCCTGTAGTTGGAGGAGGCTGAATAGAAACTTATTCTTGCCCCCTTTCCTTATGTTATGGAAAGGCATTCTATTCTTCACGTAAAATTAAAATAAGGCCACATTTTGATTGCAGCCAAGGCAAGAATGCCACGAATGGTGTTTATCAACCTGAAGCAAATGTTTTCCCTATCTCTAAAGGGGTTTGACTCAATATTCTTGAAGGAATATTTTAGCTACTAATCTAGCCTTGGATCTATCTACCGAGCTATCCGCTTTATGCTTGATCTTGTAAATCCACTTGCAGCCAATGGCTTTTTTCCATGCAGGCAATGAGACTAAGTCTTATTATTCTTTTCCTGGGCATTGATTTCGTCCTGTATAGCATCTCTCTAGCAAGAATGATTGGAGGTTTCAGCAAATGATTTAGGTTCATGAGAAGATTGAACTAAGATGAGGTAAGCTCGATCTTTTGGGGAAAACGATTCATTAGCCTTCAGCAGGATAAGAAACTTGAGAGGATCGAAGAAGCTGAGAGCGGGATCTAGAATTTGAGGAAGCGACTGGAAGGGAAGCAACTGGTCTAGACTGCTGGTCTTCTGGAGTAGCCTAACCCTGGGAAAGAGACTGTAATCGCTGCCGAGAATAAACATGCTGTGCCTGGTGACAGGAATCCTCTGAGGTCAGCTAAACAGGCTGACAATCGGCAAAAAATGTTGCGCAAAGCTGCTGGCTTAAAGAGTGAGGCTAATCCGTAACATCAACTGCAGAAGAATAAGGTTTGAGTTGATGAACAGGAGAAGGCCGCAATACATCTTCATCATCATTCGACTCTCTTGGATTTCACATCATAGCATATATATACTCGGACTGAGCATATCCAAGAAAGACACAAGTGGTCGCCTTGGGGACAACTTTGCTCTTAACTGCGTAGAAATATGAACAAAGCACGCGCATCCAAAAACTCGCAAATGACTATTATAGTACTGCCCCAGTAAGAAGTTCGTGAGGTGCCGCTGCAGCTTGGATTATCATAGAATAAAAGGAGTTGTCTTAGCAAATGACTTAAAAGATAGATGTCGCCACTACAATGCGAGAGAGCCACTTGTCTGGTCTTGCAGTGCTCTCATTCCCGTTACGAGAATGAAATGACGCCCCAGCTTTACTCGAGATGATGTCGGGCAGGGTGTGAAAGGTCCCATAAAAGGTTTCCTAAAAACCCCAGTTCCGTGATGCCAAAGTAGGCATTTTTGCGGTCCATTATGCGACCGCATAATCACTTTGCGGACCGCATAATGGCCGCAGTGTGAGGCAGATAATTGGGCTAGTTTGGATGAAATTTTGTGGTCGACTATGCAACCGCATAACTGTTCTGCGGTTTATTATGCGACCGCAGAATAGGTCTGCAGGCCGCAGAGTGATCGCAGACACGGACATGTTTTTTGGCTGTCTTGGTCACCAATTATGTGACAGATATGTGGTCTGCATATCGATTATGCGATCGCATATGCGATCACCGACCTTGTTCCGGAGCTTCATTTTTGGGGTTTTTAAACCCGACCCTATTTCATTAAAACACATCCCATGGACCATTTTGATCATATTTTCTGATATTTTTAGAGTGAGAGAGAGGGTCATAGTGGGAGAAGTGATCTTCATCACATTGCTCTCCAATTCTTTCTTAGAATCTTGAAGATTATCAAGAGAGGCACCTAGATCTTCTTCCTAACAAGTAAGATTCTATAACCCAAACTCTTAATTTCAAAATGTAACTAGAATGGGCCATTAGTAAGGTAATTCATGGGGATGGGATTGCTTACCTTGCATGCATGTATCCTTGTAGTATGTAGGAAGATTGTGAGCTAAAAATGACAGAGAATGGGTTGGGGAAGGATGGAATCCTCCACAAAGAAAAAGGGCCTTAAGGCATTGATGCACACCTAGTGTTTGATAATATGCTCAAATGAGCTAAAACCATTTTCATCTTCCTAATTTTGGTTCAATTTTGTTATATTACTAAAAGATATTGAAGTGCCTAATATTTCGGAACATCTTAGAGTTTTAAGGAGCTCAATTGAGGTATGTTGGCAAAACCCCCTTCTTCTATGAATCGAACCCCACAGTGATCATGTAATTGGAGTAAGCCATTGATCATTATAGAATTGGCGATTTCTAACGTGTTTGTGTTGAAGGATGTAAGTTCAATATTTATTGTAAATGCTTCATCATGTTATCTTGTCATTGAGGATGTGTTTAAAAATGTGGAATATGTGTTAGAAATGTTAAGACTTCATGTCAAGATCGAAATAAAGGTTGTTATGCCAAATTGTATGAAAAGCCTCTATGTGCCTAAGATTCCCAAATAGCTCATATACAAATTTAATATATTGAATGGGAAGCCTTATTGATTTTGATAATGATATTGAATGTGGAAAATGGGTCTGGAACTATGAAATACGGCTAAGTGCCAAGAATGACTTTGTAATCGTATTCACTAGTGTCAATGAATCGAAAGTATATAAAAGAAGTATGATGTGAGATGACTGAATGAAAAAGGCAATGTCTCAAATGAAATGGCTTACCCGGTCAGGCCGAGATCGGACTCCGTGTAAGAACACAATGGTATTGTGGATGAAATTGTGAAAAGGGTTGAAGTCTAAAATGATATGGCCTAGCCGATCGGGCCGTGATCAGATGCCATGCCGCACACATGGTGGTACTGTGCTGGAAAGTTATAATGAAATTTTGCTAATGTCTCAGATGAGGTGGCCTAGCCAATCGGGCCGAGATCGCACTCCGTATAAGAAAACGGAGGTATTGTGAATTGTGGAACATCGGTACTAAAGGTCACACAACCTAGTAATATGGAAATTGTCTTGAAAATGTATATGATCCTTAACTTGTCGTTTTACTATTATTTTAAGCCCTTATTGAATTCTTGACTGTTCCTCTTGTATTAATTTTCATTCTATTGAGTTGGTGTTTTGCTATACATACTAGTGCTATTCGACGGTACTAATGCCCCTTTTGTCGGGGATGCTGCATCTTTAAATGGATGCAGGTGGTTACATAGCAGGTAGTGCAGATCATGAATAATGCTACATCCTCTTCTCAGCGGAGTCGGTGAGCCCCATTTCATTCCGGGATCACGTATTGTACCTTTTATTTATATTATGGTCGTTTTTTGAGGTATAGCTGGGGCCTTGTTGCCGGCACCATCTTTACTCTCTTTTGTATCTTTAGAGGCTCCGTAGACACTATGTGGGTTGTATATGGGTGTTGGGAATGTTAAAGAAGTATATATGTTGTGTTGATCACCCCGGAAAATTTGGAAGTACTTAAGTGGTAAGCCCGGTAAATGTTTGCAAAGAAAATAATGTTTCGTGGTGCCGAATTGGTTTTACGTGCAAGCTCGCCGCGGTTCGAACCTTCTGGGTGGAATAATGAACCGGAAAGTAAAGGAAATTTTTTGCAAAAAAGTGCATTTCGGCGGTCCACTATGCGACGGCAGAATCACTCTGCGGACCGCATAATGGCCTAGAGTGAGGCAGTTAATTGGGTCAGTTGGAAGCAATTATGTGGTCGACTATGCGACCGCATAACTGTTATGCGGTGTACTATGCGACCGCTGAACAGTTATGCGAACCGCATAGTGGCCTCATACTCAGGCAGATTTTTTATCATTTTGGACATCAATTATGCGACCGATATGCCGTCCGCATAACTATTATGCGGTCACATAGTCGACCGCAAAACCTGTTCCAGAGCTTCATTTTGGGGTTTTTAAAACCCGACCCTATTTCGTTAAATACACTCTTTGGGACATTTTTGAGCCATAATCTGATATTTTAGAGTGAGAGAGAGTACCCTAGAGTTAGAAGGTGTGCTTAAATTATTGTTCTTCAATTCTTGCTAAAGTTTTGGAAGATTAAGAAGGGAAGCTCACTAGGTCTTCATCCTATAGGTAAGATTCTATACCCTAAACCTTAATTTCGAAATTATCTGAAAATGGGTAATTAGCAAGATAAATTTTGGGCATGAAAGTTATTTATTTTACATGCATGTGATATCAAGGGGTGCAAGACGATTGTTGAACTAAGCATAGTAAAGATTGGGTTGTGGGATGGTGGAATCCTCCATAAAAGGACTTTGAAACCTTAATGCACACCTAGTGTTTGATAAAATGCTCAAATGAGCTAGAACCATAATCATCTTCCTAATTTGGGTTCAATTTGTTATATTTCTAAAATATATTGAAGTTGCTAAGAATTCCGGAATGTTTTAGAGTTTAAGGTAGCTCAATTGAGGTATGTTGGCTAAACTCTTCTTTAAGAATTGGAATTCCCAATATCCTTGTATGTTCCGAGACGTTGATTATAAATGGAGTATTCCGATAAGTTTTGTGATGAAGATATATGTTCAATTCGTGTTTCAATTGCTCTTATCATATTGCATTATAAATTGAGGATGTGTCCCAAACTATGGATTATGTATCCACATGTTATAATTTCTAGTCGTGATTTATGTGAAAGTTATTATGCCAAGTTGTGTATAGATTGTGATTGTGATACACCTCCACCGGCATACATTGGGGTGAGGCAGTATGACCGCTTTGTGTAGGGATTATGGTATAGAGATTGTGATTCTGATACACCTCCATCCGCATATATATTGGGGTGAGGCGGCATGACCGCTTTGTGTAGGGATTATGTTATTGTGGGACTGCACCT
The DNA here is from genome assembly GCF_000390325.3 of Nicotiana tomentosiformis. Taxonomy (NCBI): domain Eukaryota; kingdom Viridiplantae; phylum Streptophyta; class Magnoliopsida; order Solanales; family Solanaceae; genus Nicotiana; species Nicotiana tomentosiformis. The sequence continues at coordinate 43,921,938 of NC_090812.1, read as the reverse complement.
CCACCCACTTACATTGGGGTGAGGCGGTACGACCGCTTTACATATAGTTTTGGTATTGTTGTGGCACCACCACCCACATACATTGGGGTGAGGCGGCATAGCCGCTTTGTGTTGGTATTGGTATCGTTGATGCATTTCCACCCGCATACATTGGGGTGAGGCGGCAGGGCTGCTTGATTAGAGTTGTGGTATTGTACGTACACCTCCACCTGCATACATCGGGTGAGGCGGCGGGGCCCCTTTGTGTGAAGATGGTTACAGAGGATCTCATCTTCTTAAATCCTATAAATGTTATTGATAGCTTATAATAAGCTTGCTATGGTTTAATCGGTTATTTATATTATTCTATTACTGTACTGGTTCATCATATTCATCTTGCATTTCTGAATTCTTAAATTATTGTTTAGTTTTCATACAAGTACTATTCGACGGTAGTAACGTCCCTTTTGCCGGGGGCTCTGCATCTTTAAATGGATGCAGGCGGTTCCACAACAGGAGATATGTATCAGTGATAGCAGCACACCTTCTTCCTAGCTGACTTGGTGAGCCCCACTTCATTCTGGGGTAATGAATCTTTTGTACTTTGTGTTTT